>NC_137424.1:13812378-14174878 GCF_964374335.1 Astatotilapia calliptera
TCTTTTGGTTCCTCTACACAGAGATTCTGGAAGAATTTAGCAGTTTTGTTATTGTCCATATTTTAAGGGAGTTTTCTTTACGATGGGAAAATGTTTTATTCTTTTTCTTTAAGTTCCCCAGGAAGAATGATAAATGTTTTTTTTTATAAAATATTTGTTAATACTATTAGCTATTTTATATCCATAAATGTAAGTTTATTAATAAAACACCATATTTCTGCCGTTTAATAAGGATATGAATTGTACATACAATCAATTTCAGACTCAACCAACAAAAAGCCTCTCAGAACAATATTTATATTGTAACAGTTGCTATTGTAATGCAGTGTATCACCACATGGCGGCGCCTCCTGTCTCACGACTGGTGTCACCCCCTTTTGTTCTTCTTCGCACTCCTCCTGTAATGGATGCTCCCGTGTGTATGCGGACTAGTGTGCTCTTTAGTAATGTGTGGTAGAGGTAGCACTTTTATTTTTGATATTGTAAATAAATGAGTACTTTTTGGAAAGTCAGAAGCTGTTGCTCATTCGCTATCCACCTGCACACCTCCGCGGCTGGCTTCATCTCCACTGCACGTTACAACTGGCGCCCGAACTTTTTCCCCTTGGACTTCAGACGATTTTTGCATCCCGCCGAGGATTCTTCTCTTCTAGCACGTGAACTGTCTCCGAAATCCCCCCAGTTTTGCGGACGCTCGGACGTTTTCTCCAGCCATGGCCGCAGCCTCAGCTCAGGTGGGACCCGACTAATTTCTGGATACCGTGGTGTGCCGCTGCTCTGCTTGGGAGAAAGAAAAAGAGAGAAGCTGACTCCGCGACGCGAATGGACTGTGTGGATTTGTTATTTGTTGTTGGTTTCGTCTTCTAAGGATTAATTCTTCTGTGGAGAGCCTGAACATGAACATTTCTGCTGGCTTTTCATTCCCCTTTCCCTCTGCTGAGACTGACTGTAGCACATGTAAGTGATAGCTTGGCCGACTACAACTGTTGGTGCTGGTCTTTGGCTCAGTATAACAAAACGACTTAAAACTAATCTTGCATTGAGCTCTAGTGTTGCAGACATGCTATTGTAATAACATGGTTCTGATCACTCCAGTCTAATTTCAGTTGTTGGGCAAAATTTTATATGTGGTTTTTCTAAATTTAATCTGGAACGCATTTTTGCAGTTTTGTCTTTCTAGTCTGACCTAGCTGACTCTTTTACTGCTATATCAATAACTGCGCTGTGCCCTGGAGCGGCTTAATTTTTTTGAAATCGCAATGGCACACTGCCCAGACGACTCTGACTCAGACATGGAACTTACCTCGTTACCTATGTGCCAGATAGTTGAAAATGTGACTCCTAGCCTTAGCCAACAAGTGGTGGAGTTAAGAACTGAGGTGAATAAGCTTAGTGATTGTTTACGTGACTCACTGAACACGCAAAGCTTGAGCCTCCTGTGTATGCTGGGGACGGAAAAGTGCAACCTGAAGACTGGTTAAATACAGTTGGCACATACAAAGCCTCATTGAACCTAACTGATGGGCAATTGCTAAACGAACTGCCACACTTTCTTGCAAAAGAGCCCGGGAAATGGTTCAAGGCACTGAGCTCCCACATCACATCATGGGCTCAATTCTGTCAACTGTTTAAGACAGTTTTTCTGCCCTCCGACAACCAAGAATGCATCCTGAGAGGAAATTTGGATCGTGTTAAGGCTCAGGACGAGCCGCTCCCAACCTTTGTCGCCCACATGTTGAGTGAGTTTGACAAACTGAAGAGCCCCCCACCTGAAAAAGACAGAATTGACCTAATTAGTAAACATGCTCTCGAAAAATACAGAGTTGCCCTTTATGGCGCTAATGTCACTTCTGTAATGGACCTGCTGCTACGCGCTCATGAGCTTCACTCAGTGCTTGGACCACAAAGACCACAGCCTGCTTTATGTAGCAAAGACAACTATAAGCCTGAACCTTACTGCTTCAAATGCTCTCAGCCAGGGTTCATTACACGCACCTGCCCAAACTGTAACACCCAACCTCATTTGCCACAACGAGCCTCGAACACCGCTAGGCATGACCCAGTCCAGCCATTGCCAGCACCTGGCCCCTCTGACCCTGGCCATGAAAAGGTGGAATTAAGCAGCACCACATCCCAGCCACAATACAGGCAGTCGGGAAACTACGGGGGGGAGGACATTTCACAGAGGCCAACCTTCCCCCAGTTACTAACGGAGCCTCACACGCCCGATTCACTACAGGGTGGACACAGTCTTGGACACTTGGAAGACAATTTTTCACAAGTCCACTGGAATACCCCACTAAGAACGAAAGTGAACTTCAATGCTTCATCTGTGGATGCTACCCTCGACACGGGTGCTTCCCTCTCGGCTGTACGAACAGATCTCATTCAAGTAAATGACTCTTACCCTAGAAACACAAGTGAGTGGAATGGTCCTGCAGTTAACCTCGCCAATAATGCTCCCTGTATCCCTGTTGGTGTTATTTGGCTCAATATTGGATTCATGAACAAGAACTTTTACCAGCGTTTTGCCATAATACCAGATTTGTCCTCTCCTTTCATTCTGGGAATGGATTTTATGGCAAGAGCTTCTGTTTCTATTCACATTCCCACTAGAACAGTCTACATTGAGGACATCCCCTGCCCACTCGCAGACAATGAAGAGGACCTTCAAAATGATTACTCACATTCACCTGGAACACTGATGTCTTTGGACTTGGTTCGCTCAGACTTAACAGCCAAATTGTCTGAAGCAAGTCTCTCAGAGAACAACAAGGATGCTTTACTAAATCTGCTCAGCAAGTTTAGCTCCTTGTTTGATGGTCAACTTGGTTGAACGGCTCTCACTGAGCACGCCATAGAGACTGGCAATGCAACACCTGTCAAACTCCCACCTTATCGCACGTCACCTGCTAAGAAACGTGTGATTGAAGAACAAGTGCAACAAATGTTGAAGGACAACGTCATTGAACCTTCCACAAGCCCTTGGGCAGCTCCTGTAGTCATTGTAAATAGAGCGGCCACGGAACCAAGGTTTTGTTTGGACTTTCGAGGGCTTAACCAAGTTACCCGAAAAGACTCTTATCCCCTGCCTCGTGTAGATGAGTCTTTGGACTTTCTGGCAAGAGGAAAGTTTGTCTCGACATTGGACTTAGCGCGAGGCTATTGGCAGGTTGCTGTAGCAGAGGACTCGAAGCCTAAAACTGCCTTCATCTCTCACTGCGGTCTCTTCCAGTTTCGGGTGCTGCCCTTTGGGCTCTGCAACGCACCTGCAACTTTTCAGAGACTCATGAACTCTGTGCTTGCTGGCCTCATTTACAAAACGTGCGCAGTCTACCTGGATGACATTGTTATCGCCTCACCTACCTTTGAACAGCACTTAGTGGATCTTGAGGAGGTGCTGGGCAGACTCCAGGCTGCTGGCTTGTCATTGAAGCTCAAAAAGTGCCAATTCTGCCTCGATGAATTCACCTTTCTCGGGTACTGCATCACATCATCAGGTGTTAAGCCCGATCCGGACAAAGTAAAGGCGGTTAAGGAGTTTGATACCCCAACCTCAGTGAAACACGTCCGTCAGTTCCTTGGCTTGACTGGCTATTATCGACGCTTCATTCAGAATTATGCCCGCCATGCCGAACCTCTTCACGCCATCACCAAAAAGGACAATGCTTTCCACTGGGACGACAGCTGTCGAAGGGCCATGGACACTTTGAAGGATCAAGTCACATCAGCCCCGATCCTGTCATTTCCAGACTTCAACCGTCCCTTTTCCATTCACGCCGATGCATGTGACATTGGTCTTGGGGCAGTGTTGATGCAAAAGGATGACAAGGGTCGTGAGTATGTTGTGGCTTTTGCTAGTCGCTCCCTTCACAAAGCTGAACTCCCCTACTGCACTTCAGAGAAGGAGTGCCTCGCTGTGATATGGGCTCTGGAACACTTCCGCCCATATGTTGAAGGTGTTCATGTTACTATCTTCACTGACCACAACAGTCTCAGATGGCTCATGTCTCGTCAAAACCCAACGGGCCGACTCGCCCGCTGGTCACTTCGTTTGCAGGACTTTGATTTCACAATAGTGCAGAAACCTGGTGCACAGAACAAAGTTCCCGACGCACTGTCACGCAACCCTTTGCCTCTGACCTGTGACAGGCCGACTGATCTTTTACCAGATCATGCTGTTATGGGCAGCCTGGACATTCGTACTCTGCCCCCCGTCATTCTGGCTGACCGTTCACAATTCAGACAACTGCAGTTAGACGATCATGTCACAGGTCCACTCCTCAGAGACATTGAAGCAGACTCTCTGAACAGCTCGGACAATGCCACCTTGTTACAGTATGTTGTGTATGACTCTCTTTTGTATCACAGAGAACCCAAGTCCACATGTGCTTTGCACTCTTTGAAAGAGCTGAAACTGTTTGCCCCTACTTCCATGAGAGGCACCTTGCTGGACTATTACCATGACCACCCCACAGCAGGTCACTTGGGTGTTTCTAAGACATTGGCTAGACTGCGTTTTAGGTTTTTCTGGCCCAAAATGGCAGCTGATGTGAAACGCTATGTGATTTCATGCTCAGTGTGCCAACTCACCAAGCCAAGTCAGAAAAAAGCAGCCGGTCTTATGGTTCCCATTGTCCCCCAGAAACCCTGGGAGTATGTGGGTGTGGATTTTGTTGGGCCACTTCCCCGCACCCCCACTGGTAATGCTTATTTGATCGTGTTTGTTGACTATTTGACTAAATGGGTTGAGCCAGTGCTGTCAAAGAAGCTATATCTCAGGTAGCAGCTGGTAAATTCGTCACTGACATTTTTGCTAGGCATGGTACACCCACTTACCTCATTTCTGACAGAGGGTCTCCTTTTGTGAGTGAGCTTTTTGAACATGTTGTTTCTGCCTTCGGCTCGGTGCACAGACTCACTACGGCATATCACCCTCAGACAAATGCTACTGAACGCGTCAACCGGACTCTGAAAACTGCAATCCGTGCTTATGTAGGTGATAAGCACACATCATGGGACAAGTTTCTCCCTCAGATTTGCTTTGCTCTGCGCACCGCCCCCCATGACAGTACAGGTATGACTCCTGCCATGATGCTTTATGGTCGTGAGTTAGACACCCCGCTTGACCTTATCACTCAGCCTTCTACAGCAGGTGTTGATGAACCGGGTGTGCCTTACCCTGAGACTCTGAGAGCCTCCCTGCAGGAAGCTCACGACCACGCCAAAGCAGCTTTGGACTATAGCCATGACAGACAAAAACATTACTATGACTTGAGACATCGACATGCCACGTTTCGTGTTGGTGACCTTGTGAGAGTTAAGACGCACCCCAGCGGCGGGGAGTCTCTGGCTGGCTGGAGCGGCATCTAATAACCAACTCGCAAAACAAAATAAAAACAACACAACAAACAGATATTATGATACAGACTTATAATCTGCATCGATGTTTTTTCTAAATTCTATAAAGTGAGCGCGAGGGCCCTCGGTGCGCCTGCGCGCTGCTGAAATCAAAGTAAACTTTATTGTCATCTCCGCTACAGATAGTCCAGCATATAGAGAGACGAGACGACGAGGCTGCAGTTACAGCGGTGCAAGTAAACAAACAAATATAAGAAGAGTAAGAAAATAAATCTACACTTTAGGACTCGGGGTAAAGGATCAATAACAATTTAATTTATAATTTACAGTTTGATGATTTAAAGTCTCACACAACCCGTCAAAAGGGGCGGGGCCGGCTGCTTCCAAGTAGAGCACATTTCATTTATAATGATGTAAATCCAAGCCCATCATGGATTCACGATCTGAATCCTGGGTTGTGTGAAATCCCAGAAATCAACCTTAGACAAAGTGAATCTGTGAACTAAGGTCTGTTAGGTTAATTGTGCTGATCCTCGGGTTGGGGGATTTGTGTTTGTACTGGAGCGCAAAATTCAAACCAATGGAAGATGGACAACAAAAGTTCAAAGCCATCAGGTGCTCAGGTTAGAAAAAAGAGAAAAGATGCAGGTAAGCAGACGTGTGATTGGATAATGGCAGGTCATCCTGAACCAATCAGACTAAACTCCAAACAATACATTATGTTACAGATTTTAATATTAATTAGTCATTGTTACTTGTTGATTTGTCCTTTTCTCATTGTGTGACGAATTATGACGACTGTTTGGTAGCTGTTATTGTCTCTCTCTCTTCATGTGTGTTTCTCTGGTGAAACAATAGTTTTGTGTTAATGTTAGGGCTGCACGATTTTGCATAAAATGAGAATCACGATTTTTTGGCTTAGAATTGAGATCATGATTCTCTCATAACAATAAATAAACATAAAACAACAAATGTCTCACGTTTTGTTGTTGCAGCAAAATGTTGTAGTGCTTGAAATTCCGTCTCCACCGTTGCTCGACGCTGCGTGTACAGAGCAGGTAGTGCAACAATAGAAAAATAGTTGCGGGATGGCACTGTGTAGCGTTTGTCTAGGGTGTTGATCATTTTCCTAAATCCCTCGTTTTGCACAGTGTTGATGGAGCCATATCTTTGGTCAGGTGATAAGTGATAGCCTCCGTAATGTCTTTGTGCCTGCGGGAGTTCGACGTGTATAGGGAAGCGCTGTATAAAGTTCCCGTTATTGATGTTTGGGTGGTTGATCGGGACGGATTTTCTCCTGTCACTTTCTCGTCATCCCTGACGTGCTCTCCGTTGTTTTTTCCCTGCTAATTTTAGCATCACACGGCACAGCTTCTGTATCACGTGGTATAAGGCTCCACCCTTGTCATTTGTTGAGCAGGAAGAGTGAGCGCTTGTTTTCATGCAGAGTACGTCCCGGATCAAAATGTGAAGTTTTACAAATCACCACTTCTTTAGTGAATATCATTTCAGTCTCAGACAATCTCGTTTCTCTTACAGAGGTTGAATGCACCTTCTGCGGATGGCGGTACCACACAGTGTGCGTGGACTTCCCCTGCACAGAAGGCAACTACAAATGCTGTGAATGCTAAATAAACAGAAACAAATGATCCCTGTTGTCTTTGCTTGATGATTGGTTTGAGTCTTGACAATCCACATTGCTGGCGTTGCATCTTTTAATGCCAGCAATGGCAGGTATCAGTGCTCAAACCTTTTGTGTTTGTTTCCAACAAGTTGCCCACCTCGGGAAACAAAAATGTGTTCTTTTACTTGTCAGATGAACATAAGAGACACTTTGACTCTTCAGTGCAGTGTGGAGCCTAACAAAGATCTGTTTTGTGTCCCAGCTGATCAGCAGGAGGAGGAGAGTCTGACGGAGCAGCAGAGGAACATTTTCAGCTACTTGGACTCAGCTCAGCCACTACAGAGGAAACAATGAGCTCAACACAGAAGGTGACAGACAGAGCAGGACCATATGACCAAAGATATTTATCACCATATACATTTGAACATTTGCCATAACGATGTAGCTGACGATAGAATTGACACCAGACAAAATACTTTACAGCTGCACAACTTTATTAAAAACCCATCAATGTATTTTCACTGAAACAAGCAGCTGTTGTTTATGTGCATTAAAGTTATATAAAAATGTAACAGTGCAAATGCAAATTCCTCGCTGACAGTTTAACCAAAACACAGCAGCTACTGATCCAAAATACTCAAAGCTTCATAGAACTGAAACCAACATTTATTTTTAGCTCCATCCTGCTGCTGATACAGACTTTAGGTTTCTGAACATTAAACTTGTTGCTGCCTTTCATAGTGTGTAACTTGAAGGCCCTACTTTCTCCCACACTGGAAACACTGGGATGATCACATTATTTGAACATTACCTAATAAGACTGATTCAGGACCAGAGATGGGCAGTAACGCGTTACTTGTAACCCAAGTAAGGGATTACTATTGCAAAAACGGTAATTAGATTACCGTTACTTTCCCTTAGGAAAGCTGCGTTACTAAAACCGTGATTTCTTTTCGAGAATGTCTCACAACAGTGATGTAAGCGAGTGCGCCGTTAGTGACAACAGCTGTGTGCAGATCAACAATGGATCATATATCGACTGTGGGAGAGAGTATGAGCGTGCAGCATTTAAAGTGTGGAAGTACTGACCTTACTTTGAGTTTGATTCCATAAGAAGTGACAAAAACATTAGCGTCCATCGTGCGTGGGAAGAAAACTTCTTTTTACAGCGGGAAAAAGAAACCCTAAACTTCCAAGCAAGCACCCAGTGCGCAACGGCGTAATGGGAAACTCACAGAGAAACTTGCGGATTCTTCCACTGACCGCGGCACACCTGCACCAGGGTAAACCTCTGCCTACCCAACTCCTGCTTTACAGGTGAAAATAGAGCAACAGGACCGCTGAGTCTTTGACTTTATTTATGTTCTGCTGTGTTTTACTTGCATCTATTTGAAAGACTGAGTGTAAACACAACAAATATTTTATTTTATGTGCTGGAATGTGCAGAAAATAGGTTTCAATGTTAAACTGATTTATTCAAGTCAGAGAATGTTGCATATAATTAAATTTTTGCTTGATGCATAAAGTTAAAAGATTAAAACTGATAAAACAAGTTAAAAAAAAGAGACTTTTCCATTTGATTACATTTTATATGATGGATTATGTAGAATCGTGTTTTTAAAAAGTAACTAAGTAATTAATTACTTTTGAAAATAAGTAATCAGTAAAGTAACGGGATTACTTTTTTGGGAAGTAATCAGTAATTAGTTACTGATTACTTTTTTCAAGTAACTTGACCAACACTGATTCAGGACAGACAGTCATGTTAAACTTTCCTAGCAGTCCTTCACAAACAGGGAACAGTCTGTCTATTCTCTCCATCTGTCAGCTGCTGCTGGCTCTTCCTCCTCCTCTTCCTCACACACTGCTGAGTTTGTCCTGGTGGATCATCAGGGCTGCAAAGCCTCACAGATGATGTGCAGCAGTGGGTCCCTCAGTCTGTCCTCACTCTGGACACTTGCAGTCGTCACACATGGAAATCAAATGTGTGATAAGCTGCAGGATTCAAACACAAGTGTAACTTATAAACACATGTTCATACTTTTATTCCACAATCAGAGAGAAAGAAACAGAGAGAGAGTGCAGGACAGACAGACGGGTGACAGTCTCAGGTGTACACACTGCTACACAACAGCACCAGAGAAGCAGGATTTAGTGTTTGTGTTATTACGAGTGTAAACAAGAAGAGTTCCAGATGGTGCAGTGGACACATGTGTGACTGCTGTGATTAAAGCATCTTTCTTTCAGCTTAACGAGTGAACCGTCAGCTCGTTCAAACACACGTTAAAGTCCGTTTGGCTCGACACCACCGAACAGAGGCAGCAATATAACACAGCTAACATTAACAGTGCAGTGGATCCTGCTTGTGCCGTGATGTTCAGGACTGCAAACCGAGCAGCATCACTGACTTTCAGCTTGTTGTGTTTGTGGATATATGACTGACTTTAATTATCCACAAAATCATCACATTCTCTGTCAGATTAAGGTCGACTATTGAACGGCGTATATTTTAAAGGCTTTAAAACCAAGTTAACGCTGAAAGTACAAACATCACTAATGTCACATAACTCTGCCGACAAGGCATAGCTATGGCTATGAAATGCTCTTTGTGTATCGCTTCTTCATTATGAAAGATGTCACTAACCCTCGTGGTACCCTAGGGAAAAACGGGACCATTTATGGTACTTTTGGATTTTCGATTTTAAATATATCAGTCATTTTAAAGACCAGTTGCATGATACTTGCCCAGGATGTGAATTTTAGGATTATTTTTTAAATTCAATGATCCCCTCTATGGTGTGGTGTTGAAGGATATAAAAAAAACAACAGCAATAGAATAATATTAAACACAAAGTGAACCCGTCTTCCTTCATTAAATAGGTTCTTTTAGATGTTAAGGAGGAATTGACTTAACCAGGCTGGCGGAGAATGAAGACGACCGGACACCTGCAGCAGATGGGGGAATCAGTGAACTTTTATTGAGACAGAGACAACCTCTCAAACAGCTCACATCAGGAGATTCCCAATATTTGCTGTGAGGATGGGTATATATTCTCTAAAACTTACAGGAGGGGGTTGTGAGGACAGTGCTGCATTAGCAGAAAAACAACTCCATAAAAGGAAAGCGGCCTTGGGTGTTCTAGTCTCTTCGCTTGCAGATATCTTGCACCTGCAGAATGAGGCGATCGCTTCTTATCGCTCTCAAGGCCAAAGTCGTGAGCATATTTTTATTACACAGTTGCCCAGTAACTTTAAAGCTGAACAATATTTAAAGCTGAATAATGTTTGATCAGATTATATTTTCTTCAAATCCCCCTTTTGACCCATCTTAAATGGGTCAACACACAAAAATAAGTAACATTCAAAGGAACACAGAGACGTGTCGAAGCCTGGCTCGAAAAACTCCTCGGGTCTTATCATTTGTCTTTATCTGTCATTGCAGATGAGGAGAAAAGAGTCCAGGCACCACCCTGCCCAGGGGTCGGCTGCAAGCAGTCTCGGTTCCCGATGAAAGCAGTAACAGCTGTCCTGCACACACGGATACAACGAGTTAGTGCAACCAGGGTAGAGACACAAAATTAACAGTTCCTGTAACCCAGCAACTAAAAAACATAAGTAATGATAAAAATGTGGAGAGTACAGAGTCTACTATAATAATGAGAGATATAAACGTGAAAATGTGAAAGAATAAATCCACCGTAAAATAAACCCAGAACGGTAACTGCTAAGGACATTCAAAAGTGAATATGGTAAAACGTGAGGAAGGGGTGTGGAATAAAACAATTCATATCCAGTGGTGGGAGTACACATTCGCTCAGGCTTAAGTCCGGAGACCCTGAGAACATCGCTTAACCCTCACAACCCGACCAGACACAATTCAACCAGATATATCCTTCAAGAGGAAGTGGGTGAGGGAAACAATTAATAACAAGCCTAATACAAAACACCACAGAGAAACAACCATTCTAGAAGCATTTAAACAAGAGAAAGACGATAATGTTCGTCACCCTCACGATCAGAGTTTTCATCATCCGTTGGCGAGGAGGTAACCGTGTCTCGTTTCTTTCTAAATGGATCGGGCGTGGGCAAAACTGGAGAGGAAGTGGTGGGCAAGACCCTAGGGGCTACATTTGTCAGATTGGGACTGTCAGAAGGGGGCGAAGCTTTTGAACTTGAAGGTGTCAGAAGTGTCGGGGGCCCTTCACAGATCAGGATTATGCCAATGGGAATGAGACCCAGGGCCAGGAAGCAAACAAAGACGCAACATCTTTGCCTGCCTGTCATTTCAGGGGGAAAGGGCCAAGACATGTTTACTTAGCTTGGATGTCGTCTAATAGAGGATGATGGGGCACAGAAAGGTGGTCCAGTTCCCCCCACCTCGCCAAGGGCGTGTTCTAGGAGTTAAAGAGCAACAACCTGAGAGAGAGAGAGAGAGAGAGAGAGAGAGAGAGAGAGAGAGAGAGAGAGAGAGAGAGAGAGAGAGAGAGAGAGAGAGAGAGAGAGAGAGAGCCCCTAATGGCCAGTTAGTGGGCTCTAGGTCAAACTGTCCCCAAATTTGTTATTTGTTATTATTACTTGTTTTCATGTCACTTGTCTGTTTTCTACTGCACCCCTCTCACCAAAGCAAAGCAAACATTAGCAGCACATTGACCGTAGTCAGGCATCCTCATTCCATAGGTGCTATAAAACATTTCCTGTAAATACAGTGTAATAGCATCCCCAACTCCTAACCCATAAACACCGTTTCTTCACACATCCGCCCAGAAATCCTGTAATAGAAAAACATTAAAACTGTAACCCTGTAGGGAAGAAAATGTAAATGGTAACGCTGCGCAGTTATCTCTGTAAGCAACACAAGACACAAAAATGGCATTTACAGGTTCACTCATCCTCGAATATTTTGTCATCCTTCTACTCCTGTAAAAGAAACCCACATAAATTCATCCACCCTTTTATCCTATCTAGGTGGAGGTGGTTAACCTTGAGTCATGGTCAAGTCTTGTCATCTTTTACCAGTCAGTCCGTTTGTTTTTATTCCCAGTCTTTCATCCATTCATCCGTTCTTTGCTGATAGTGAAACCTGTCGTCGCATCTAGTTTCCACACTCAGCAAAATGACGTCATCTCAAAAAGAAACAAGAACTTGAGTTTGGATTACCTCGCTGAATCCTTTTTTAAACAGGGACTCTCGTTTCTAATTGTCCCCACAAGTGTTTCCTCCAGAACCCATTTCAATGCGGAGAAACTCACTTACAACAATTTTCTCGCCGACGTGTAATGCTTGTAATTTCCGATGTGCAGATCTGCTTAAAGAAAAGATTCACAAACAAAAATCAGTAAATATAAAACAAAATAAAATGAAAAATAACAAAAACAAAATGCAGACGCCCGGGTCTTAGGACTTGTCACTGAATATTCTTCCCATCAATAAAAATACCAACCTAAACCTACACAGAGTCAAATCAACACCACCTCAACCTTTTCATATTCATAAACCTATATGTTTTGCGTTCGTGAAACAAAATTGAACCATTAAGTAAGTTGAGCTCTTGAAATGTTTTAATTCTCTTAATTCTGCCAGTTTATTTCAACACTTATTCAATGACTTTTATTCAACTGCTACTTGGTCACTCGACTTTTACCTGTTCAAATTGCCTAGGGTTCAACAAAGTCTAGATCCCCGTTATCATGAAACTTGAACGGTGTACGATGATTTACTTACAGTAATTTAGAATCATCACTCAACCTAGCTCTACTACTGGCACTGCGTGACTTTTCTCACACTGGAAACCAGAATTTAGTACAGAACTTTAATGCCTCAGGCAATCGCGTTCAAGGGCTGCCCCCCCTTCTCTTCTTCTTTGTCCGTGTGTTCCTCCTTTATTAAATCTCCATCACAATGACGTGGCGCTCTGAAATAAAACTCACACTGTTAATTCCTCGTTTTCACTCTGCACCACTGCTCAGAGTGTTTTCTTTTCTTTTTAGTGTAGAGTAAACAATTAAGTCGAGGCCTTAAGCCCCAGATATCTCGCACGGGCATCATTTTCATAACCAAACCGCTCCGGACTCTGCTCCCCAGACCACACAAATGCCCTCTGGGCTTATTATTATAGCAAATTCTGTATTTGACTTTGTTGTGTGCAGCATTGAGCCTTTGTCAGTAAAGCATTCTTCATTGCAGCAGCTAGAGCATTGTGTGTCACTTCTTAGTAAATTAAATCAACATTTTGATTTTAGTGCATGGGTGTGTATCAGTTTTTACTCCCTCAACAAGTGCATAAGTGTTCATGTGTGTGTTTCCCTTCATTCTAAGTAGGCGCATGCAGAAGTGTGTGTTCGTGTGTTGGTATATGTTTGTGTTCATCACCTTCCTGTTCTGTAGTTTAGGTAAACCAGCGGCCTGACGCATGGCCTAGGGTCCTCCCCTCCTCTTTGGGTCTGTTTTCATCCGTTGTTGCAGCTGCCTGCATCTTCCTTACTTTGCTCCACGGCCTTCTGCAGCTCTGCTGTTCGGCTCTTCTCAGAGGTCAGCATCCTTCTGCTCACCGTCCCTTTTCCTCCGGGCTTAATGCGCGTCTCGTCACAGCTCTGTCAGCTGACGCAGCCTGGGAATTTCCCCCGTGTAGTGAAACGGGCTTTAGGTTTAGTGCTCTCCGTCTCTGCTGCATGAGATCACTCTTTTGCAGCACTGTTGACATCCTCAAGTTGTTGTTGTGAGTCCAGCTGCTGTGGCCTTCAGGGGTCAAAGGGTCAAAGATGGTCGCGGAGAGGGCAACGATGGTAGAGGGGAGGGTAGGAGTCCAGGTCAGCTTCGGCTCTCAGAAAAAACAAAAACAAAACAAAACAGGCGAACAGGAAAATGATGTTGTGTTGGCTGTGCTGTGTTGGCTGTGTTATCCCGAGAGGGGAGAAACAACGAGATCTCGTCTCCCCCCTTTTTTGTTTTTGTTTTTTTTTTTTTTTTTTTTTTTTCCATATAATCAACTCATAACCCCTCAAGTTGACAGGACAACACAGGTACGTGTTAAAATTCTTAAGATCCTGTTTAGAAACCTAAAAAGGAATTTCCTATCATTCAGTAGTCATTTGTCTTAAACAATCAACAAAAACATGTCCCAAGTCGACCCTTTTAACCACTAAATTTGTCGTGTCCTCACTTAATCCTCAGACCAGTGTCTTTGTCTTTTGACGTTACGTTGTTGTCCTGCAACCCAAAGCGTTTAATTGTCAGTAATGTATGAACTATATCATTTAAAAACAGGTGTATGTTAAGTGTCGCTACTTTAACCTTGCATGTACGTGCACATGTATGTAAGCTGTTTCTTCATTGCATGTATGGGTGCGTCTGTATATGGGTTACTTTAACTTTTTCTCAAACGAGGCATTTCTCTAACACGCACATGTGTCTGTTCCTCACCCTTCTCATATCTTTCTCTGGTTGTGTGTGGTTTTATTTGTTTCAGTGATTTACCAGGAACATCTTTTCCTTTTCTCCATGTCTTCCGCCAGAGGTTAACACTGGTGAGATTCAGGGACACAGCACCCAGAGCAGGTCAGCGAGAAAAACCCGCCTCAAACTACATTCTCTCTTTTTTGTTTTACCGGGAGGGGTGAGGACAACTCTGGTGTCCAGCCGTGAATTTTAGCCAAAGCTTGGCCTGTCTTCTGCTGCCGTACTCAGGCTTCCAGGTTAAGAAAAAACACCTGTATGAAGACACTAAACATACATTTAGTATTTGTATAAACATAACTGCCTAAATCATTGAACTCTTGAGGGGGGTGTATTTCAGAATCAGAATCAAAATCAAAAACTTTATTGTCATTGTCATGAGACCGACGACATTAAGAATGGTCCCTGATCATTGCATCATCCCTAGTAATATCAAATATAAAAAAACAATAAAATTCAATCAATAAAATAGATAGAATACTTAAAATACTAAGTATTCCCACCGTCATGCTTCAGACCGTGCATAGATTAACACAAGAGTGGCATGGTGGACATTTTTGTAGTATTCAGATGTGTTATTGCAGTTGGATAACAGCTGTGTTTGAGTCTATTAGTCCTTGCTCTGATTGCCCTGTACCGTCTGCCTTAGGGCAACAGTTCGAACAGGGAGTGGCCAGGATGTGAGGTGTCTTTTATGATGTTTTGGGCCTTTTTAAAACAGTGGGCGTTGTTTGACTCTTTACTAACTTTAAAACCCCACCATAACAATTTCTCACTGACAAACTTCTATGCATCCATTTAAACATGCGAAGCCAGCACAAAATCACACACATACCCCTACAGCAAAGCTTTAACATAACCACAATGCAACTCCTCCCTTAAACGGGAGAAATCACCCTGAATCAACCAACTCTATATAAAACGTCAAACAAAGATAAACCACAAACATTTCTACACTTCTGTGTCTTCCACGCAGCACAATAGGCAGAAAAACACCGATTACTCACAGTCTACAACAAAAGAAAAACCTGCTCTTTTCACAACTCTCACAGCTAAAGTCAAAACTCTTACCCAGTGCCTCTGAAATAATAAAAAATCACCAAATACTCGATTACTCTTTTCACTCGCTCCCTCTCACTCCCCTCTTCCTCATACAGCATACACGCTCGCTCCCGCG
The DNA here is from genome assembly GCF_964374335.1 of Astatotilapia calliptera. NCBI lineage: Eukaryota > Metazoa > Chordata > Actinopteri > Cichliformes > Cichlidae > Astatotilapia > Astatotilapia calliptera. The sequence continues at coordinate 13,827,993 of NC_137424.1, forward strand.
GACCCGCTCGGCCCCGCGGGCTCACTCGGCCCCCACCTTTTTCCTCTCACAGAGACAGAGAGAGACCCTTTTCCTTTTTTTTTATTTCTCCAGCACACATACACACACAGAATCCCAACTGAGAGAAAGAGGGAGAGAAGAGAAAAGAGTTGTAGAGAGGAAGTTTTTTAGCAGGAGTTTCAGATCTAACAGATTTATACAACTTATTTACACACACCGGTAATTTATGTTCTATTTATTGATTTTAAAGGAGAATTTGGGCCAGCTGGGTTTCTGCCTATGTTAGGCACTAACAGCTGGGGCGCTGCTTTAAAGGTGAGTCAGCACTGAAATATCCCTTCAGGTGTTACCAAGCTTCTACCAAACCGGAGTCTGGCGGGTAACCTTGCCTAGAGCTTCCTGATAGGGGTGCTAGTTGGTTGTCACCTTGTTCACACGTCTCATTCACACTTCATACATTACCTGCAGTCACTCATTACCCTCCTTATGTATGTAATAAATGTGTAAAAAAATTCTATGTGTGGTGTATTATTTTAACCAAAAGAGGAACCTAGTTCCTTTAATTGTGTAATCTGTGAACACGGAGAACCAAACTGTCCTGCCCAGTGTTCCACAGCAAGCATTCAGCGTGTATTTATGTGTGTCCAATATCAAACAGAACATCAAAACATTTAAAACACTAAAATCATCGGGGTTTTAAGAAGAGATCCGTTTTCTCCTATTGATCAAAGGGACCCCTCCTTTGGACTCCAACCAGTACTTCTCCTTTTAAGTTTTAGAGGATCTTTTCTAATAAAGTCCTCTGGGCCTTCCTAACCCTTCTGTAGTTTAGAGAATATTACTAAAAAATATTCTCAAGGCCTTTAACCTTTTAATTTGTTTAGAAAGGCGTTACTAATAAACCCTTTCAAGGTCCCAGACCTGCACTGAGGTATTTATCCGACACCGGAGAGCAACCCGTCGGCTGCAACCGTGGCCAGACCTCAGTTCACTCTTATCTTTATTCACTTATTTCTTATTCACTTATCTCTTATTCACTTGTCTGATTCTCAGCAAGCCTTAAGTAAGCCAGACAATTTTGGTTATGAATTACTAGGAGTTTGGACACTAAGTATTTTTATAATGTTCAATATAGCAGAAATAAAAGGTCTGCTTACCTTGTTTTTGTGTGCACACAGCTTTTGTCCAAACTCCGTTCACTCAGACCACGGCCGATGTCCTCCCACCCGTTCCAGTTTGGCCTGGAGCGGATCCTGTTCCGTGACGCCAATTGAAGGATATAAAAAAAACAACAGCAATAGAATAATATTAAACACAAAGTGAACCCGTCTTCCTTCATTAAATAGGTTCTTTTAGATGTTAAGGAGGAATTGACTTAACCAGGCTGGCGGAGAATGAAGACGACCGGACACCTGCAGCAGATGGGGGAATCAGTGAACTTTTATTGAGACAGAGACAACCTCTCAAACAGCTCACATCAGGAGATTCCCAATATTTGCTGTGAGGATGGGTATATATTCTCTAAAACTTACAGGAGGGGGTTGTGAGGACAGTGCTGCATTAGCAGAAAAACAACTCCATAAAAGGAAAGCGGCCTTGGGTGTTCTAGTCTCTTCGCTTGCAGATATCTTGCACCTGCAGAATGAGGCGATCGCTTCTTATCGCTCTCAAGGCCAAAGTCGTGAGCATATTTTTATTACACAGTTGCCCAGTAACTTTAAAGCTGAACAATATTTAAAGCTGAATAATGTTTGATCAGATTATATTTTCTTCAGTGTATAGTAAAGGAGATTCACATATTTACCCCCTCCCTTTGCCCTTGTACCATTTTGGGCCCCATTGACTCCCATTATAATCACATATTTTCGATATACTGTAATCCTGACATGTGATAATTTTTTTCTCGTGAATACCTAATGGATCTAAGCCTCAGGCTTCAAAATAAAGGAAAAATATGTTTTGGATCCAATGAGCACAATATTAGGTACAGCACCACCATAGACATTTTCAGTGTTTTTGAATGCAGGACATGGTTATCTTATTATGCAAAATACATGACAATAAAACAGCTGACCACCATAAAATAGTCTTGATGTAGTGGAACTGATATAAGAGAGTGGTGTGAATGTGATTGAGAATATATTTATACTGTGTGTGTGTGTGTGTGTGTGTGTCGCAAACAAAATGGCCTATAGAGCCGCCTCCTTGAAGTGAACAACGGCAGCCTGCTCCGTTTTTTTTTCCTTTCTCTGAACCTCTGTCAGTGTTATGTAAATGCACTTTGCACATGAGCCTCGTGTTGGCTGTGAGAAAGCCACGGGAGAGGTGCAAAAGCAGCCAGTTGCTTGCAGAGCACTAGGGGGAGGGGTGCAAAAACAGCCATCTGTTTGCAGAGAGAGGGGGGGAGGGGCAGTTGTTATTCTCTGAGTCGCAAGTCAGCAGAGCTGGAGGGAGAGACAGAGAGAGATCCTTTTCTATCTTCTTGGATTCAAGTGCACATTTGAAGTCTGTGAGAATAGTTTGCAGCCTTGTCTTATGAGTCATTTCTGCACAGACGCCACGAAATGCACAGATGCGCGTACGCACAACAGGAAGCGCACGGTGAATTTAGGGGAGGCTTGGAAGCTGTGCTCATCGTGCAAACAGCGCATTATTACCGTAACTGCTGCAAAAGGTAGGATATGCCCTGTCTGCAAAATCCAACCATCTAGAGGTTCGTGCTATAAAATGTGAATTACATCTTTGTTCAGTTTGTTGTTGAGTGTGCTCAGGCCAGTTCAGTTTCCGAGTGGCGCAGGAACAGAACAGGAGGGAGAGACAGAAAAAGATCATCCTCTGTACAATAAGATGGAGGATGATCTGTTTTTTAAAAATTTAGGTGCATCTTTGAAGTCTGTGAGAATAGTTTGCAGCCTTGTCTTACGAGTGATTTCTGCACAGATGCCACGAAATGCACAGACGCGCGCATGGACAACACAAAGCGCACGGTCAATTTCGGGGAGGCTTTTGCTGAGAAAGAGCAGCAGTGCTCATTGTGCAAACAGCACATTATTATCGTAACTGCTGCAAAGATATATATATATATAAGATATGTCCTGTCTGCAAAATCTAACCATCTTATGGTTCATGCTATGTATGATAATGTAAATTACGTCTTTGTTTAGTTTGTTGTTGAGTTTGTTCAGGTCAGTTCAGTTTGGTTTTTTTGCAATAAAGTGTTATTGTTCCAAAAATAATAATGCATCCAAATCAATGTTGTTATGAATTATTTACCTATTCAAGGCTCTAATAACCTCATGCCAAATATTTCCAGTTGCAACTAATTTTTTGAAAATATTGCATATTATGGGTTCCCCTCCCCAAAAAATAAAAAATAAACAGGGGTCTTTATGACAATAAAGCCATAAAAACATAAAACATATTTACAAAATTATGAAAAACTTTATATTTGTGGTTAGGTCTGAAGTTGTTTAAAAGATCTGATGTGGAAAAAAAATGAAAAATTAATTCATATATGATATTGCTATATCACCTTTTGTCAGGGGACCATTTTGGGTATGAAGGGCAACAGATGGGTGTAAATTTGAAAAACTCTTATTGCTCCAAAAATAATAATGCACCCAAATCAATGTTGTTATGAATTATTTGCCTATTCAAGGCTGTAATAACTTCATGCCAAATACTTCCATTTGGAGGTCATTTTTTGAAAATATTGCATATTGTGGGTTTTTCACCCCCAAAAAACAGGGTTTTTGATGACAATAAAGCCATAAAAACCTAAAAAATATTTAAAAAATAATGAAAAACTTTATATCAGTGGATAGGTCTGAAGTTGTTTAAAAGATCTGATGTGAAAAAAATCAGAAAAAAAATTCATATATGATATTGCTATATCACCTTTTGTCAGGGGACCATTTTGGGTACGAAGGGCAACAGATGGGTGTAAATTTGAAAAACTCTTATTGCTCCAAAAATAATAATGCACCCAAATCAATGTTGTTATGAATTATTTGCCTATTCAAGGCTGTAATAACTTCATGCCAAATACTTCCATTTGGAGGTCATTTTTTGAAAATATTGCATATTGTGGGTTTTTCACCCCCAAAAAACAGGGTTTTTGATGACAATAAAGCCATAAAAACCTAAAAAATATTTAAAAAATAATGAAAAACTTTATATCAGTGGATAGGTCTGAAGTTGTTTAAAAGATCTGATGTGAAAAAAATCAGGAAAAAAATTCATATATGATATTGCTATATCACCTTTTGTCAGGGGACCATTTTGGGTACGAAGGGCAACAGATGGGTGTAAATTTGAAAAACTCTTATTGCTCCAAAAATAATAATGCACCCAAATCAATGTTGTTATGAATTATTTGCCTATTCAAGGCTGTAATAACTTCATGCCAAATACTTCCATTTGGAGGTCATTTTTTGAAAATATTGCATATTGTGGGTTTTTCACCCCCAAAAAACAGGGTTTTTGATGACAATAAAGCCATAAAAACCTAAAAAATATTTAAAAAATAATGAAAAACTTTATATCAGTGGATAGGTCTGAAGTTGTTTAAAAGATCTGATGTGAAAAAAATCAGAAAAAAAATTCATATATGATATTGCTATATCACCTTTTGTCAGGGGACCATTTTGGGTACGAAGGACACGAAGGGCAACAGATGGGTATAAATTTTGAGGGATGCTCAAGGGCTAATATTGATCAAATGCATAATAACCTTTCTTGGCTTCCTGTACAGCTAAAATATTCTATGGCTTACTTGTAGTTCTAAAGAAAGCAATTCTGTTAAACACACCACATTTATTCTGCTCAGCTGCAGTATCCAGATGAAATACATCATCATATTACACAGTTTTCAACAAGCTGCAATTTAGTAAATGCTCGAGTTAAAAGTAACGTTTTGTAAAACTGTTACATTTAGAGCAACTTTTAAGTGGAATAAGTTGCCTTAAAAAATTAGAGAATTATTCAAAACTTCAATGAAGACTTAAAAGCCGATTTACAGAGCTTTTAGTTGTTGTAAACATTGTAAGACATGATTTTTGAAATTTGTGTAATGTGCCTCAATGTTATTGATATTATTATTATTGATTGCTTATATTTGAACAATTGTGAAACCTCACTGTGGATGTAAGAGTGAAATTATGTGGATATCTTGAATCCACTTTATTGTGTAATATTTTATGTGAGTATTTGACGGAAGACGAGCAACATCTGTTGTGGAAGCTAACGGGGTTCCTTTAGAATAAACAAACATAGGATTTATTATCACTGGATAATTCTGTATAAATCTATACAAATTATAGAAATATGTAATAGGAAACAACAAAATGATCTAAATTATAAAATAGTGTGTGTGTGCGTGTGTGTGTGTGTGTGTGTGTGTGTGTGTGTGTGTGTGTGTGTGTGTGTGTACAATCAGGAGGGATGGGCATGATTTTAGTGTTTGAACAGTCATGAATTATCTTTAACAGCAGGTTGGATGTAATATGTTAGAACTACCAGCAGGTGGGGATAAGAGACCTTTAAGGTGTTTGGTGCCATGCTCCACCTTCAGGTTTAAAACTAGTGTTAATGGAGTTTGAAGGTTGAGTTTGTTCCACGACTGCATTTCACTCACTGCCTCTGTTTGTATCTCTGTCACTGCAGGACCAACATGGAGCCAGAAGTCAGCGCTCTCAGGAGGCCGACAAACCTCACAGAAGAAAGGGAGAGAAAAAACACACCTGTGACGAGTGTGGGAAGGGTTTTACTCTGAAGGCTAAACTAAAACAGCATCAGGTCATCCACACTGGAGAGAGACTGTTCAACTGTGACTTGTGTGGAAAGTCTTTTTCCTGGAAGGGTTCCCTAAAAACACACCAACTCATCCACGGTGGAGTTAAAGCGTACAGCTGTGATCAGTGTGGCAGAGCTTTTACTCACAGTAGCAGCTTACAGAGGCATCTAGTTACCCACTCTGGAATTAAGCCATACAGCTGTGATCAGTGTGGCAGAGCTTTTACTCACAGTAGCCACTTACAGAGTCATCTAGTTACCCACTCTAGAATTAAGCCATACAGCTGTGACGAGTGTGGGATGGAGTTTACTCTGAAGGCTTCACTAAAACAGCATCAGGTCATCCACACTGGAGAGAGACCGTTCAGCTGTGACTTGTGTGGAAAGGCTTTTTCCTGGAAGGGTTCCCTAAAAACACACCAACTCATCCACAGTGGAGTTAAAGCGTACAGCTGTGATCAGTGTGGCAGAGCTTTTACTCGCATGAGCCACTTACAGAGTCATCTAGTTACCCACTCTGGAATTAAGGCATACAGCTGTGACGAGTGTGGGATGGAGTTTACTCTGAAGGCTTCACTAAAACAGCATCAGGTCATCCACACTGGAGAGAGACCGTTCAGCTGTGACTTGTGTGGAAAGTCTTTTTCCTGGAAGGGTTCCCTAAAAACACACCAACTCATCCACAGTGGAGTTAAAGCGTACAGCTGTGATCAGTGTGGCAGAGCTTTTACTCGCATGAGCCACTTACAGAGTCATCTAGTTACCCACTCTGGAATTAAGGCATACAGCTGTGACGAGTGTGGGATGGAGTTTACTCTGAAGGCTTCACTAAAACAGCATCAGGTCATCCACACTGGAGAGAGACCGTTCAGCTGTGACTTGTGTGGAAAGTCTTTTTCCTGGAAGGGTTCCCTAAAAACACACCAACTCATCCACAGTGGAGTTAAAGCGTACAGCTGTGATCAGTGTGGCAGAGCTTTTACTCGCATGAGCCACTTACAGAGTCATCTAGTTACCCACTCTGGAATTAAGCCATACAGCTGTGATCAGTGTGGCAGAGCTTTTACTCGCATGAGCCACTTACAGAGTCATCTAGTTACCCACTCTGGAATTAAGCCATACAGCTGTGATCAGTGTGGGAAGGAGTTTACTGAAAAGGCTAAACTAAAACAGCATCAGGTCATCCACACTGGAGAGAGACCGTTCAGCTGTGACTTGTGTGGAAAGTCTTTTTCCTGGATGCGTTCCCTAAAAACACACCAACTCATCCACAGTGGAGTTAAAGCGTACAGCTGTGACATATGTGGAAAGTCTTTTTCCTTGAAGGGTTCCCTACAAAGACACCAACTCATCCACAGTGGAGTTAAAGCGTACAGCTGTGATCAGTGTGGGAGAGCTTTTACTCACAGTAGCAGCTTACAGAAGCATCTAGTTACCCACTCTGGAATTAAGCCATACAGCTGTGACGAGTGTGGGATGGGGTTTACTCTGAAAGCTTCACTAAAACAGCATCAGGTCATCCACACTGGAGAGAGACCGTTCAGCTGTGACATGTGTGGAAAGTCTTTTTCCTTGAAGGGTTCCCTACAAAGACACCAACTCATCCACAGTGGAGTTAAAGCGTACAGCTGTGATCAGTGTGGCAGAGCTTTTACTCGCAGTAGCAGCTTACAGAAGCATCTAGTTACCCACTCTGGAATTAAGCCATACAGCTGTGACATCTGTGGAAAAACTTTCAGCCAGAGAGGGTACCGAAATACACACCTACGCATTCACACCAGACATGATGTGTACTCCTGTGAACAGTGTGGCAAACAGTTTATAACTCACACAGACTTACAACGACACATGTTTACCCACACTGAGGAGAGACCTTATCAATGTGACCTGTGTGAGAAGACTTTTAAATCTCCACGTCACCTGAGACGACACCAACAGATCTACACCAGAAAGAGACTCTACAAGTGCAGCTACTGTGAGGTATGTATTTATATTGTTATCTTGTCATTTTAGCCTGACTGTTTGGAACAACTCTGCTCATTAAACTGTGTTAGCATGTTAGCAATTCTACTGCATGGAAAAGCAGCTCTGAGTGATTATTCAAATTTTCCTTTCAGTTATGATTTTAGTATTACTGAAGTATTATGGTGGTAGTATTGTAGTTATTGCAGCCCAGTAAACTGAGTGTGTTAACTGAAACAGTCAAATGTAGTTGGACGTCTGCAGAGATGCTCTTTATTTCAGGCGACGTTCAGGATACAAATGTTGAAGGACTGACTTACACTGTCTTTGTGTCTTTGTTTAGAAGCAGAGCGACACAGATGGATCCAGTTCTCAACCCTGTCATCACTGTGGTGGTGGGAAAGACTTTCATTGTGACCTCTGTGGAAAAACTTTCAGTCAGCAAAAGACCCTAAAAAGACATCAACGTAGACACACTGGAGACAAACTGAAATACTGCAAAGAATGTGGGAGGAGCTTCACCACATCACATCACTTAAAACGACATGAACTGATTCACAGTGGGGTTAAAAAGCACCTCTGTGATCAGTGTGGGTCATCCTTCACCACTGCAAGTCAGCTTAAATCACACAAACGAGTCCACACAGGAGAGAAACCACACAAGTGCAGACACTGTGAGAGAAGCTTCTCACATTCAAGTACTCGTAACAGGCATGAATGTGCACACATGGAAGGAAACTACAGCTGTGACCAGTGTGACAAGAGCTTCAGGAATCTCAGATCATACTCTGCACACAAACGATCCCACGTTACTAATAAACTGTTTCACTGTTACCAATGTGCCCAAACATTCACCTCATTGTCTGCTCTGTGCAAACATCAGCGCGATCACTCAGGGCTGAAATCACTCCCATCACTGGATCACAGTGAATCTGAAGACACAGAAAGATCCTCTGGTTTCTGTGTCAGACTCAAAAAGCTTGAGATCAGACTCCACAGAGTTCAGATAGAATCATTTAAACTTGTGTTGAACTGAACTGGTTGCTGGGCTGAACTTCTACATAATACAGATCTACATGGGATCTTCTTTTCTGTTTTTTACTGAGTCAGTTTTGTCCTTTTTTCTCTGTCCTGGTTTTGCTCGTCTGTAAATGATTGAAACTCAGTCAAATAGTTCATTGTTCTCCAGCAAAACGTTTTGGAAACTCATGTTTAACCTTTAAAACTCTGACATGTTTTAGCACACAAGGCTTCATCGGGGAGTTCACTCATGATTGGACCATGAGAACAAAGGTTTTTAGTTCTTTCAAAGAGAGTCTTGGAGATGTTTGATGTTTCTGTTTTTCTGAAACCACCTGAAAGAAAAACTATTTTTCTTGCTTTATGTAGTGTGGAAGTTTTTAATGTTTCTTCATCTGTGATGTTCTTGAATGTGTTCACGTGAAGATGGTACAAATAAACTGTCCTTTCAGCTTTAGCTCCTAATTTATTCATTATGTATGGATGTAGCACAGCAGTCGTCTCTTGATTAACACATGGAGGGCTCGGGATCTGATGGTGTCGTCTCCCTAATTTGCCCACTCAGTAAATCTCACTCATGGCCAAGAAATTGAAATAAACCTTGTTTCCCTGCTGGATAGTGATCCACTGTAACTCTGCTCCTCCTTCCTGTTTAGGATTTCTGTGGCTGAAGTAAAATTCCCTCCATCCATCACTTATCCCAGCTAACCCAAAGTGAAATAAAGTTTTGCTGGTCTTAAAAAAGCATTACAATAATGGGCATTACCAATGCAAACTGAATGATACAGAAGATGAAAGAAGAGACTTTGATCAGTTAATAAAGCTCATGATCTGGATTCATTGTGGCTGCTACACAGATACTTCTGGGTCACTTCTCTCAGTTAGGAACCTTCCTCACCAAACTGACTGTTGGACGACACCCCTGGTTTCATGAGAAATTGTTTCAGCCATGATTTCTCTTCCTGTATTTCAGAGTAAAGACTGAAGTGACAAATGGAAGCATGTTTAAAAAACACAATGTGAGAGAGACGTTGAGGTCCTTAGAAGTTACCCTGGGTTTTTCTGTCACCCTGCTAGATGTTACACACCTTGTTATTGGACTGATTTCTACTGCTGGGCCCTATTTCAAGAAGCCGGTTTAGAAAACCCAGAGTGAAAAACGATACTCAGGGTTGAGTAACCCCGAACTGTCCAACTCGGAATATTCGGTTTCAGAAAGGCTGATAACAATTAGTTCAGTCAACGCGGAGTTGCTTTAACCCCAAGTTAAGCGCGCGCACGAGGATACATAAAGCCCTGATTAGTGGAGCACAGATTAAGCGAGTCACCATGGAGACGGAGGGAAAGAAGGCGCGGTCAATGTATTTTACAGCGCTTGACGGCCGAAATTCTGATGGCAGCATATGCCGATAACATGCGGAATTTTGCGGAAAAAAGTAACACAGCCTCAGCTGCAAAAGAAAGAGAGCATGCATTGCAAAACATAGCCGACAGAGTCAATGCGTGAGTGTTAATTTAAACATTGATCCAGGGATTTCCACCCATTTAACACGTTATTTTATTTTATTATATTTTATTTTTTTTTTTATTTTATACATTTTATTTTGTGATGTGATGTGAGCGCAGGTGCAACCCAACAGGCCCCAAACGTTCCTGGCAGCAAGTAAAAATGAAATATAAAAATCTAGTCCAAACAGGTAAGGTGTAATTGTATCATGAGCCATAGTGCTTGGTCTGTTTGTCCGATGTAAATCAATTGCAGTTAGAGGCTACATTAATTTTCTTTCTGTAAGCACTTATTGAAATTATCTGAGCACATTACAAGTACATATTTGCTTACTCTGTATGCTCAAATGTGACCCGTTATAGCCAACAGAAAAAAAGCAGAGGCCCGAAAAACAGGTGGGGGTCCTCCACCACCACCACTCACGGAGCCTGGCCACTTGGCTTCCACATTTGTGATAATGTTGGCAGCATCACATATGATCTTCACAGTGCAGAGAACACAAATTAGCATCCATTACTATAATGAAATAATTTGTTAGTTTGAAATGCTACAGGGAACTATGTACCTGTACATTAATGCTGTGGAAAGACTTCCTGTTCACATAGTCTCCTTCATTTACTGAAGGAGCAATGATTGGAATGTGAGTGCCATCTATACAGCCAATCACGCCTGGGAACCGTGAGAATAAATGTAAAATTTAAGTAGTAGTTCAAGTATCACCACATCATGAATTGAGTTTTGTTCATCCTAATACCTGCAATTTTGTAGAATCTCTCTTTGATAAATCTTGTGGGTCTGTGACCGGGGAACACCACAAACGAGTACAGGAGACGTTTCAGTGCAACTGTAACATTCCTGACTGCCCGACAGACGGTAGCCTTGGAAACGTGCTCAACGTCATCAATATTATACAGAAAGCTCCCGTTTGCAAAAAATGCAATACAAATAATATGTACAGAACTGAGAGAATGTCCACGATGTGTCACATGAGCAATATTAGGCCTGAGGATGTTATTCAAATAAATTATAGATTGTGCTGAAAAACGGTAACGTTCACACAGAAAATCATCAGGAAATGGTAAAATGTCCAAACGCGCTCTAATCACTCTCTCCCGGCGGAGAGCTCTGCGGAGAATTTGGGTATACCCAGAGTTTTCGTTAACTCAGGGTATACTTACTCAGAGTTTGCACTAAACCGGCTTCTTGAAATAGGGCAGATGGACTGCTGAGTCTTAAGGATAATCTTAAGGATAAAGGACACTCTTTCGAGGATGCCAATGTTCACATTTTGGACAGAGAGGACAGATGGTTTGAAAGAGGAGTGAAAGAAGCCATCTATGTCCACTGTGAGCGACCATCTTTGAACAGAGGCGGGGGTTTACGACACCAACTCTCTGCCATCTATAATCCAGTTTTGAGATCCCTTCCCAGACGCCTTAACGCCCACTCACATCCTGGGCCATCTGACCTCAGGAATTTGCATGACAAGGTGGGGCCAGGTTTCACAATGAACCCACCCGAAACTCTGGCTAATTGGGGCCCGCACCCAATTTCACACCTTGGCTCAGGTGATTAGAGGATCATCAGGGGGTCCTTTTGTCCCTCTGTGGGGGTCACTCCCACTAGGTTTATATCTGGGACTCTCCACCATTTGACCTTAGAACTGAAGAAGCTTCTCGGATGAGAGGTGAAACGTCTTCAAGCAACTTAAAGAAGTCCAGACGCTTTTCTTTGCAAGCTCCTTTGACTACGATGACCTGGATGACTGAGAACCTTCACAGACATAACAAAGGTGTTGCGTTTATATTTTTGTTGAGTGTAATTGTCTGGTGTATTGCCTTGACAGTGTGAGCAGTTGTTGGAAGATGCAAAGCCCATCTTGAACATCCGATGACCTGTATAGTGCACTCTATGTAGTATTTTGTATTGTATTAATTGCAGACTGGGATTTTTAATTAATTTAAAGGTTTTTAAGCAAATCTGAGACCAGAAGTTTTGGTCTAAGCTGACTGATAAATCTGCTTCCCACTTTGCAATAGGAAGGGATATTGATTCTTCTAATTTAGAAAGTGTTCTGTATATTTTAGATAATAATTTGGGGGATTTAAGAGTAAGAAAATGTGCCGCACATAGTGGTGTTTGTAATTCAACTTGACTGAGGTTAAATTTCTTTTTTACTATGGATTTAATTTGTTGATATTCTACAAATCTTGTCTTGATGATCCCATATTGTGCAACTAGTCTGTCAAATGGAATAAATTCTGTTCCCTCTAATATATGTTCTAAGTATTTAATTCCTTTACAACTCCATTCTGGGAAATTAATCATATTATTGTTTTTTAATATGTCAGGGTTATTCCAGATAGGTGTACGTTTGCATGGGATTAATGAAGACTGTTATTTTTAGAAACTCCCACCATGCTGTCAGAGAAAAGCTGATGTTGATACTTTTAAAGCATTCATGTCTTTTGATGTTTGAGCTAATAAATGGTAAATGGTCTGAAATCTCTAGATCCTTGCATAGTGCCTGTTCAACAACTAGCCAGGGCTCAACTAAGAAGGTATGTTTTAACCATTCTGAGATGAACTGAAGCCTGTTGGCTAAGAAGTATTGGTGAAAATTAGGCAGATCTAATCCTCCTCCTCCTCTATCCATGGTTCTTTGTAGCGTTTTTAAGCTGATACGCGGGGGTTTATCTTTCCAAAGGAATTTGGAAATATATGAATCCAGAGATCTGAACCAATCTTGTGATGGTTTGTTAGGGAGCATCAAAAATAAGTAATTTATTTTTGGCAAGATCATCATTTTTATCATGATCATCATGAGTGATATGGGTAAAGATTTCCATCTAGTCAGATCGCCTTCTACTTTCTTTAGAAGTGGGATGTGGTTTAATTTAGTTAAGTCTGAAAGCTTAGGAGAGACATTAATACCTAAATATTTAATATTTCCGGATTGCAGTGGGGCAGAGGAAGAATTATGGAAGGAACAGTTAATGGGGAGAACTGTAGATTTTGGCCAGTTAATTGAATAATCTGAAACTCTTGAAAACCAGTTTATTAAAGTAATTACCTCAGAGAGGTTGGTTTGTGTGTTTTGCAGAAAAAGCAACACATCATCCGCATAGAGACTGATTTTATGTTCTATGTTCTTACATTTTATGCCCTTAATTGTTGTAGCCTGTCTAAATGCTGCTGCTAGAGGTTCGATAAAAATTGCAAAAAGTGAAGGGGAGAGTGGGCATCCCTGTCTGGTGCCCCTCAGGAGAGAGAAGCTGGAGGATGTCTGGTCATTTGTTCTGATACGAGCTGTTGGGGAATTGTATAATATTCTTATCCAGTTTATGAAAGAGTTTCCAAAACCAAATTTGTGTAAAGTTGCGAATAAAGATTTCCAGTTAACTCTGTCAAATGCTTTTTCTGCATCTAGAGATAATATTATGGTTTCGATGTTTTTATCGTATGAATAGTCTATTAAATTAAGTAATCTACGAGTGTTTGTTGAGGAGTGCCAACCTTTTATGAAACCAGTTTGGTCAGGATGAATTAAGAGGGGGGTCATTTTCTCTAATCTCTTTGAGAGAGCTTTGCAGATTATTTTAAGGTCTACATTTAAAAGAGAAATTGGACAATAGCTTGAGGGAAATAAAGGGTCTTTGCCTGGTTTTAGCAGGAGACTAATGTTGGCAGAATTCATATTTGGTGGTAGTCTGCCATTTTCCTTGATTTCCTGCAACATTCCGTGGGATACTGGTGCCAAAATTGTCCAGAATTCTTTGTAGAATTCTGCAGGGAAGCCGTCTGGACCTGGAGCCTTATTATTGGGCATACTTATCAGGGCTTCCTGGAGTTCACTTGGCGTCAGTGGCGAATCCAGTTCCATTGCTTGACTATCTAGTAATTTTGGAAGAGTTACGTTGTCAAGAAACAGATCAATTTCATTTTTAGATGGGTTTATTTGTGGTGAGTATAAAGTTTCATAGAAATCCCTAAAAATGTTGTTTATTCTTCCAGGATCATATATTGTGTTCCCCGATGAATCTTTAGCAGCACATATAGTTGTTTTTTCTTTATTTATTTTTAGCTGGTTAGCTAGAAATCGACCTGATTTGTTACTGTGTTCAAAATTCTGCAAGCGTAGTCTTTGTATAAGGAATTGTGTTTTTTTATTAATAATTTCATTTAATTCTAGTTTTGTTTTGCATATTTTGTTCAATGTTTCCTGATCTTGGTCGCACGCGTAGGCTTCTTCTAGTGATTTGATGGTTTTTTCTAATTCCTGAATATTTTTGTTTTCTTCTTTCTTTTTGTGTGATGAGAAAGAAATTATTTTACCTCTCATCACAGCTTTCCCTGCTTCCCATAGAACAGAAGCAGATATTCCGGGAGTGTCATTAAAGTCTAAATATGAAGTCCATTCCTTTTTAAAATATTTAATAAAGTCTTCATCTTTAAGTAGTGATATATTAAATCTCCAGTTTTTTCTTGGCGTAGCGTTATTCTTGTGCATTAGTGTTAAAGATACAGGAGCATGATCGCTGACCGCTATAGGATGAATCTCAGTGTCTGAAATGTCACACAGCAGTGAGCTGCTGACCAAAAAATAATCCAGACGAGAGTAAGAGTGATGAACATGCGAGAAAAAAGTATATTCCTTACTGGTGGGGTGAAGAGAGCGCCATGCATCGCAAAGACCAAAGTCGCTTATATACTGATTGATTATATTTGTGGACTGCCAATTGCGCTGAGTTCCTGTTGTGTTGAGCCTATCCATTTCTTCATTTAGTCCAAGGTTGAGGTCACCGCCAAGAATGAGTGTGCAATCAAGGTGTTCAGAGAGTGCACTAAAACAATCCGTGGAAGAATGAGGGTTCATCAACATTTGGACCATATATACTTACAATACATAGTTTTTTGTTCAATATTGATAGTTTAATAATTAGAAATCTACCCTCTGGATCTATAACTGTATCGAGTACTGTAAAATTAACATTTTTACGTATTAAAATTGCTACTCCCCGTTGTCTAGAATTATAACAGGCTGCAAACACGTTAGGAAACTCAGGTGTTTTAAGTTCGTTTAAACCTGTGACAGGTTTGTGAGTTTCTTGTAATAAAACAACATCTGCCTGTAGTTTTTTAAGCTGGTTAAATATCTTTAACCTCTTTCCTCTGGAGCCAGCTCCATTTACATTCCATGTGACAAACCTCAGCATGCCCATAATTGTGTGTGTATGTCTAATGATGTACGCTGGGTGTTTCGTTTAGACAGGTGGAGAGGATGTGGGAACATCACTTGTTTGTAAATAGAAAGCGAAAAAGAAGTGAGGTGAGAGGCTCCATAAGTCTGACTATGTGTGTGAATATTCACTAATATGAACAAGCGTGGTTTGCTTATGTGTCCTGCAAGTCTGTGCGTGCTGTGAGGCTGTTGTGAATGTGCTGCCGTTGAGCGGATGTGTTTGCGTGATCGTGGTGTGAAAATATGGAGAAATAGAGGGTGTTGTTTGTAGGTGAGTGGGGAAGTAGGTGATCACAGCAGTGAAAGACAAGAGAAAGAAAGAAACCACATGAACTGTGAGCAACACCAAAAAAAAAGAAACGAAACGGAAACATTCCAATTAAAGCAATGACGGAGGGTGACGGTGTTATATCTGCTATGACATCATATTGATATTACTAGCTTAAACTCATGTTAAAGGAGAGAGTGTGAATGAATAAGAAAAGAGTGTAGCGGGTTCTTATCTGGAGTGCAGTTAATATAACCACGGTGTGGTGCCGAGGTCGCGGTAAAGCTGTCCGTCCACGTAGAGCCGGTCCACGGCGATGACAGCACGGGAGCCTTTCTGGATGAAGCTACGTCGAACTGGGAACAGGACCTTGCGTCGTTCCAGGATCTCTTTGGGGAACTGGTCGTTCACGCTGAAGTCCGTTCCTTTCAGCTCTCTGCCGCGACTCTTCACCTGTTCCTTCTGTTTGAATTGACCGAATTTGGCCACAATAGGCCGTGGTCTCCCGGTCCGCGACCGCACGCCCCCCAAGCGATGTACTCTATCGAAGTCGATGTTCTTTACGGTGTCCTCCGGCAGCTTCAGGTGGATTTTAATGAAGCTTTTCACCGTTGCCTCTGCGTCCTCTCCGGCAGATTCTGGAATACCACAAAACACAACATTATCTCTCATGCTACGGGCTTGTAGATCGATAACGGATTCTTTTATTTTTTTATTTTCAATGTTTAGCTGGGTCACGTTATCGGTGAGAGATTTAACAGACTCCCGTAGCGTGGCATTTTCAGCGGCAAGCGTTTCAGCCTGCTGCTGGCTGAATTCCAGGGATTCTCTCAGAGATTTAAATTCCCGGTGTAAAATCTCCACCAGGGCCAGCCTCGCATCGAAACTGGACAATCACTTGTCGATTGACTCCAGGATGTCTGCGATGTCTTTGCCGGCAGGCGATGTTGTACCGGGGGAGTCTGCCGGGAGACATCTCTTCGACGACGGCGTCTCAGTTTTGGCCGGGGAAGATGCACCCTGAGCTTTCTTCATTACTAAATCTTGAAAACAGCGGTCGATGTAATTTTGGAGAGCGTCTAAACTCTCCCCGTTGTCATCCAGGGTGTTAAAGGTGATAGGACAGATGATGTTAGTTATATGACAATTGATTAGTATATTTGGTAATACTGAAGCTTGAAAAACCTTTGTTAAACTCTCTGCTACCATTTGCTTTTTTTTTCTCCGCCAAAATCTCCGGCGTCTGACGTCACCTACAACATGGGTCGCTTACCTTGTCCGTCACTTCCGTCACTTACCTGCCTCCTACGTTTGTATGTAGAGGGTTTGTGCGAGTCTCTGCTTCTCTCTCTCTCCCCCCGGTCCTCGGGGCTGTTGACGGAAGCGTGCGTCGTGGGACAGGCGTGTCCGGGCGACTGTCATCATCGGGAGTCCCTCTTCGCTGTTGCCGGCCCACCTGCAGCTGATTACCTGACCAGCTGGTGGTAATCATCCCTCCCGGCTAGGAAGAGGTATTTAACCTGGAGTCGCGGCGACAGTCGACGTAGGATTATTACTCCTGACCGGTATAGTCTGTGCTAGGCGTGTGGTCTTGGTAGTCGGCTAGCGTGTGTGGCTAATTGTGGTTTTTCCTTCTTCCTCCAGGAAAGTCGAGCGAAGAAGCGAGTTGGGGAGCACACAAACTAAGGGAGCTACAGCACGGGACGCACTGGGAGCAAGGGATGAGCACCATTGGCAAATTACATCTCTGAGTTAATTGTTGGACTTACCTGTCTATTCACTGTAAATAAAGTGCACTGTGGCATCGCAGAGTCCTGCTTTTTGGGTCCTACTTTCCTCATCACCACGGTCTGCCAGCCAGACCGTGACACTTAGGGTGTTTTCAAATATAGTCTTCTTTAAAGGAACCGAACTCTTTCCTCAGCAACAGAAAGGAGTCAACTGTTTGGACCACTTCTGAACTTTCAACATACCTTGTTGAGGCATCTGAACTGCCCAGAAAACAACGAGCTTGCAACTACTGAACAGAGCAGGTGTGCAGCATTCTGTATAAGTATACAAAAATGTTAGAGAACCCTAAATACCTTTTTTTTTTAATTTCAAAATTAGTAGGCCAATGACATTTCTTATTTACCTTTTGTCTCTCAATAACACAGTGCAGGTATGCATTAGTGGTGGGCGGATCGATCCAAATATCGATAGTACCGATGCCGACTTGGGATCGATACTAACGGATCGATACTAGCCTGGTGAAATCGATTCTTTACTTTGAGTTCTGCTTGTTTGCTATGCTGTGCTTTCGGCAAAAATGAAACAACCCGGTCGCTGGACTCACCGCTCCTGTGTCAGCGCAGAGCAGGCACACTTTGCCTGCTCTGTGCTGACAATTACTGGTTACTGGTTACTGGTTCATATTAAATATAAAATTACTGGTTCATATTAAATATGAACAGGTTCCTTAAATGTACGGAGTTCAAATCTGATTTAATTCAATTTCCTTCACACAGCACATTCGTCCAGGCTGACAGGTAAACATAGAATTAATCTCAGGTAACATGACTCATAGTAGAGATTCAGTAAGAAAGATTGCAGGCTCTAACATTATTACCACACAATCCAAGGACACACCCACAGCTCAGATTTGTAGAACTATTTAAACAAATGTCTTCTGAATATTCAATTCAGGTTCACAGTGGGAGGGTGGGGGGTGTCGTGGAATTTTTTAAATAAAGTCTGCAACACAGAAAGAGCTGTGATCAAGCTTTTTATTACTGCGCCAACACACATCAAACATCACAGTTCAGTCATGTCAGCGCTGCCACAGAAGTGGTGCTCCTCCTCCTTTATGCATTCCAAGGAAGAGGCAGGAAGTTACAAACTGATCCTACCACACTTCACGTGTCTCGCTATGAAACCTAACGGATCAATGGTTATGCTGTTTTGTGGCCTTATCAGCACCTGTAAAGGGAGTTGTTTTCTCAAACTGCTGACACTGAAGTAAGTTCATCTAGTTTTAGAAACTTTCACTGAACAGTAACAGTGTCACAACTAAGCATATGCATAAGCACTTAAATACTTTAAATGAGAATAACAGAACATTTCTATTACAGAGGCTAGAGCCTGTCCCAGTAGTCATAGGTAGAGCACACCAGGACAGGTCACCAGTCTGTCAGAGGACTAACACAGAGACAGACATCAGAGTAACAAATCTATTTAAAATTAATGTAAGTTTGCTGCAGCTGTATGTATGAACATGTGTTTCTGTGCTCACAGTCCACCTCTCAGGAACCTGCAGTTCACTTTTAGTCAACTTTAAACAGACCTCACAAAAGGCTGATGTGGCTGGATCAGTAGTCTGATTTAAGTACGATACCTTTGGCCAGGGATTAATCTGGTGCATCGCTTCACTGCAGTCTTACGTATTTTCCCCACACCTGAATAAAAAATACTGATATATACAAATAACAGCTTCAGCTGATGCAGCCTGACTCAATCCTAAATGTTCAGCACACAGAGACACAGAGGTGCTGTTTAAAGTTTAGTGTTAACCTGAGTCACTGATCATTTGCAGTATTACAGAGTCTGGCAGTCTTTGCATGATGTCCACGTCACTGTAAGTTTCTAGCTGACTCTCAGGTGTGACAGGTGTGCCAGCAGGAAAGAGTAATAATAACCTGCATCCTGAGGTTTGTCATGCAGGATTAAAGGAGCCAGGCTTCGTTCACACAGCTAGGATTGTATTTTACACTGACCCTGGGTCAGTATAAGTATCATACAGTTTAAACAAAAACTGAAACTTGCACATATTTATTACAGATGCACTGAAGCTAATCGAGATATTTGCTGTCAGTCTGCGGCTGCGATTAAACATTTTACTGGAAACTTTATTAACTAGTAACTTCATCAGTCATGACAGAAGCTAATATTTCTGTGCTAACATCGTTTAACCAGTAACAGCTTTACTCCAATATAAGCTAACGTTTACACCGGAACTTTAAGCTAGCACCATAAAGACGGTAAAACACGTAATAACATCTACAAATGCATCTTAAAGCTGTTATATTAGCACTCTGTGTATTACTAACATAACCACATTAACATTACTGACACTCGCTGACTTTTAATAGTCATTCTATAAATGCTGTCCGTTTAAATGGTCTTACCTGTACACACTGCATATCCACCGGATTCCAGCCAGAGTGGATTCTGGAGTCTTCCACGCTCCTGTTAGTGATCCTCCATCTGGATGGATGAGAACAACCTTCTGAACAATCTAGCAGGAGATGGCCCATATCTATGGGACTGATTTGTGCCAATAACGCCCATTGTATGGACTGATAACAGCCGAAGCAGGTGAATAAAGTCACCCAGTAGCTAGCTGTGCCATTACCCAGCATACATCACTCCCTCCATAAATGCAATAAACGATACAAAAGTATAGTTCTACCTGTTTTTCAGGTAGTTGTTTACATTATATAATTTATTGTGTTCTGTATACGTCACTACAATGTGATTTGGAAAATGTCTAAATATACCGACAACAGGCACTTCCGCGGCAATCTCTTCAATCGGAGGACCCTTCACGTCAATTCCCGACGCGAGGGGGGTACCCTGCGTGTCCATAAGTGAAGCAGAGGGAGCCTGACCATGCGTCACACGTTTGACGAGTTGGGAGTGAGAACGTGTTGGTGAGACATGGTGGATACACAGACGGACCAGCAACTACAATGACAGAGGACACGACTTAAATACACAGAGAAACACAGGGGAATTACACACAGGTGGTGGACACAGCTGGGAATAATCACCAAGACGAGACAGAGGTAAAACTGAACACACTCACATGAGACGCAGACCTTCACAATAAAACAGGAACAAGAAACCATCACACTAAGACGCAGACTCGACATAGAGAGAGAGACAGAAAATGACACATGGAACTAAACTAAACCGGCAAAAACATGACAACTCAAAATACTGGGTCAAACTGACCCAGAACCGTGACAGATTTTCTATAATGTTTTGCTTGAGCATGTCCTGCTTTTCTGTAATGTTATTTCTACAGTTTTAGCAGTTCTTCTCGAGGGAAAGAGAAAGATGTAAAAATCTTATACGTTATATATGTTAAATAACATGTGTAGTGCTCACATGTAATGCAGATGTTAGCTTTGATCTAACCAATAAATCCTGATTGGATGTTGTTAGCGTTAGCACTTGTGTTTGCTTCCCTGCTGTACAACAGCATTACCAAAATACAACTGAAGAAACAAACTCAGTTATGAAAAGTTTGTGTTCAGTTTGCAGTCGCTGAAAATAATTACACCTTTGGGAATGACATGGAAATGCTCCCACACTAAAGATTAGGTTTTGTTTCGGGGATTTTCCATCTTAATTTATCTGTCTTATTTGGCTACATCTACGACACTGCTATGCTCTCTCTTGCCTATGTTTTCGTGGCTGCTGCTATCTGTATTTTAATATATATATATGCAATGAAAATTCCCGTCTCGCCCCTCCCGGCAGTCTGTATACTTTAAGCTCGGGTAGTTTTTACACAGGATACGGGAGGATTATTGAGAAGAACCTAAGCAAACACGTGACAAGTTTTCAACAGGAATGAATGACAGTAAAAATGTTACCTCACAGATTGTTTTCATGCCATCAGTGCCATGCATTCATGTAAATCAAAATGCATCTTTTAATTGAGGTAGAGGTTTGTCAGAGATATTATTCTCATAATGTACCTTTGTCCCAGCTGATTACCTTCATTAAACAGCAGGTTGCAAAAACCTCTTGTGTACCTCTTTTCAACCACTGGGAGGCGCTACAGCTTCATTCCTTTCACACACCTGCAGGTTTTAGACGTTCCCTACCCCTGCACTAAGGCCTTTGAAATCTTCATTAACACTGAGCTTGAAATTTCTATCAGTCGAATGCAAAGGAGTCCTGTGGTTGTAGGACAGAGGTAGGGAACGTTAATCGGCCATCATTTAGATTATATGACAACAACCTTCAAATCTGAAGTCTCAGAAATCTGCTTCATGTACAAGTTCCTCCAATAATCAGGGCTAATATCACCAAATTGTACATAAACAGACTTTTACATGTTAAATATTTCTCAAATATGGGGAAAAAAAACAATATAAAATACTATATAATTAACAAAATATCTTAAGATACAGCTACAAATTGCTTGAAACATTTGCAATTGTTATGGTTCAAAATATTGGGAATGGAGACAAGAGAAACACCACAATAACAACACTGGTCCGGCCGGGTCAAGTCAAACGATGATTTTAATGGTCACACACGTGGGAGATGGAAACTGTATGCAGACAGCCTCAGATCTCATCACAAAAAACACATCTCCATAGTTTTGTAAAAATCAGGGTATTAGAACACCCCTTCATGCGTAATGACAGGTGTTATACAATCAATGTTGACAGTTTTATTTAACACAGAAAAATAACATTGTCTCCTTCCCGAGGGCAGACGCTAACTGCCCCCCCCCCC
The DNA here is from genome assembly GCF_964374335.1 of Astatotilapia calliptera. NCBI lineage: Eukaryota > Metazoa > Chordata > Actinopteri > Cichliformes > Cichlidae > Astatotilapia > Astatotilapia calliptera. The sequence continues at coordinate 13,850,298 of NC_137424.1, forward strand.
CCCCCCGTCTCCTGGAGCCATCCGTCCCCTGCGCAGAGACACAACATTGCAACTACAAGGACCTCCACATTGATTAAGACAATCAGTGTGTATTGCTCGAAAATAAGTGTATAATACTAAATGAATAATGCTTGGTCAGCTACCACTACTTAAAACATAACAAAAACATAACTGAGCACAAGATCACCAAGAATAACATCGTATAAGTGCTGTGTAAGCATGTTTGCATTTAGCCCTCTGCACTCAAAGTCAAAACCTGCAATATATCAGTCCGGACCATCACGCCGAACGAAGCTTATGACCTTCAAAAGACCAAGTGCCAACTCATCATAAGCACAATTGCAAGGTGTGTCTGAAATTATTGAAACCACTCTTTTTAACAAAAGACAAACAAATTAACAAATCTTCTAAACGTTATTCGGTTCATTTCAATCATTAATTATTAAACATGAAAGTGATGATTTATGCTTTTCACTGATTCTCTAAAAAAGCCCAGAAACTGACTCAGGCATTTAATATTTTAATCAATGTCATTTAATTGCTACCACTTTAAACTTAGCAAAACATAATTGAATAGAAGACCACAAAGAATAATATGATATCAGTGGTATGTAAGCGCGTGAGGCCCTCTATGCTCGAAGCCTTTCCCCTCAATAGATCAGTCAGACATTCACGCTGACTGTAGCTTTTAACCCTTAATTAACTTGAGCACAACTCTATAATAAGCAACAAACTGCAATGTGTATAAGTTGATCATGGTCACATCTGCAATGAAAGATCATATTATTATACTGGTACCTGTAAGTAAAAAATCAAACTAGAGTTATAACAATCACTGTAATACAAAGGCTAATGTAAGATCAAAAACTTCAGTATATATTTAATGCAAAGCTGGTTATATGATTCTAATGAACTAATAGTGCCATATTAAAATAATGAAACTAGAAGAGGAAAAAACATCCCCTTTTTATTCTACACAATGAAATATATCAAACAGCTTTATTGTCAGTGAGGACAAAGTTATAGTGATGCTGTGCTGGAGTGTTCAAAAGAAGACAGAGACATGAAGTATAAATATTGTATAATATTAAATATAAGAAAGAACAAAGTTATAAAAACATTAATAATTGAAATCTGCAACAATATTCACATAAAGTGTAAAATACAGAGTTAACTGTTTAATAGGTAAAGTTTAGGTCTTGCAGTCGAACAATGATCCCAAACACAGCAGCAAATCTACAGCAGAATAGCTGAAAAGCAAAGTCCAGACCTCAACCTGGGACATTCAGAGAGCTGTGCTTAAATAAATGCCAACAAAGCTCAAAGAACTGAAGCAACGTTGTAATGAAGAGTGGGCCAACATTCCTCCACAACAATATGAGAGACTGATAAAGTCAAGCAGAAAACAATTACCTCACATTTGTGCTGCTAGAGGTGTTTCTAGTTATTCACAGGACTGTAGTTTGAATTTAAAGAAATGTGAAAGTGCACTGAAATTAAAATAAAGTTATTGCAATTTAAAAAAAATCAAGAAATCTAAGAGGAAGAAACAATGTAAACCACACAATTGTTTTCCTTATATTCTCCACAAGGCAATGCACATAACAGACATAAAATATTTGCATTTATCAATAGAGAATATACAATTTTTCCATAGTCATAGCCAGGCCCGATTACTGCCAAACCTGTGCTGAATCAATCACTTAAACAGGACCTGTCTGACAAAGTAGAGTAGACCAAAAGATCCTCAAAAACTACACATCATGGCGCAATCCAAGGAAATTCAGAAGCAAATAAGAAACAAAGTAATTGAGATCTCTCAGTCTGGAGATGCAACGTCAAGATGAACAGAATCCAGTTTCTGGGATCCTGAAGGAGAATGTCTGGCCATCTGTTCACGACCACAAGCTGAAGTGCACTTGATCCAAAGCACACCAACAAGTCCACCTCTAAGCAGCTTAAGTAAAACAAAATAAAGACTTTGGAATGGCTTAGCCAAAGTTCATACGTGAATCTAATTGAGGTGCTGTGACCTTGGAAAGGTGGTTCATACTCAAAAACCCTCCAGTGTGGCTGAATTACAACAATTTTGCAAAGATGAGTGGGCAGAAATTCTTCCACCACCTCGTAAAGGACTCATTGCCAGTTATCCCAAGCGCTTTATTGCAGATGTTTCTACTCAGGGTGGCCCAACCAGTTATTAGGTTTAGGGGGCAATCACTGTTTCCACACAGGGCCATAATAATGGCCGCCTTAATAATAAATGCCTTGATTTAGGAACTACTTTTAATGTTTACTTGTGCTATTTTGCAAAAAATAAAATCTCTGCAAAAACATCAAAACTGCTGACCATCTGACCTCAATATGAAATTATTAATCTTTTGACAAAAAACATTTAGATTTGTAAAAATAAAGAAACCATAGAGGAACAAACAATGTTGTTTGCTACGTTCTAACATGGCAATCTAAATAACAGTAATGCAAACATATATATTTATCAATAAAAACAGATCGCCTTTTCACTGTTACAAAAGTCAAGTATATCAATGTTTGTTCAGCTTTCATAAATGTAAGTTTATAAGTACATAGTACATTTTTTGGTAAAGTCCAACTTCTTTTAATACATGCAACACATTTCAGAACATTTGGGACAGAGACAACAAAAGACTGGAAATACTTCGTAAAAATCTGGTGAAACACTTTAAAGCCAGTGGGATTAAATGGGAAACATAAAATTTAATACTAGACAAAGACCGATTGAATCATGAAGCAAAGAATTAATAACTAAATCACAAGTAGAAAATGTTATGCAGATATTATTGGATAGATTTTGGTGTAGAAAAAAATGACAAGAAATGAAAAATGAAAGTTATCTGGTCTTTTTCTTTAAAGAGTAGCTGCAGAGCAGCAACACTGACAAAGACCATCATCACCAATACTGCAGCTGATACAATGATCCAGGAGGAAACTTGAAAAAGCAGGAAAAATGTGACACTGATCAAAATGAATACATCAATTATTGATCAAAGAGAAAATGCATACTACCACAATGCATTGTTATTGCATCTCAGTTTCTCACCATCACTGATAATCTGACGTCTGCTGGACCTCAGGAATCGTCTCCATCACCTCTCTGTGAGGAGCAGAGAGCACTCGTGCTGCACATCCCACCTGTGTGCTGTGTTTACGTGAACCTGAGAGCACAGCTGTAGTGGTGACAGTGAATGTAGCGTTGGTGTTGGACACACTGACAGTGTTGTACTATGAGAAGCTGAGGTGTTGTTGTGAGAGTGTTACAGTGGGAGCAGGTCGACCAGTGGCTGAAAAGGAAACAACCCACTCTTCAGCAGAGTTTGACTCTCTGACATCAACAACAGGTTCATGCAGCTCTGTGAAGGGTCAGGAGATATAAAATAAGGAGTATATTGTTAAAGATACATTGACTTCTAACACATGTAACGCATTAAGGTAAAATTTCTTACCATAAGGATGTGTTACACGATTTATAAACCCCAGTTTGTTAATTATTTGTTCATTATTAATAACTATATACTTAATTTTTTAAAAATTAAGTGTTTTTGGTCAAATGGAATTTCTTTTTGGGCAATTTTAGCCCCTTTTAGCCCTCTGCCAAAATGTTTTAACCTTTCTGTCTCTAACAATAAAACATTGTTCCTTTATCTTCTGTGTCTGGTGTGTTGGTCAGGATTAGCTAGCTTGGCAAAAAGTTCACATTAAACAATTAAAGTGTGTTACTGTGAGGTGTGTGTTCGTACTATGAGTCACAGCTCGAGTTTTCTTGCGGGTGAAGGTTTTTCACCTCGCTGTCATTCTTGCATAAAAGTGTTTGACCCCTTCAGGAAAAAAACGAAATTTGGGATTATTTTTTGTTTTGTTCATTGTGTGTATTTGTTTCTACTTTTTACTTTTTCTTTTACTGTGTACAGCACTTTGGTCAACCTGTGTTGTTTTTAGACATGGTTATTGATTGATTGATTGATTGATTGATTGATTGATTGATTGATTGATTGATTGATTGATTGATTGATTGATTGATTGATTGATTGATTGATATGTCTTTGATTAAAATACAGCCTACTCCACATCCTCCAAGTTACAGAGAAGATGAACCATCTGGGGTGAACTTGTGCACTTGGTATTGGCTGTCATGGTCCCTGTGCCTCTCTGGCTCACTCATGTTGGCCACAGGTTTGTTTTGTTTTCTCTCCTGCTTCCCTGGGTGGAGCTCATTGTGGGCTCTCACCCTTGGCCCACGTATCTGCGGTGATTTCTACACCTGTTGCTGATCAGGCGGCGTCCCCCTTGCCTATTTAACGCTGCGGCACGGAGTATTCGGCACTGGAATGTTGAACCTCCCATGTTCGTGCTCTCAGCTCTCCTAAGACAAACTCTCTCAGTGTTGTGTGGCGTATTGATCTAATTGGACTCTTTGTGTTTAGATCTCCCCGGAACTGGTGGCGGACCCTGACCTGTGATCCCTGTGTGTGTCAACATAAGTGGAAATTGGAGCGAGAGTGGCTGTGGAGAAGCGAGTGTGCGTAAGAAGAGGAGTGGCGGAATTTGGGCCGAGTGGAGAGCGAGTGTGGATTCCTTCCCCTGGAGCCCTGAAGCCCTGCCCCATGCACTGTATATACACATCACTGTGGTTTCCCTTCTGTGTTAATAAATTGTCAACCCTTTGCTTGCCAGAACGCTGCCTGCATCTGAATCCATCTGTTAGCCCTGACATTGGATACCTGGAAATCAGTGAAGGGACCATTAATGCTTCAACTTGTACACAGGTTTGAGAGCAACCACCCAAAAGCTTCTGCTAATAAACACTAGTCTGTGTTTGTGATGCAAATGTTTCTGGCTGTGTTCACAAACATTTAGTAAGGTGAGTGAGGAATAGTAATACTTATTATTAGATCATTAGCAGACTGTAGAACTTGACTGCACGCCATGGTGGCCGTTCAGCCATTTGATTCATGTTGCAGCAGCTCATGAGTGAATGAACATCGTGCAATAAAAGTACTTCTAGAAGTACATTTTTGCAAAAACGTACATTGTGGAGGAATGTAGGGAAGACACGAGGGAGCCCAATATTTTACTCAAACGTTAATCGCTGCATCACACAACTCAACATTCAAAGCGCCAAAACCTAACCCTCTCACTTCCTGTTACACTGGGTACGAGTGGAGCTACCTGGTGGTATGTACTTACATTTATTTAAATTTACTTGGTAGAGTCATGCTAATGACCTAATAATTTTATTCAGGTGTGTTGCAGCAGAGATACATTTAAAAGCTTCAGGACGCCGGCTCTCAAGGCCTGGAGTTTGACACCCCTGCTTTACACAAAGATGGGTTAAATCACAGTGCAAAGAATGAATGAATAAATTAAATATAAACAATAAATAATTATTAAATAGTCTTACACATCAATGTCATTGGTTGACTTTTGAAGTATTTGAATCCTTATTGGGTTCCCTGAGTGACAGAAGGATTAAAACACTTTAAAATCAGTACTGAAAATATGTGCAGACATTACTGGATAGATTTAGGGTTAGAATCAATAAATCACTATCATGTTAATAAGATAAGACACATTACAAAACGACATACTAGAAAGTGAAAAGGTAACTTTTCTTCAAGCAGCATAGTGGAGCAACAGAAAAAGACAAACCCCAACACCAGCACTGCTGCAGCTATTACAGTGATTGAGGGAAAATCTGTGAAAAAAACAGAAAAACGTGACGCTGACCAACAATAATACATCACTCATGAAGTACTGAAGTCATTGTTATTAGATCCCAGTCAAATTTACCCAAGTATCATCCGTCTCTAGTCTAGTCTGTGGTATACAGAAAGAGTTTCTCACCACCAACAGATGTTTTTTGGACCTCAGGAATCGTCTCCATCACCTCTCTGTGAGGAGCAGAGAGCACTCGTGCTGCACATCCCACCTGTGTGCTGTGTTTGGACATAGATGGAAAGCTAAGCTAGAATAACACCCAACTAAGTCCTAACTAATAATGGCAACACAAGAACTAAGCATATATTCAATATAATATAAGACCTCCAAAAACACACACAGTGAACTCAAAATACTGGGTCACAGATCCAGCCCCCGACACATAATAAACAGACAACCTGACAATGAACAAAAGGAAAGTCACACAATATATACACAGAGGGATGATAAGGGAAATGGAAACACATGAGGACACAGCAGGGACAAATTAGATGTGATGAGACAGGAGAAAGCAAAACTGAACACATTGAACACAGGACACGAGACTGTCCAAATAAAACAGGATACAAACTAAGAGACACGGCTCGACACACAGGGACCGGGGGTGAAACAGACATGGGAACACTGAATGAATCACAAGGAGGGGAAACATCAACAAAACACAATGATGTGACTATGGCGACTATGGAGGAAGACCAAATACAGACGGGAAATTATTTTTGATAAAAGTAATATTAATTTGACTAATGGACAGGCAGTGATAAACAGCAAACAAACTGCTTAGCTTTACAGTCTTTGTTTTATCATCTGCAACTCCTGCAGTGTGAAACAGTCTTGGTATGTCAAACATAAAAACATTTTAGATACCGCTTCATCGGATTACATATATATACCGTATTTCTTCATCAGAGAATCTATAATGTATTAAACTAAAAGTGTACACCTGGTTTAAAGAGTATTAACTAAATAAGAACGTGACAACTTTCAGTCATTAATGTAGCAGAGACAGAGTCTGACTAAAGGGACATCACAGTGAGACCTGTTTGATCTGCAGACACAGTCTCTCTCTACTAAGAGTGTGTTTGACTTTAACTTTCACTCAAAATGATTCAGCTCCTCTAAACCCTCCAACAAACATTTACAAATGCTTAGAAACATTTTGTGTTTCTAATTACTAATGTTCCCCAGCCCCAGCATTCCCACAAATCTGTCTGTTTCCTTTTTTAAGTTTCACTGTCTGTCTTCTAAACTTCGCTGATGCAGCTGGTCGTCTTTGTGTGAATCTGCGTGTGAAGGTAATCGAATCAGTATGTATTGTTTCTGATAATATCAGCTGTGTGCAGCTTCGCTCCAGCACAAACCATAGCATTGTTCATGATGACAGATATGAACGAGGTTGACTTGTAACACCGCAGTTATGTGAGCCGTCATTTGTAAGCCTCTTAAACTTTCTTGCACTTTTACACAAAGTTTTATGGTAGTGCTTCTTCTTCTTTGGGGATTTTTGTTCAATAGACTGAAAAAAGCTGTTATATATTTTTGAAATATATTAAATTGGTATTTAAAGGACTATAGCATATTCTAATTAGATTTATGATACTGTGTTAAGACAGTAAAATTCTGCATGTGTGTGTTTGTGTGTCTGTCTGAATTTTGCTGGTACTGCACTGATTGATGATCGTTGATGATCCACCTGACTTGTATAAATTACAGTTTTATATAACAGAACAAATTTGATATCTGTAAAAATATTTTTTAAATTCATGCTTACTAGCTGACACTAAATTTCTAACTGATTTCTCCTCTGGGACACCCACACTGTGTGCAGTTTCATCTCAGCCCACTGTGTGATTGCACATTAAAGGACATTTCTCCCCAAATTCAATAAGCTCAGTGGATTATTATAACAGCGTATCAACAATTCATTTAAGAAATCCTTCTTAGTTGTTGTCATGAAAATCTCAGTGGATTCTTGATTTTGCTCGTCTGCTCTACAGCCTGGATAGTTTCATTTCAAACTGCTGCCGTGTTTCTGCCAAATTAAAAAACAGTTCTACTCAACATGAGATGGATAAATGCAGACGAGACTGAGACACTGATGGGAACAAATCATTAACCAAATGGGGGAAGTAAAACTCAAAGCTAAGTTCACAAGACATGAGAAGATAAAAAAAAGAGGAAATGATACACAGAGACATACGCAGACATGTAGAAAACAGAAAGGAAAATATAAGTGAATGGGAAACATGACAGATGGGGAAATCAGACAATGACAGACAAACAGAGAGACAAGACAGACAAAGGGACATAACTGAAGTACAGAAAGGGATCACAAAAGCAGATATTTAGTGTCACAAAACCAAGAAGACAAACTACAATATGAAAACAGGGTCCATGGGATATAGTAAATCCTAAAGCAAACTATTAACCATCCTTATATACAAAGAGCCAAAGTAAAACACAAAAGACTCTCAAAAACAAAAAGGCATCACAAAACCCTGAGGAAAAAAACAGCGATCCTCCATCAGCTTCCGCTTATCCTTTTCAGGGTCGCGGGGGCGCTGGAGCCTATCCCAGCTGTCATAGGGCGAGAGGCAGGGCACACCCTGGACAGGTCGCCAATCTGTCGCAGGGCCAACACACAGGGATAGACAACGATTCGCACTCACATTCACTCGCACATTCACACCTAGTGGCAATTTGGATTATCCAACTAAATATCCCCACAAGCTGCATGTCTTTGGACGGTGGGAGGAAGCCGGAGTACCCGGAGAGAACAGCGATCCTAACAAATAATATTGCAGTGGTTGGAGATGAAACTTTGCGGACATGTAGTAAATGGACTGATTCTTATATAGTGCTTTTCTACTCTCCTGGAGTTTTCAAAGTGCTCTATACAACAGGCCTCATTCACACAAGCACTTCTAAACACAAGTGCAAACTAATCATCAGAGGGCAACTTGGGGTTAGTATCTTGCCCAAGGATATTTGCATGCAGGCTGGGGAAGCCAAGGTTCGAGCCACCAACCTTCCAATCAGCAGCTGATCTGCTCTACCACCTGAGCCACAGCCACCCACCCATCACAAGTGGGTGAGGCTGGTTCTGATATGGGCAGGGATAGCTCAGTAGGTAAAGTGGTCACCCTGTGATCGGAAGGTCGGCGGTTCGAATCCACCTAACGGCTACCCTGAGGTACCCCTGAGCAAGGTACCGTCCCTACACACTGCTCCCCGGGCGCCTGCTTAGTGGGCTGCCCACTGCTTCACTGAGTGAATGGGTCAAATGCAGAGAAAAAACAAGTAATTTCCCCATGGGGATCAATAAAGTATCCATTATTATTATTATTATTATTCTACTCTGAGCATTCAAAGTGCTTCATACAAATGACTCATTCAAGGACTTTCCTGTGCAGAAGAGTTTTCTATCTTGGGGTTAGTATCTCGTATCAAACAACCAACCTTCCAGTTACTTCGTGACCTGCTCTAACTCCTGAGCTACAGACAGAAGAGGAGTTTGTTAAGAATTTTATGACAACTGTCAAAGGTTTTTTTCTATTGTTTATTAAATTAATCTTATTAAATTTGAGTAGAACGTTCCTTTTATTTCTCTGAAACCTTGCAGCTTTTGGTGGTTAAACTGCAAATATATAGAGAAGGTAACCCAGAGGAAGAATGCACAGAGACTTTAAGGTCAGCTATCAAGAATCATTTTTACGCATTTTGATGCAATGTTATGATATTTGATGTTGAAATTGATTAGAAATGGCTAATTTCATTTCTACAGAATTATGCAGTGTGGGTGTCCAAGAAGATGAATTCAGAATTTCATGTCAACTATCATATATGATTGAATACAGAACCTTCATACACCTACCTGAAACCATTTAAATGACATTGAGTTCCTTCAAAGTTTCTCCGTTTGAACAGAGTTGTTCTTTAATTTCTCGTGTCTCAAGCAGCAGTTTGAGGTGAAACTATGGATGCATGAAAGAGCAGCTGAGCCAAATGAGAACTGAATTTCAACTATAAAAGATGATTTTCAGAAATATTTTACATTTTTTGAAGTTATTTTACATTTGAATGAATCATGAATGAAGAAGCATTACCAGAAAAATTAAGAAGAAAAGACAACTTGAGTGAAAAACAAATGACACTGTGGCTTTATTTCTGTTAACTTCCTGAAAGTCATGTGTGTTGTTATGTGTGTGATCAGCAAAAAGGGATAAGAAGCAGCACTACCGTAAAACTTAGCGTTGAAGCTCAAGTTTGGCAGATAACGGGTGGCAGGCGTGGCTCACACTTGACCACGGTGTTGGAGAAACTCTGAGCTCCGGGTCTTTATAATCACTCTGCGGAGCTCACAGAGACTGCAGGGAGGACAGGAGGACAGAGCAGACTTTGTGAATTATTTTTTATCTTAGATGTAATATAAATTCAACACAGGCCTCTGAGGAAAAGGATCGTGCTACAAACTTTTGTGTCTCTTCCAACAGAAAGCAGAGGAGTGGAGTTACTCAGAGACTGACTGGATTAAACACACCAAAGGTTTATATTCCAGTTGGACCGTATCTCTTACCAAGGTCTGCACTACGTATCAGGATTTGGTCTTATTCAGGTAATATCAGGGTTCTTATAGGGGTTTGTTCACAATAGTAACTCATGCAGCCATTTTTCAGTCTCACTGACCAAACTTTTTACAACATGCTGCATTTTTAATAGTAAACTTCTGTTCAGTGCTTTTCCTGTCACACACTCATACATGTGTTTTGTCTGCAGCAGCAGCAGCTGTGTTGTTGTTGTTAGATTGTATTATCTGTTTAATCTCTTCAACATGGTTTTAGTTTTCTTTGTAAAGTCAGCAGCTCTGTCACTTTTCTCTGACTCCTCTTCTGCTCGACACTCAGCTGACACTCAGTTTCATTTCCACATTCATGAAGTTGTTGTCCAAGCGAATCATAGGCTCCATGATTGGTCAGCAAACTGTGTCCAGGCAGACAGGTTGGATAAGAATAACAGATTTATGTTTGATTACGCCCATTTCCAATTCAGTTCCAGTCATTCCTGGCCCCAGGAGGTTGATGGGGGTGGAAGATGGGGGGCAGTGGGTTGTAAGTACAATGTAGATGAGTGGAGGCTTAATGGACTTAAACTTCCAGTCACAGTGAATCAGTGTGTGTCAGTGAATGCATCATGTGTGCTTCATGGCTCCATCTAGTGGACTGATAGTAGAAGTAGAGCAGCTGATGGCAGCTTCCTGTGCCTCACACTGCTGTCTGACTGCATTCAGCTGATATTTGGACAGCACACATGATGGAAAGGAGGATTTTGGTTTATGTGCACATGAATGATTTGTGTTTCCTCTGCAGGTGAAGGTAGAAAGTGTGTGTGAGCTGATGTGAATTGAGCAGCATGGATCAGTGTGAGGACAGAGAGGAGGGAGTCCCTCCCTCTAAAAGCACTCTGTGTGGGGAACATGAGAGCCAGACCAAAGCTCAGAGGTGAGATGACCATCTCTAACTGTCCATGACTCTTCTCCATGTCACAGCTCAGCACTCACATCACTGCTCCATCATTATTCACAGGAACCCGCCTGGACCTCCACCCAGCTCTGTGTCCTTACAGAGTGACACATCTAAAGATGTCATCATTCATTTCAAAGTCTCTGCTGCAGAGAGGTGAGCTGTTAGTAACAAGAACTCTCTGATTTAAATGATTTTGATGTTTCCTGGTTTCTAAAATGCATCTCTGTAGCAGAGCAGTGTCTCCAAGGACACACAGGCTCAGCTGTAACTGTCAGTTTATCTGGTTTTAAGACACATTTGGACTCAATTGGCTGTTTTTAACTATTTATTTTAATCAGAGGTGTAAATCTAGACCTCACACATCTGGATCCTAAACTATGATAGAAACAGCTGCTAGCAGTGGGTAGTTTGACTTTGATACGCTGCTCTAGAAAGCAAACAAAGGTTTGTGCAGCTCCTCTTCAGAAAAGTGTTCAGAGAGCAGCTGCTGTATTAGACAAAGGCTCGTCGTGTGAGCCCAGATGTGTGTAACAGCTGGATGAAGGAGAACCATCACAGTCACGTCTCCATCCCGCCTTTATTAATGAACTTCCGGTTGCTTGCAGATGACAGGAACACAAAGTGTTTGTGCCACGTGATGCTGCAGGATTGTTAACGTGTCCATGATGGTAACATCTCCTCGTCTAACTGCAAACACATGAGCGCTCCTAACGGCAGCTATCACAGCCACACAGGCAGACTGTGTCTCACTGTTGCATTCAGGGACATTTGTTTTCCTGTAAAAAGCTGAACTCTAATCTAAGAGGACTGTTACTGACAGGAAACAGCTGCATTATCTGCAGTCTGTGTGACCACAGCGGCTTCAATCACTTTATCAGAGAATTGATCATTGAATAAAACATGTTTGTGTCTGCAGAGGTCAGAGGTCACAGTCTGCAGGATCCAGCTGTCCGTCTGTGAGGAGTGATAAGTCCAAAGGTTACCCTCCAAACTTCAGTGCTGAACCTGGACCAACGAGGTCAGAGACCTGTGATGACTCCTTTACATGTTTGTGTTTTCCTGGATAAATATGACCAAAGATTCATTAAAAATATAAAAATATTAGACTTTGTCTTGTAGCGCTGTGTGGCAGGCAGGATTGGACCCAAACACAACAGTATGAAGTCAAAGAGGCAGCTTTATTTCAGCTGTGAACATGCAAACTGCAGAAATAAGGAAACATAACTGTAGGTTTGCAGTGAATGAAGCCTCAGCTCGACGCTCCACTTTGTCCCTCTTTTCCTTCTCCAAACAGCCACATCAGGAGTCTTTGATGGAGTTTTAAAATATTTAATTACAAATGTCCAAAGATGGGTTCAGGATACCTGAATCCACAATTATTAAAGCTAAAATAGTTCACAGGGTTTGGACTCTGTTAGGTGATGAGAGAACATCAAAGTGTTTTTTTATCTTCAAACAGTATTTTTATCACTTCAGTTGCTCTCACAGCCCTGTTTGTTATTTTAGTAAGTAAGTAAGTAAAGTTTATTTATTAAGCGCTTTTCATAGACAGGTACACAGAGATTAAAATAAACAGTACGATAAATAGCAAAATGCACAATATACACAATATAGAGTTTAAATGTAAATGAAAAATATAAAAATGTAAACAGCATTGGTCAACAGAAAGCTTTTTTAAACAGTAAAGTTTTTAACTGTTTTTTAAAGGATTCCACAGAGTCAACCAAACGTAGTTGTAGAGGTAGACTGTTCCACAGCCTTGGTGCCACAGACTGAAAGGCTCCGCCCCCTTTCGTCTTCAGACGTGTTCTGGGAGCAACCAACAAACTCTGAGTCTGTGAGCGGAGACAGCGAGCAGCAGTGTATTTAGTGAGAAGCTTGGATAAATAATCTGGGGCCATTTAGTGCTCTGTACGTTAAAACAATCATTTAAAACGAATTCTAAAATCTATTGGGAGCCAATGTAAAGAACATAAAATAGGAGTGATGTGAGCTCGCTGGGTAGAGCGAGTTAGTAGTCTGGCTGCTGCGTTTTGTACAGCTTGGAGGCGAGAAAGAGATGATTTATCCAAGCTGGTAAACAGGGAATTACAATAATCTAAACATGATGACACAAATGCATGGACAATTTTTTCCAGTTCAGCTAAGGAGACCATTTGTCGCAGTTTAGAAATATTCCTTAAATGAAAGAAACAGGAACGAGACAGAGACTTTACATGTGAGTCAAGGCCCAAAGAAGAGTCAAATATTATTCCAAGATTTCGAATATTTGGCTCAGCAGAAGAACAGAAAGGGGCAACAACTTGACTGATTTTAGAATATAGATCAGGAGGAGCTATGATCATGGTCTCTGTCTTGTTCTAACAAGGTAATTGTTAGAAAGCCAATCAGAGATTTGAGTTAAAGCCTGGACTAGGGTGGACAGCCTATCCAGCTGATGAGGCTTAACCAGAGCTCTTATGTTTCACTCAGTGCTCCCACCAAACACCTTGGAGGACACATTAGTGTGATTTAGATTTCATTGCTGCAAACACCAGTCATACAAGCTAACCCATGGAGGCAGCAGCAGGCTTTGTGTTTGGTAAAGTCTGCTGGCTTAAACTAAGAGAGTTTAGTTTGTTAGCACAAAGAGCTGTCAGCTAAAGCCCCGAATGCACTTTGAATACAGACGAACTGAGAAAAACACTTTAAATACAGCAAACAGTCAAACTGACCACATGTTTTTCTGCTGATCATCCACAGCAGTACATTTAGCATTCATGCTAGCAGCAGGCTATGACTGACTGTCCACTGAGCAGCAACACAGGTAGGAGTGAGCAGTGATGAAGCAGGACTGTGGGCAAGTTTGAGCTACAATCCTATTGGCTTCTCAGTTTCTCCAAAGAAAAGGGGAAAAATTCTTGGTGTTGTGAAGATGTGAGTTGGTCTTGTTGTCGTGGGGCTGGAAGGATGCTGGCAGTGAGAGGCTTTTCATACAGTGTTCAGTAACAGAATGAGAAGAAAGCCACTGCACATGAAACAAGGTGCTCGTAGTGTTTGTTTACTGTGTTTGTGCCACAATGTCAGATCAGTTGTAGATTCACATGCAGACTTGTCCAGTGAAACCAGTGCAAGTACTGCAGTACAGAGCAAAGACTAAGCAAGCCAGGAGAGCTCTCCAACTTTCTGAAAGTATCAGGATATTTGAGTGATAAGAAAAAGTGGATCATGCAACAATGTCCCTCAGCACACAAAACAATCAAAGCAGAATAAATATAATGTTTTAGATCAAACACTTACAGGGACCTGAAGAGAGAGAACCAACTAAATGTCATGGCTAACAGAGGAACTCAAGCACAGACTGAGTTCTGACAAACAAAAAGGTGACAGTTTATTCACCAAAGGGGTTAACCACAGTGCTCTATATATGCACAGTGAGTTGGGGAGGGGGTCCAGGGCTCCAGGGAAAAGAGGGAAGGGAGTCCACACTCACTCCTCTTCAGTCACTCTTGTCCTGCTCTCCACTCACACAGCCACACACGGGAGTCACAGGTAAGCGTCTGTAACCAGGTCCGGGGAAATATTTACTCAAAGTATACTCAAAGTTAACCCAACTGGTGAATTTAGAGAGAGATTTCTTAGCAAGGAGCTGAGATCATGAACACAGGAGGGTCAATGTCCCAGCGACAAACTGCTCCATGCCGCAGCGTTTAATGGTTACTGGTAAGCCCAGGTGAGTCAGCAACAGGTGGTGTAATCATCATAGCTGTGTGGACCAAGAGCGAGAGGCCATTACAAGCTCCACCCAGGCAGGCAAAACCATAGCAGGAGAGAGAAAAACATAAAACCTGAAGAGCCATCATGAGCCAGCCAGAGAGACACAGAGTTTATACTAGAAGAGAAACCTGCTCATCTTCATCATGTTTGTTTAAATAGAGAAAATCAGAAGTCTCTGTGTGTCAGACCACGGCTCTACACGGACACTTCTAAGCTGCTTCAGAGTGAACTGACCCAGATAATCTGCACACAGCGGCTGTAAAACAGTGAAAGTCATAACTGTCTCTCTGATGGAAAGCTTTTATTGTGAAGTCAGGAAGTCTGCAGGAAGTGTTGAGTTTGTATTCATCGCTCAGTGTTTAATGAGACAGGCAGACAGGAAGAGCAGCTCATTAGTGTTGATGACATCAAAAGAACTGTGAGGAACTGCAGTTTGGTCACATCTGGATGTTTTTCACTGACAGTAAATGTTTTTAGTGATAAAGAAATGTGTTCACAGAGAGAGGAAGAGGAGTGGTGTTTGTGAGGAGGAGCAGCTGTCCTGCTGTGCTTTGTGTCAGGACGTCCTGAAGGATCCCGTCTCTACCAGCTGTGGACACTGGTTCTTCAGACAGTGCATCTCCTCATACTGGGACCAGTCTGCTCCATCAGGAGACTCCTCCTGTCCCCAGTGTGGAGAAAGATCCAGAAGCAGAGCTGGACTGCAGACAGCCAGTCAGAGCAGCTGTGTACAAAGTAAGACTGAACATCTGTCTGCTGATGGACTCATTTCTGAAAACTGGACTTCTTGTGTTGTTCAGACATTGAAGAGTTTTCTTTCTCTTTAGTCTCATTGTTTTTCTTTCTTTCAGCAGATGTTGGTCTGCAGGAGGTTTTAGATGAACATAAGATCAGTCTGAGGAGGAGATGTGAACATGTGACTGAAGGAAGTGATGAAACAGGAAGTAGAACCCTCCTCAACAGGATCTACACTGAGCTCTACATCACAGAGGGACAGAGTGAAGAGGTTCATACCCAACATGAGGTGAGGCAGCTGGAGACAGCTTCCAAGATGGATGCCCTCCATGACGCTCCAATCAGGTGCCAGGACATCTTTAAAGCCTCACCTGACCAACAGAGACCCATCAGAGTGGTTCTGACCAACGGCGTGGCTGGTGTTGGAAAAACCTTCTCAGTGCAGAAGTTCACTCTGGACTGGGCAGAGGGCTTGGAGAACCAACATGTCAGTGTGGTGGTTCTGCTTTCATTCAGCGAGCTGAACCTGATCAGAGATGAGCAGTACAGTCTTCTGGAGCTGCTCCATGTTTTCCATCCAACATTACAGAAGATCACAGCAGAGAAGCTGGCTGTCTCGCAGCTTTTGTTCATCTTTGACGGCCTGGATGAAAGCAGACTTTCATTGGATTTCACCAACAGGAAGCTGCTGTCTGATGTCACACAGAAGTCATCAGTCAGCCAGCTGCTGACAAACCTCATCCAGGGGAATCTGCTTCCCTCGGCTCTCGTCTGGATAACTTCCCGACCCGCAGCAGCCAATCAGATCCCTCCTACATGTGTTGACAGGCTAACAGAAGTACGAGGCTTCACTGACGCCCAGAAGGAGGAGTATTTCAGGAGGAGATTCAGTGATGAAGAGCTGTCCAGCAGAATCATCTCCCACATGAAGACATCCAGGAGCCTCCACATCATGTGTAGTATCCCAGTCTTCTGCTGGATCACTGCTACAGTTCTGGAGCACATGTTGACTACAGAGCAGAGAGGAGAGCTGCCCAAGACCCTGACTGACATGTACTCACACTTCCTGCTGGTTCAGACAAAGAGGAAGAAGAACAAGTACCATGAGGGACGTGAGACGAGTCCACAGGAGCTGACGGAGGCTGACAGGAAAGTTCTTCTGAATCTGGGGAGGCTGGCGTTTGAACATCTGGAGAAAGGAAACATCATGTTCTACCAAGAAGACCTGGAGCAGTGTGGTCTGGATGTGACAGAGGCCTCGGTGTACTCAGGAGTTTGTACAGAGATCTTCAAAAGAGAGTGTGTGATCTTCCAGAAACCAGTCTACTGCTTTGTTCATCTGAGCATTCAGGAGTTTCTGGCTGCAGTCTACATGTTCCACTGTCACACCAACAGGAAGACAATGGTGCTGAAGAACTTCTTGGAAAATAATCCAGATGATCCTTACTATTACATTTCATTTTCTGATGATTTGCTGATGAGAGTCATGGAGAAATCCCTCCAGAGTAAAAATGGCCACCTGGACCTGTTTGTTCGCTTCCTTCATGGCCTCTGTCTGGAGTCCAACCAGAGACTCTTAGTAGGTCTGCTGGGTCAGACAGAGATCAGTCCAGAAACCATCCAGAGAGTCATCAACAACCTGAAGGAGATGAACAGTGATGAAATCTCTCCTGACAGAAGCATCAACATCTTCCACTGTCTGATGGAGATGAACCACCTCTCAGTACATCAGGAGATCCAAGAGTTCCTGAAGTCAGAGAACAGATCAGAGAAGAAACTCTCTGAGATCCAGTGCTCAGCTCTGGCCTTCATGCTGCAGATGTCAGAGGAGGTTCTGGATGAGTTTGACTTGCAGAAGTACAACACATCAGAGCGGGGACGACAGAGACTGATTCCAGCTGTGAGGAACTGCAGAAAGGCTGGGTGAGTCCAGATGTGATCATTAACATCATTGATCAGTGTAGGTTAGTAGTTTAATGTTGAAAATAAAATCAGATTGTAAGCACAAAGTGTTTGTGTCCGTACGCTGCAACCTTCCACACCATTCCTTTATTGTACAGACTCAGCAGCAGCTCCATGGATCCCAAATCCAAGAGTGGAGAACAGATTTGAAGTGTGTCACATCCATGCAGTCACAGCTGTTTCCACCATGTTTCCACTGATATTAATCCTGTTCAATGACACGTTTCATATCAGTGAATATGTTCTTTAGGACGTCCACTGACATGTTTAAGTGTCCTGCTGGAAATCACTCAAATCATCCATGAAATCCATGAAAAATCCTTTTAGTGTTTCTAACTTCACCCTCTGTCCTCTCTCTCTCTCCATCCTCCTCACTGCTTCTTTCACTGATAATCACACAAACATCGTATTCAGCTACAAAATAACACAATAATATCATCTGATGATCATTATTATAAGAGCAGGATCCATATTTGATATCAGAGTAACACACTGCTTGGTTATGTGCAGTCATCATCAGTGACTGTGGGTCAAACAGAAGCTCTCTGATTGGTTGCTGACCTTGGTCACCTGTCCACTCTCACCTGTTTGTGTTTGCTCTCTCTTTGCTGTCTCCATCCTCTCTCTCCTTTCTCTCCCTCTCTGTCTTTGTACGTCACTCAGGTCCAATGGAAACAGTGACATTTACAAACCAATCAAAGACAAACTGATCCATGTCAGGTTATAACAATATTCAAAGTGAATACAGGCTGCTGCTGGACACAGACAGGTAACATCATTTTGACTTGCTGTCACCTGGATCTGGACTCATAAACACTGAAGCCCTGAACAGGAATACAAATCATTTTCTGCCAACTAGCGACACACCAGCAGATAATGGCTCAGAAAGCTAAAATGAGCCAATCATTTCTGTGTTTAGTTCCCTGAAATCAGATCTGATATCAGCAGCTCTGAGTTCATTCATCATTATTGTCCAGTGATGAGATTTCTGCTCCGTTTGGTAACAGTCAGCAGGTTTTTCCTGCGTGTGGACGTGAACAGTCGTACCTGACAGCAGGTAGCAAACAGAGATCATCTTTCCAGCTGGAACTCTTCACTGAGCTGAACTCATTCAAAATGTTCTGGAGTCAAAACAGGAAACAGTCCAAATGTGTGTCTTCACTCTGACTCTGGATCAGATCTCAGTGACAGACTGTGGACATTATGGAAGCCTAAATGTGACACCGTCTTCCTCCTTCATCTGCAGATTAAAGCCAAACAAAGATTCTCATTAAAAGTCTGCAGGTCTGAGAGAGACTCAATCGTTGTGTCATGTCAAACACAGTAAGAGGAGCTGAAGCACAGATGTGAAGAGCAGATTCATCAGATTATGACCTCACTCTGTTTTGTCTTCATATACATTCAGTCTGTGTTTATAATGCAGATTTTCTGCTTTTATAATAACACATTTTATATTTTCTATCATCACAGACTGACTCAGTGTCGACTCTCAGAGTCTCACTGTGAAGTTGTGGCCTCAGCTCTGAAGTCCAACCCCTCCCATCTGACAGAGCTGGACATGAGTGGAAATAATGACCTCCAGGATTCAGGTGTGAAGCTTCTGTGTGCTGGACTGGAGAGTCCAAACTGTCGACTGGAGACTCTGAGGTGAGTTCACTGACTGCAGCTGTTGTTGGTTTTCTATATTTCAGGTCTTTGATAGATGTTTGAAACTTTCTTTAGTTCCTAAATGTTCAGGATGTGTCTGAAGACAAATGTGAAGAAGTTTGAGTGCTTTCAGAAATGTTGTCTTTCCAAACGACTGAACAACAGTTTTTCCTTTTGGCTCCAAACAGAAGTGACAGACTTGAGCAGGGTTCATTTAAAGGCTGACAGAAGTGGAGTGGTGACGGGGAGATGTTTGACAGGACAGTGTTTCAGCCTCCACAGGTTCATGTTGTGCTCCATCAGTCAGTGAAGATGAAGTCAGTGCTGATGAGGCTGTAGAGTGTGTGAGGGATGTGAATGAGGATGATGAAGATCTGATGATAGCAGATAAAAACAGGCTGCAGAGACTTTGAGCCATACAGGGCACACAGTGTGTGTACAGAACAGCTGAAATCATTATGGAGGCCTCACTGGAATATGGAAGCATCACAGTACAGCTTCAGTGAAGCATTAAAGTCTCTGATATGAGATGAGAAATGAAGCAGCCAGAGCTTTTTCATGAGTGGAAATCCACTGTGACTGTGAGCTGCTGCTACAGCCTCCAGATTAGCCAGCAGCTCATCCTGCTCAACATTTCCTCACCAACTTTAATGGAAGTGTGATGTTTTCAGCTGGAGTGATGGTCAGGGTGGCCTCCCTCTCCTCTTCTTCTCCTCTTCCTCTTTCATTTGTAAAGCCACTTCTGCTGCTTTCATTCATTTGGAAGTCCTGTAGCTGAGTTTGGGAGAAACTAACAGCCTCGGCAGCAGAGGGGAGAAAGGCTGTAACACCACCACTTTACTCTGTTCTACCTGTCACATCATTTTATCAGGAAACAAATATGCGCATGTTTTTACTACGTTTGTCTTGAAGATGTAAGAAGATCACATGGTGCTTTTTATTATTGTGTTGGTTTGTTTCCTGTCTCTTGGATGGAGCCCAGCTGTGCGTGGCCCCTGGGCCTGTGGTCAGAGTGTGTGCTGGATAATCCGGCCCAGGATGAGGCCAAACTGACATGGGATGAAATGTCTGTCACATAATTGAGCTTAGTGTAGTTTCATTTCTGCACAATTTAAAAACAACCAAAACTTTGTTCTGTCTTTTCTATGTTATACTGTAGACTTTCTTTGATACTGTGTCCAAAAGGAGCAGCTTTTACTTTGAAGGGGAGGCGTCTCTGTTTCCTCTTCAGGTTGGATGATGGAAGCAAATGAGTGTGTGATGTTCTTTCAGTGTTGCACTTTGTAGACGCTCCCTGAGCACTGGTCTCACAGCCAGCTGCACATAGAGACCAGTTTTGTTAGTCCAGGTCAGAAGATGACTTGTTGGAATGAAAATGAGCTTGTAGTTTGTCTGCTTTAATAATGTGACTGGAAAAAGGTGTTGGACTTCAAATATGTCCATTTCTTTCACACTTCACCTTTAAAAGTGAAGCCTTGTGGTTCCTGGAAGGAAAAACACGACTTTTTCAAGTCTTTGTCCTGTTTTTATGAGAAATGTACGACTTTAATGTGAAACATTCAGAGTTTTTTCTCTTGTTGTGTTTGTTTGAAGCTGCTTCCTGTTGGCTTCAGCTGTTTGGAGTTTCCATTTTCTAAACTTCTACATTCTGAACCTTCTTCAGCTCTGAACAGATGATGAAACACTGAATGATTTCAAGCTCACACTTTGTCTAATAAACTTACATCTTTGATTCTTTATACAGATTGTGGGACTGTGATTTGTCAGAGATCAGCTGTGATTATCTGGCAGCAGCACTGAAGTCCAACCCCTCCCATCTGAGAGAGCTGGAGCTGAGATACAACAACCTGAAGTATCCAGATGTGAAGCAGCTGTCTGATCTTCAGCAGAGTCCAGACTACAGACTGGAGACTCTGCTGTAAGTAGAGTGATGGAGTGAGTGGGTGGTGCTGTCAGCAGTATTGTACTAAACACAGTCAGTATGAAACAAAGATCCAGTGTTTCCTGTAAAGCTGCAGCTTCTCAGTGAAGCTGTGAGAGGAGAATGGTGACAGGCTTCAGGATTGGACACAAACACTTCCTGTTTCTGCCTTTATGGTCACCATAGTAACAGCTGACACGCTCTGATCAAACAGTGTCAACAGCCAATCAGCTCTCTGAACAAAGCAGCACGCAGACCAATGACTGCATTCATTTCCAAGTTTAAAGCAGTGAAGAACACAGTCTGTAGGTGAGGAAGAATTTAGTGAGAGCAGATGTTTGGATGGAATTCCTCCAGTTAACAGCTGGAACCGTCCATCTGGATTGTTGGGCTTGTTGTTGGGGTTCCTACAGAGCTCAGAGTGGACACACCAAGGTTCTTCTAATGAATGAAAGTCCAAACTCAAACTAGGAGGGAAAAACATTTTCATCAACTTCAATAAAAATCCAAAGATTAGAAAAAGTGAAGCAACAATGAGTCCTAGTACAGTCCCAGCACTGAAGTCCCTGCTGCTCTTTATACTGGATGTGCTGCATCACTGACTGACAGCTGATGAAGAGTCTCTGGAAACACTCGTTTATCTCCTCTGCTCTTCCTTCTTCTCTCTGCAGGTGGAGCTGATGATGGTAAACAGGACGGTGTGTGTGCTGAGAGAGGAGGAGCTGTGTCCTGATGATCCAGAGAGGTTGAAGCAGCAGCAGCTTGTGTGTAGAGACGCTCTGACTGGGCCATGTTACTGGGAGGTGGAGAGGAGAGCTTCATCCAGCAGTGACTGACAGAGGAATGAGAAGAAGTGCAGATGACTGTCAGTGCTGCAGAGTGAACTGCTCTGAGAACAGCTCCACTGTCAGACACAATGTAGAGTCCAGCATCATCCAGCATCATCCCTTTGTGTCCCTCTGGATCTGACAGAGGATCATCAGTGTATCTGGGCTGCTCTGCTGCTGCTCTGTCCTTCTACAGTCTCTGCACAGTCTCTGTCTGACTCTGGCTTCAGACCCTCCTGGATCAAACTCACCTGGAAAGACTTTCAAACATCACTCAATAGATTTGAATACAGAATATATTTGATATATACTGTAGATGTACTGTAGAGTTGCAGTTTGTCACTTGTAAATACAGTCTGTGAGCAGCTGTGAGCTGAAAGATCTTTCTAGAAACACGAAATGTTTTCACTCTTCTGTTGCTTTTTCATATATTTCCACAACATTAATATTGATCCCACCTGTCTCACCTGTTTCATGCTTTTATACATAATAACAGGACACGTGTGATCTGAGCGCTGCTGTGGTTGCTGTGCTGCACGTCTTCATTTAGATAACAGAGACATCTAGTTGTTCAGAGGGAGAACTGCAGGAGGTGGAGCTGTGTTGGCGCAGATACAAATATGACAAGTATCAGTGTGAGATACAAAAGGTCACATCAGTCAGCAGAGGGAACAGTGATCACACAGCAATGTAAGAATAGAAACATAACAGTGAATCTGGACATGTATACAGATGGAAGCAAACAAACAGGATGTAACACTACATTAAAGCCACAAATGGGAAGAAAACAAAGCCAAAGGAAAATATATTTGATCTCAGGAATCCAAATCAGATGCTTTAGAGCAGGGGTCGGCAACCCTGGGCACGCGTGTCACAGCTGGCACGTGAAGGGTTAACCGATGGCACGACCATAGCTGGACTGGCCATCGGGCATACTGATGGTGATTTTTAGTTTTTATGAGCTGATGACGTTTTTTTTGTAATGGTATAAACGATGGAAGGTGGCGGATTGGCCGGATGCTGGACGATGTGTAGAAATAAGTCAGTTGTTTGGTGGTGGCTATGGCGGAGCTTCCACAGAGGCAGCAGGTGGATGAGGGAAAGGGGAGGCAGGAGGAGCAGAGACCCGAGGCGGCCGCCGGTCCGAGTGTCAGGTGAACTGAACTTCAGGTAAGAAGTTATGACCTGCAGTCTATCTGGGTCAGATATAAACCAAGTTTAGGTGGAGTTTATTTTCCTTGTGCTGACTTTTTACAGTCAGTTACAATAACTCGTACTGCTACTAGCTAGCATGACGGAGTTCCTATACAGCTGGGTGGTGCTATGATATTACTGATAGTGAACTTTACAGTGGCATACAGAAGTATTCGGCCCCCTTGAACTTTCCCACATTTTGTCACATTACAGCCACAAACATGAATCAATGTTATTGGAATTCCACATGAAAGACCAACACAAAGTGGAACAAAAATCATACATGATTCCAAACATTTTTTACAAATAAATAACTGCAAAGTGGGGTGTGCGTAATTATTCTGTCATGGAAAAACACACTGCCATCAACTTCTGTTTTGTTTTTGTCAAAATCACTGTAATATAATCACTGTACCTTTATATACATGTGACTTATATTAATGCTGCTGCCCTCTTGTATGTTGAGGGGCACAGACAGGACTCCGCACGCACACACACATAAAAAAATAAATAAATAAAAAAAATTTTTTTTAAAAGTTGCCTCAACAAAAGGGCACTTTGGGCAAACATCAGGAAAGGGGCGGGTGCTCAAGCCCCTCTAGCCCCCCCCTCTGCACGTGCCTGTTGGCCACACTTGAAGACCATCACACAGCTGATCAAGCCTTGTCGGAGGAGCTACTTAAGAATGCGGTGGCGCGCTCTCTGACGCTGGATCATTGCGTGACTTCACGTTAGTCTCTCGGCCAGTCAGTACGGATAGTCTGCCGCATTGTATGTGTCTTATGGCTGCCTGTTTGTTATCTCCCCAGGAGCGAGCACGGGGTGCTCAGACACTGAGGAGCGGAGACGAGGAACACTAGCACTGGGAAGAGGACATTTCACGGGAGTCGGGAACGCACTGCGGATTTATTGTTATTTTCCATTCACTGTAAATAAACGCACTGCTTGCATTCAGAGCTCCGTGCCTGGCTCCTCCTTCCTCACATCCCCACGGTTGACGCTGGCCAACCGTGACAAATACCTTTTCTTAGATTCATTATTAGTTCAACATTGACAAATAGTAGTTGACTAATATCAGGAGCCAAAAAGAAAACAAAAAACAAACTAAATAAATATTTCAGACGCTGAAAATAAATTATTACGGTTGTTTAAATTTGCTGTCAGCAAGTTAGGTCTAATACATGTAGTCAATCTAATGAATCAATATTACATGTAAAAAGTACAGAACTGAAAATAAAACTGAAATATAACGGTAAATGAACTGGTTCTTGTATAAAACCTTTCTGCTCTCTACAACTTGCCTCATTCATGCACTCACTTATGCTTTTTCTCTGTAAGTGCTTTCTATCTAACATTAATACACATTCATCCTCCCGATGGATGCATCGGACAGCAACTTGAGGTTAGCATCTTGCCCAAGGATATTTGGCATGCAGGCTGGAGCAGGCGGGGATTGAACCAGCAACTTTCTGATTAGTAGGTTTCCTGCTCTACCTGAGCTACAGACACCCCAATTTGTGGTGCTCTGGAAACAACACGTTTTCATCCCAACAGGTAACGATGCTATGTGACAAATCATCGGTATGTGTAAATGTGTTTTTTGTTCTAATCATGAATCACTTTGTAAAACAAGACCTGATAGGGTTAAGGTTAAAGTTATGGTTAGAGTTAATGTTAGGGATAGGGCTGGAATGGACGGCTGGAGCCTCTCCTCCAAGTGTGTGTTACTGCCGCCATCAGCATTCTGTTGGATGCTTTTCTCTGTAAGCGCTTCGAGCCTGTACTTTTTTGCTTTAGCTGAGTAATGAAGTTGAATCAGTACTTTAACTTTAACTGGAACAATAGTATTTTTACTTCTACTTAAGTGGAGAATGTCTGATCTTTTGCCAACTCTGGCTGTCTCTCAGTCTTGGAATACCCACTTGTTGTCCAGCGGTGTCCTGGGAATATGGGAACTAGACAGACTGGGGAAACAATGCATGGCTGACTTTTTCACTAGTGGAGATGCTGATGGTGAATCTGAAGAGTTTGCTGCTTGAGTCTCTGCGGAGGTTGCAGTTTCTGTGGTGCCTGCGGCTTGGTCCTGAGGAAATATAAACAACCAAACTGTCAATTGTATTTGTTTAAATAATATTTATAAATCAAGCAGTAGCTAAATAAAATTTCAAAAATAAAAAAAAGAATACCTACTTGTTCAATGCAAGACAAGTTCTGTGGTGAGTGCTCCATAGACTCTCAGCTGAGTGACATCATCCAAGTGTCGCAGGGACTTGAATCGAGGATCTAAAGCTGTGCACTTGTGTAGGTAATTCTGAAGGGCAGGATCAGCGTATCTCTTCTCCAGGTCCTCCCTGATGTTTTTTTTTTTTTACATCTCTCACTGCTGGGCTGTCATCAACAGACTGCGCCATAGAGTTCAGGATGTTCAATTTAAGTGGCAGGATCATGGATGCTGTTGGAGATGACGCTTCACACATCATGACTGTCACATTTTTTTATTGTTTTCATGACTGTAACAAGATTTTCAGCCAGTGCATGTTCTTTCTGAGTTAGATTCTGAATGTTCTTCATACTCTTCTTCACAGTATTGTCGGCCATAGCAGCATACACTGCAGCTTGCTGTTCAAGATATCTTTCCATCATATTGTGGCAGGATGAATGTTATCCCTCGGTCCAACCCACTTTCAGCCTGGTCCATTAGGGGGCGCTGGTATAAATAGTGGCCATTTGAGTGTCTCTGCATCGCTTGCCTGTGATCTCCTTTTTGGTCACCTGACTTCCTCGGTGTGGTAGAGATCGTTTGTGGGTTACTCCTCTAAAGTCTCCATCGCAGCTGGTCGTAGCTATAGAAGCCTCCTCTGAGCTATTCTGCTTACGTTCTATGTCACGGCTTACTTGGAAGTGTGGGCCTTAGTTTTGCGCCAAGCTATGTGAACTGAAGTGCTGCTGTTTTGCCTTGCTGTGCTTTTACCGTCTGTTCCCGTTGTGAGAATTCTTTTCCTGCTGCTGTCAGCTTTTATAGTGGACGTCGGCGTGGACAACGGCCATATGCATGCCGGTTATCGGAGTCAGCTGGCGTGCATATTGATTGACTGTTAACTTTTCGTCGTGTGGACGGCAAGTCGGAGCAGTACGGCGATTCCGTTTGCTCCAGATTTTAGTTTTATCCAGATTGTATGTTGTTTTATTGCTTTTGATTTGTAGTTTGGATTTTTGTTACACCACTGGTGGGAGGCCCTTTTTCTAGCTGTAGATCACCAGTGTGGTCCTGCAGTTGGGTTATCCCCCGGTGCTACACATTAGTTTGTTGTAATATATTAAAATTTTCTTTGTTTCTTTTATTCAGATGCGGAGTGCCGACGTGGAGGAGACTTGGGTGCCTTGGTGGTGGGATCCCTTGAGTGTACACACCCGCCTTGTTTAGTTTATTAGTGTGAGTGTGTGTGATAGTGTGCTGCACTTGTGTTTTGGGTGTGTTTTCTTTCTTTAGTTTGTGTGTGGCATCCCTGCCCCTCCACTGGTAAGCCTCAGCTCTGAATACCTTTTTAAGCATATTTGTACTTGAATATTTATGATTGTGCTTTTATATGGTGTTTTAAATAATTATTAATAAATTGTCAATTTGTTTATCATTGAACCTCGTCTCTGGATTGAGTATAGCGAACCTAAGTGCCTTTTTGGTGATTTAGTGTTATTTCCAGTATTCTCTGGGTGAAATTCCCAGGGTGGCGTTGTCGTTCTTTAAAACTGAAGAGTATTTACTTTATATCCCAACCTCGTCTCGCCACAATATCATGAGAGGAGTTCCACCTAGTTGGAACATCTTGAATCAGTTTTTTTTCACTAAGCTGCAGCAGTTGCTGTTTTTTCATAAACACATTGCATCCTGTTGTGCTTCTGTGAAAGAAGGAGACAATTCTTCTCATTTTTGCTAGGAGATGGGAAACCTTCTGCACTGCCATTCCTTTCTGAGCAGCTATATTAATTGTATGTGCAAAACATCCGATTTGTGGCCCCAGCCCAGCAGCTGTGACAGCATTAACTATGTTCTTAGCATTGTCAGTAGTTACAGGTATTGTCACATTTGGTCGCACTAACTTCCAGTCTTCCACAGCTTCAGAGAGACCTTTGGCTAAGTCGTCAGTGGCGTGACTTTCGACCAGGCGTGTCTGCAAAACACAGTTTTTCATCTGCCATTCCGGATCAATGTAATGTGCGGTGACAGTGAGGTAGCTCTGCGTAGCTCTTGATGTCCAGCCGTCTGAGGTCAGAGCAACAGCGGGTGCTGCTGACACTGCCGTCTCTAATTTAGCTTTTGTCTCCTTGTACAAAGCAGGAACTGCGATATCGGTGAAATGGGTTCGTGAAGGAATGCTGTAACGGGGCTCAAGTACTCTCAGCATTTCCTGAAACCCGGTGTTTTCTACAACAGAAAAGGGTCGCATGTCGACAGCAATAAAAGTAGCAATTGCCCTGTCGATTTCTTTTGCCCTCTTAGAATCATGCGCTAACGGCTGTCTAAATGACTCCGGCAAAGTTTGTAGCATGTGTGTTTGTTGTTGTTTTGGTCTGCCTTCACTCGTCTTTGCACTAGGGTGATGTCAGCGTAAATGTGCATTCATATTTGTTGTGTTCCCACCGATGTAATTAACCATGGCGTGGCACATCCGACATACTGTTGTAGTTTTGTCCACAACGCGCATCAGGGTCATACTTCACACGAAAGCCAAAAAAGTTCCAAACGCCAGATTTCAATGACGGTGGAGGAGGTTCAACTTCGGGAGGCATTGAGGCAGTTGCCATGTTGCAATGACCTTAGCTTCTGTCTCGCTAGCTTGATTGAATGCATGTGGGTGGAGCTCAGTGGATCTGTGCTCAACAGTGCAGCCTAGGCGGAGTAGTCGAACGCAGATTCATTGAGCGCTCAACACAGACCGCATCGTCAGAAGAAAAGTTGATCAAATAAATTTTAAAAATTATATTGTTCGATACATATGCGTACCGAACCGAAAGCACTGTATCGAACGGTTCAATTTCGATACGAATATCGTTGCACCCCTAAAATATATATATATATATATATATACACACACACATATATATATATATATAGAATAGAATTCAACTTTACTGTCATTGCACAGGTACAGGGCAACGAAATGCAGTTTGCATCCATCCAGAAGTGCTTTAGTGATATAGATATATTACAATATATATTAGCAATAATATAGATATGTGAGTATATTACAGAAATGGGTCTATTATGGTATGTTATAATGTACACGGTATGAAGTATGTTGTGAATATTCTATAACTCTAAGTATGTACAGGCTGTAGTGAGTACAAGCTATGTACAGGATATGAACAGGATATAAATATGAAAAACTATACAGAATATGAAATAAATAACTTTACAGAAATCTGAGATATACAGCTATACAGAAATGGGAACTATGCAAGTTGTAAACAGTTGTAGGGTTAAAAATTATCGAATGTACAGAATGATTATTTACACAGAGCTATACAGTAGTGCAGTTAAGATAAGTGAGATATAATTCCTACAGAGGCTATATAAAGTGCTAGTGGTTGTGAGTGGTGGTTCAGTCCATGTTATTATTGTGTGTTTGAGGGTACGGTTGTCCATTGTGGGTGTGTGTGTGTTCAGTCCATGTGTTAACGTGGGTCAGATGTCAGGAGGCAGAGTTCAGGAGTCTGACAGCTGTGGGGAAGAAGCTGTTCCGGTACCTGGTGGTCTTAGTCCGGAGGCTCCTGTAGCGCCTCCCAGAGAGCAGGAGGGTGAAGAGTCCATGTGATGGGTGACTGGGGTCTTTGATGATTTTCCCAGCCCTTTTCAGACACCGCTTCCTGTAGATGTCTTTCATGGCAGGAAGTGGTGCTCCGGCGATACGCTGGGCAGTTTTCACGACCCTCTGCAACGCCTTCCGATCCGAGGCAGAGCAGATCCCGTACCAGACTGTTATACAGTTGGTCAGGATGCTCTCGATGGTGCAATGATAGAAGTTCACCAGGATGTCTGAGGACAGGTGGTTGTCCTCAGAGTCCTCAAGAAGAAGAGGCGCTGGTGAGCCTTCTTGACCAGCTTGGAGCAGTTGGTCGTCCAGGTGAGATCCTCGGAGATGTGGACTCCCAGGAACTTGAAGCTGCTCACACGCTCCACAGCCGTCCCCTTAATGTGGATGGGTGGATGTGGGTCAGCATTCCTCCTGTAGTCCACGATGAGCTCCTTGGTCTTCTCGGTGTTAAGCAGCAGGTTGTTTCTGCCGCACCACTCAGCCAGACGATCCACCTCCTCCCTGTAGGCGGCCTCATCGTTGTCACTGATGAGGCCAATCACCGTGGTGTCATCTGCAAACTTAATGATGGTGTTGGAACCATCAGCAGGTCTGCAGTCGTGGGTGAAGAGGGAGTAGAGGAAAGGGCTCATCACACAGCCTTGTGGTACACCGGTGTTCATCGTGATTGTAGATGAACAGTGGTTATCCAGCCGGACATGTTGGGGGCGGTTGGTCAGGAAGTCCAGTAACCATTTGCAGATGAGGGAACTGATGCCCAGGTCTGTCAGTTTCCTGATGAGTTGTGAGGGGTGGATTGTATTGAATGCTGAACTGAAGTCTATAAACAGCATTCTGGCGTGTGTGTTGTTGTTGTCCAGGTGTGAGAGGACAGAGTGCAGTGCGATGGAGACTGCATCCTCTGTGCTCCTGTTCTGGCGGTATGCGAATTGGTGGGGGTCCAGGGTGGGGGGGGGGGGGAGACAGGATTTGAAGTGTGCTAGGACCAGCTGCTCTAAGCACTTAGTGATGATGGGGGTGAGTGCTACTGGGCGGTAGTCATTGAGGCAAGATGGGTTGGAGTTTTTGGGTATCGGGACGATGGAGGTGGATTTGAAGCAGGCCGGTACCACAGCGTGGGCCAAGGACAGATTGAATATGTCTGTGAGCACTCCTGCAAGCTCCCCAGAACACGCTCTGAGAACACGCCCGGGGATGCCATCAGGACCTGCAGCCTTGTGGACATTGATCCTGCTCAGCACCGCTCCTACATCGGTAGGGGAGAGAGTCAGAGGTTGGTGGTCTGGCGTCACATCTGCTTTGGTTGTGGTTGTGGGGTTCCCTCGCTCAAAACGAGCATAAAAGTTGTTGAGCTCGTTGAGGAAGGAGACATCAGAGGATGCGGGGGAGGGTTTGGTGGTCCTGTAGTCTATAATGGTCTGGAGTCCTTGCCACATGCGTCGGGGGTTGGAGTTGGAGAAGTGTTCTTCTACCTTCTTTTTGTAATGGTGTTTGGCTTTTTTGATGCCCGTCTTTAGATTAGCCCTGGCTGTACTGTAGGCGTGTGCATCTCCTGACCTAAAGGCAGTGTTGCGGGCTTCAGGAGGAGACGAACATCCCGGTTCATCCAAGGCTTCTGGTTAGGGTACATGGTGATCCGTTTCTGGGTGGTGACACTGTCTGTGGTTTCGGAGATGTAATCCAGTACAGATGAAGCATACTGGTCCAGGTCTGTGTGGGTGAACATATTCCAGTCTGTGTTTTTAAATCTGTCCTGGAGCACTGCGTCTGTCCCCTCTGGCCACACTTTAATTGTCCTCACAGCAGGTTTCACACGTTGGATGAGTGGTGAATACCGAGGTGTGAGGAACAGGGAGAGATGGTCCGATTGTCCAATGTGGGGGAGGGGTGTTGCTTTGTAGGCTCCAGCCACGTCGGAATACACATGGTCTAAAGTCTTGTCTCCTCTTGTGTGGCAGGAGACATGTTGGTGGAATCTAGGGAGGACTGTCTTTAAGTTGGTGTGGTTGAAGTCGCCAGCAACAATAAAAGCAGCCTCGGGGTGTTTATGTATATGTATGTATATATATATATATGTATATATATATATGTATATGTATGTATATATATATATGTATATATATACATACATATACATATATATATATATATATATATATATACATACATATACATATATATATATATATATATATATATATATATATATATATATATATATATATATATATATATATATATATATATATATATATATATATATATATATATATGTAAGGCAGTGACTGGAATAAGTCACAAGGTGTCGCTGTTGAGCTGCATATACATCGTAAATTTTAGCAATTTTGACCATTTGTCCTCTGCAGGACACCGTAGTTCAGATTTCTTGTTTGTGCGGGCGCCATTTTGGTTCAGTGTTTACTGTGATTTGCAAAGGTAAGCACTGCCAGTGGTGTACTGCATTGGTTTTTTGTTTAAAAATAAGTGTTCCACTGTGTAAAATGGCGGTTTGCTAAGCATATATTTTGTGTATTGAGAGGTTCATGCATTGTCTGATGAGAGTATGAGCAGTTTGTGTGCATGTTCCATTTTGTAATATCTGCCGCAATTTCGGGCTACATTCCCGCTAGTTAGCAGAGCATTCATTCGGGCAAAGTAATGCAAGATGAAGCATTAGCTTTTCAGCTACAGTTTGCTGGTAATCCTGCTATGTTAGTTTTGTGTCATACTCATTCCTGAGACCGAGGAATTTTGTAAGAACATGATTATTTTTGCTTAATGTGTTTTTTATATATTTGCTGTTGGCTTTTACTATGTTGATAATCACGCAGTGTTTACTGTGATTTGCAAAGGGCTAGCAGCAGAGTTGTGTTTGCCCCAGCATCTGAATAAACAGCGCGGTCCGAGCCACAAATTGAACGCCTGTGTCCGACTGGTCTCTCTGCTGTGCACCCCAATCCAACACAAACTTACACAACCCAGAGTCCGGAGTGTAGGGAGGCCCCTGCACTGGTTGGGTTACATCTTTGGTGCCATGACCCGGATTTGTGGCACTTCGAGACCGAAGAGAAAGCAATGTCGACACCCCCCAGCTACGCTGCCACAGTAAGAGGTGTTGCCATCTGATGGGGTACTGAACTAAGTATATAACTGCCTGTCCAGCTGTATTACTGGGACTTTCACCTCCCCAGGCATATCCTTTGAAAGTGAAATCTTGGGGTGGTTTCATTTGAAGGTTTTCTGTCGTTGAAAAAAAAAATACTCAGAGACTTGAATTGTAGCGAGAATGTTAAATGATGTTCCCTGTCTATAATGATAATCATCAAATACGGTTAAGAAATTGCTGCTGATTTGTTCCATTCACAACTGCTGTTCTGAAGATAGTTATTTAACTGCACTCTGAGTTTAATGCTGTTTTTTTGTGAATTCTTTTTTGCTTGTTGTTGTGTTCTATTTTACTAGAAATAGATTGTACTTACTCACAGTTAAGCATACTACAAGTAACCCACACACATTTTCTGGTGCAGCTAAATTAGAGATACAGGACAGTGAAAATGATGAGAGACTATCCAGACACTCCAAAGAGGGCACGGCCTCACCTTTTGAATGAAGGGGCAACAGCTAGCGCCAGTACAGTGGACCAACAGTCATCAGTGAAGTCGAAGCTGGTCACCCAGTTCCCCAGCTTCACTGGCCAGTGGTTACAGTATCACACCCCAATCAGGGACCTCACCGACTCTGGGCTGGGCACACAACAGACCCCACCATACTTTCACCCCAGACTGATCGTGGCGTGGCTCCAGCTCATGCCCCACCACTGCCAGCCTATGGAGGCCAAATGCAGGTGCCCTCACACCTATCTGAAATTCGCCCAAGTTCAGTGCCAGCCAATCAGACAAGCCAGTCCAACCACAGCCCTCTAACTACAGCCCCTCCAGTGTTTCAGCCAGATGTACAGATAACTATGCCCCCTGCTTTTTCCCCTCAGGCCAGTGTCCATGGGCCCACTGCTACACCGGCACCCCATGTTGCCTCATATCCCAACTACCCAGTGGTGCAAAGTACCCAGCAGCCCACCCTGAACCAATCACTTAACACTCCTTACCCAACAATGAGCGTTCCATTCAGCTCCCAAGCATACACCAGCCATCTGCATTCCACACCTGCCCCCCAAGCCGCCATGCCAAGCCCCCTAACAGTGCAGGGAGTGGGCATAATGAATAATCCCTCTGCAGCCGAGCAGACCCTTGAAAATTGAAAGCATGGGCTGACCCCCCGTTTGCCCCACATGCCACTAGCTGCTGTCCATGACTCTCGAGCTCCCCTCCACTCATCTGCTATAAGCTCCAACACTGTCATGCCCCCTATCGTGAATATGACCCATGGAGGTTTTATAGCCCCACCCGGCACCCATGCCTCAATGCATGTACTAACCTCTGCTTTAGACCCCCAAGTTAGTGGACACCCTGGTATACCCCCCCCCCCCCCCCCCCCCAGCAGGTGCATACCTCTTTAAGTGCTCCTGGCGGGGCTGCAGCCAACGCTAACCCCCCACTAGTGGCCTACGGTGGTTTTATACAGACTCATCAAGTGAAAAATGTCCAAGCCTTCACTGGCAGTGCTGACAGGAAGGTGCTTGTAGAGGACTGGATTCATGACATGCAGTATCTTCTTGAGGCAATAGAGCTCCCCATTCACCTCCGCTTTTCCACGGTGGTGCGTCACCTAACTGGTGAAGCCTGAAAGCTGGTCCTGAATCTACCTCTCCATGACCAAACACCTGAAAGGGCATTCGAAGAACTGAGAGCAGAGTACGGCGACACACAGAGCTCCTCAGATCTACTAGCGGACTTCTATGAGCGTGTTCAGAGGTCTGGGGAGTCTGCCTGTTCATATGCTATAGCACTGGAGGCAACACTGCGAGCTGTGGAAGAAAACCAAAGAGGAGGCAAGCCTTTCCCTGACCGTGACAGTAAACTCACCCGGCAATTCATACGGGGGATTAATGATGAGGATGTGTATGCAAGGATCTCGCCAATGAAGCCCCGGCTTTTGAGTTTCCGTGAGCTGCAGGCTGAGCTCCGAAATTTAGCAAAAGAAACAAAGAGATTCCAGCCTCAAAACAAGTCAAAGAAAACTTATGCCCAGGTACAAGTGGCATCGGAGTGTAGTGTGAATGTGAAGGCAGAAAAGGCTAAACATTCCTCAGAGTGGTCAGAGCTAGCACAGATGGTCAAGAAATTAGCATTGAGCCAGGAGGAGCAGATGGCCAAGTTGACCCACCTTGAATCGAGAATTGATGCTCCATCCTCTGCCACTCCACTGAGAGTCCGACCACCTCCTGGGGCTACAACCCCAATGTCAGTGGTCACATGCTACCGGTGTGGGAAGCAAGAACATATAGCCCGGGTTTGCAGAGCAGTGCTCCCAGGGCCTGATCAGACATGGACACACGATCCTCAGCCTGTGACCCCCATGGAGGGAAACACTTACTCAGCTCAGCCTTTAAACAGATAAAGCCCATGGTCGCCGGGGCAACAATGGGCGAGCAGCAAGTCCCCACACTGCAGGTGAACAAAGGTGATGGAGGAGAGAGCACTCCCCTAGTTGGTCCCAGGAATGAGGGGGAGGTGGAAATCAACGGAATGAAGTGCAGGGCACTCATCGACTCTGGCTCCCAGATAACCAGTATTACGCATCAGTACTGGCGCAGCCACCCCACCCTCCATAAACAAAAGCTACAGCCTTCTAAGATACCCATAGAAGGTGCAGGGGGCCAGAGTGTCACCTACCATGGTGTGCTACGCATCAACCTAAAATTGTTGGGGAGAGAGTTTAAGGGTGTGCCTGCTTTTGTTGTCACTAACACAGAGTACCGCTCCTCTGTTCCTCTGCTTGTGGGAATCAATGTCCTCCGTGCCTCCAGAAGTCACCTCCAGGCAACCTACGGCCAGCAGTTCCTTCTCCAGGTCAAGGAGACTCATCCAGAGTGGTACACCTCCCTGCTAGAGATTGGGAGCACTGAACAGTGATATGGATGACACAGTGGGCCCTGTTGTTTACACTGGTCGTAAGGTACACATTCAAGCAGGGAAAGAGATGGATTTAATGTGCAAAATAAAAGCTGGATCACAAAGAAAGACTTATACAGCCCTAATTGAAGGCCACCCCTCCCTGCGGCTTAGCCAAGACATCCTGGTCGCCAGAGTTCTTGCTGATGTAAAGAAAGGATGTAAAGAAAGGATGTGTAAGAGTGATGAACCTCTCCCAGCATGCTATCACTATCACTATCAAGCCTCACACGCATCTGGCCAAGACATCTCTGGTGGAAAGTATTGTGGACTTTTCAGACAGGGTGCGGGGCAGTCATCACATTAGCGGAGGCAGAGAAGCATGCCTGGGCATGGACCACGTTGTGGCAAGCCAGGAAGTGGATTTAAGTGGAGCAGATGTCGAAAACGAGCACCAGCGTTCCCTTCTTAAAGAGCTTGTGGAAAGGAACGTAGGTGTGTTCTCACAGCATCCCATGGAATATGGCCATACAAAGACTGTGCAACATAAAATCCCTCTGGTCGACTCTAAGCCATTTCGACTGCCTTACCGTAAGATCCCCCCATCACAGTGGCAGGATGTGAGAAGGTTGCTGACAGAAATGGAGGCAGCAGGAGTTATCAGGCCCAGCAAAAGTCCATATGCTTCACCTGTTGTGATCGTAACCAACAAAGATGGATCACTAAGGCTGTGTATTGACTACAGGAAACTGAACTCCTGTAGCACGAGAGATGCTTTTCCTCTCCCCAGAATAGAGGAAGCCCTGAAGGCTCTAGGGCAGGCAAGATACTTTTCCACCCTTGACCTCACTTCTGGTTATTGGCAGGTAGAGGTGGCGGAGCATGACAAACACAAGACGGCATTCAGCACCCCTATGGGGCTGTTTGAAGCAAATCGTATGCCCTTTGGACTGCAGAATGCTCCCTCCACCTTTCAGAGACTCATGACCTGCTGCTTTGGTGACCTGAACTTCACCCACCTCCTAATCTATCTTGATGATCTCATCATATTCTCCAAAACCTTTGATGAGCATCTGGAAAGACTGCAGCTGGTGTTCGATCGGCTTCGGGAGCATGGCTTGAAGTTAAAACCTTCTAAATGCCAGCTAGTGAGAAAGGAGGTTCAGTATTTGGGTCACTTAGTGTCTGCTGAGGGGATCCGGACAGACCCGGAGAAGATCAGCAAGGTGAAAAACTGGGTGAGGCCCAAAAATCGCAAAGAAGTGTTGCAATTCCTGGGATTTGCTGGATACTATAGGCGGTATGTAAGTGGGTACTCTACCCTAGCTGCTCCCCTGTACCGCCTAACTGCTGGTGACCCCAGAAAGAAAAAAAGAGGGGGAAAGAAAAGTCTGGCCACCGATCCACCCTTTTTGTGGACAGATGAATGCGAGAAGGCATTTAAGACCCTAAAAGAAAGGCTGACAAGTGCTCCAGTGCTGGGATATCCTGACTATAGCTTGCCTTTCGTTCTGCAGACGGACGCCTCAGGGGAGGGTCTGGGTGCCGTTCTAGCTCAGGTCCAAGGGGGAGCTGAGAGGGTCATAGCCTTCGCCAGCAGAGGTTTAAGCCCAGCAGAGACAAGGTATCCTGCACACAAAGTCGAGTTCCTTGCTCTAAAATGGGCGGTCACAGACAAATTCTACGACCACCTCTATGGGCGTAGATTCTCTGTCCAGACAGACAATAACCCTCTCAAGTATGTTATGTCCTCAGCAAAGCTGGATGCCACAGGCCAGCGGTGGGTGTCTAGGCTGGCTGCTTTCGATTTCGATGTCCAGTATCGGAGGGGACAGAGCAACACAAACGCTGACGCCCTCTCTCACATGTCTAACCAGGAGGTCATGCACATCCTACAGACATGCCCTCAGTGGGTGGGTGTCGACGAACAGGGGCATGGTGTGACACAGGCTACCCAGGATACTCAAAGCCTCACTGGCCATGGCACGCCTGCAGGGGAGGAACTGGAACTCGGGCCCCCTACATCCACTGAGCCTTACAGGGATGTGGGGATGGAATCCCTGCCCACCATGTCCAAACAGGAGATCCGTGCAGGGCAGAAAAAAGACCTTGTTATTGGCCCTGTCTTGCACTATAAGAGTATGAACCAGAAGCCAAGCCGCAGTGAGCGAATGAGTGCTGAAGGGCACGTGCGCCTTCTCTTAAAGGAGTGGAGAAGGTTAGTGGTAAGGGATGGCATCCTGTACTGCTGCGTCCAAGACAGCCAAAGGGGAGTAATTGAGCAATTGGTGCTACCAGAGGATTTGCGTATATCAGCGAAGACTGCTCTCCACGATGACTCAGGCCACCTTGGTTTTGAGAGGACATTGCACATGATAAGGGAGAGATTTTATTGGCCACGGATGTTTCAGGAAATCAAGGCTTGGTGCGAGCAATGTGAGAGGTGCTGCCTTAGGAAAACACCAACCGCAGGGGTCAGGGCCAAAATAGTTCCAAACACCAGATCTGAATGAGGGTGGGGGAGGTTCAATTTGCCATGTTGCAAGGAGAGCTTAATTTCTGTCTCGCTAGCTTGCCCTGCGCTCAGTGGATCTGCATTCGACTAATCCGCCTAGGCTGCACTGTCGAGTGCAGATCCACTGAGCGCAGCGCAAGCTACTAGCAAGACAGAAGCTAAGCTCGTTGCAAAATGGCACCCTCATTCAGATCTGGCCTTTGGAACTATTTTGGTCTTCATGTGACATATGACCCTGAAGGTAAGCGCGTCATGGAAAAAAGTAAAACAGTATGTCGGATGTGCCATGCAATGCTCAATTACATGGGTGGGAACTAGTGTGTTTGCGCAGTTAGCTCGTTAACGTGTTGGCCGTCTAGCCCCATGCACGGGGCGATCGGCGGTAGCTCGTTAACGGAGATTTGCCGTGTTGTGGCGTTAAGGTCATTTCAACGAGATTAACCTGAAAGCACTAGTGGGAACACAACGAATATGACTGCACATTTACGCCGACATCATCCTAGTGCAAAGACAAAAACAACAAGCATGCTACTAACTTTAGCCGAGTCATTTAGACAGCTGTTAGCACATGATTCTCCTTATGCTGCTGAGAATATAGCCCAGAAGAAGCGGATAGTATAGCTTTTATTTTTGAAAGAGACATTTCTCTGTAATAAACTCTCTTTTCCAAAGATGAGTGATTCCTCAATCAGATACAGGGCTTGCAATATCGCTAGCCCGACGTCCTGGGGCTACCAAAATTTATCTCTTCCCTGCCCGTCGGGCTGTTGTAGGAAGGAAAAATATATGTCAATGCTTTTGCATTCTTTCAAAAATGTAGCTGGGTAATTATGTCATTGGCATTGGTGAGCCACTGTCAATATGTGACATATTGAAATCGCATTTGAATTTGCGCTTGTTTTTTGCTTTCACTTTGCAATCGTGCGAACTGTGTATAGAGAGCGACAGCACTGATCTGTGAGTGATGATAATTTGCGCACCAATTCCTCTGACATCGTCTTATTAATCGTTAGCTTACTATGCAAACATGACAAGTGAAATCTCCCGCAGCAAGCTTAAACATGTGAGAGGTTGATCGCGCAGAGAATCGCTGACCGTTATGTGTGTGTGTGTAAAACCAGCAGCATATATATTTTAGTTCTGCTGAGCCAAATAAGACAGGTCAGGGTGAAGAAGTGACAGCCAAAGAAAAGCTTACCACAAAACGGAGAAGTTATGACAAATCAGACTATAAGGCAAAAAGAAAGTGCAGCTTTATGGTTTCATGGACAAAAGAATTTCTGTGGCTGCAATATGACGAGCTAAATAACCAGGGCTGCACATAAGTGGTCCGCAGGTGCGCATTCGCTGTCAAAATAAAAAACACGCACAAGGGTTAGGGTTAAATTTAAAAACTGTACTTTTGAGTT
This sequence comes from Astatotilapia calliptera, assembly GCF_964374335.1. Taxonomy (NCBI): domain Eukaryota; kingdom Metazoa; phylum Chordata; class Actinopteri; order Cichliformes; family Cichlidae; genus Astatotilapia; species Astatotilapia calliptera. The sequence goes on from NC_137424.1 coordinate 13,889,364, forward strand.
AAAATATATATTTATAATTTTAATAAATGACAAATTAAAAAGGCATGAACATTTTTTTTGTATCAAAAAAAATATCGAACCGTGACACCAAAGTATCGAACCGAACCGAACCGTGAATTTTGTGTATCGTTGCACCCCTAATATATAAATAGTAATATGTTTGTGCCTGTGGAAGTCTGCCACCAGCTTCTTGGTTTAAACTGATATTAATGTGATGAACACACATTTATGATCACAGTGTACAGACACAGGGCAGTGATGTCATCAGCCCCATAACTGACACATCAGGGATGTTTGTTTCTGGGTCTGAGGTCAAAGGTCAGCTTTGGATCATGTTATTAGTGTTGAATGTGTCACTTCAGAGCTGTCAGTATGTGTGAACGCGTCTTTACTCAGGTTTACAGATTTATTACTTAATGCCAAACAATTCTGATCTCATTTTAAAATGAAACATCTTCATGTAATGACTGCATTAACCTGATGGGCCTGAGGTCAAGTTTAGGATATATTGTTCATTTCTCCAAAAGATATTTCAGATTGGTCGGACCTGATAAGTAGAAAAGTAAGAATTCTTTTTGAATAGTGTTTTTGTTTTTATTCATTGTATTTATTTATTTTATTTTAAAGATAATTTATGTTGTGTTAAAGTTATTATGGTTGATTGAGGACATGTAATTAGGATTTGTAATTAGTGCTTGCTGCTCCTCCCCCGCATGATTACCTGCCACATTTTAACTCCGCCTCTCAGACAGTCATGTCACCTGATCTGCATGTTTTGCTGTACGATGACATCATCTTGACATTGACGAGGAGGGTGAGAAAAACTAATTTTGTCCTGCAGATGGAGATCTTGCACCGTGGTCTACTCAACTTTTAGCTTGGGTTGGACTCTATGGCTGTGTCCCAATTCAGGGTCTGCACGCTTGAAGTACGCGCACTACGCATACTACGTACGGTGCGTACTATAAGTACGAGAAGTGTGGAAGTGAGAGGCTTGTGAACGGTATACGCTTCGTCGCGCTGTTCAGGTTGCCTAGCAACCATGATACTAACCGCGAGAAACGTCACATACAGCATTGTTTGACAGAAATGAAGGAGAAAAATGTTTTGTTGGTCATTCATTTTTGTCATGACATCACTTTGATTAGTTGAGTATCTGAGGCTGAGACCACGGGACTGTAAAACATGATTGTTGGGCTTCATTTCTGTGCTGAACAGTCATTTAAGATTAGTTAGTAAATAACAATTAGTTAATGTTGTTCATGAGACTAAAGTCATCTCACTGTGGTAATGTAAATATAATATGGCCAATATTATAGTATTGTCAGATTATTATGATATATATATATATATATATATATATATATATATATATATATATATATATATATATATATATATATATATATATATATATATATATATATATAACACCCAGCACACCCCTGCGGGCGGTTTATCCTTCAAGCTTGGGTCCTCTACCAGAGGCCTGGGAGCTTGAGGGTCCTGCGCAGTATCTTAGCTGTTCCCAGGACTGCGCTCTTCTGGACAGAGATCTCCGATGTTGTTCCCGGGATCTGCTGGAGCCACTCGCCTAGCTTGGGAGTCACCGCACCTAGTGCTCCGATTACCACGGGGACCACCGTTACCTTCACCCTCCACATCCTCTCGAGCTCTTCTCTGAGCCCTTGGTATTTCTCCAGCTTCTCGTGTTCCTTCTTCCTGATATTGCTGTCATTCGGAACCGCTACATCGATCACTACGGCCGTCTTCTTCTGTTTGTCTACCACCACTATGTCCGGTTGGTTAGCCACCACCATTTTGTCCGTCTGTATATATATATGTGTGTATATATATGTATATATATATATATATATATTAGGGGTGCAACGACACACAAAATTCACGGTTCCTTTCGGTTCGATACTTTGGTGTCACGGTTCGATATTTTTTCGATACAAAGAAAAATGTTCATGCCTTTTTAATTTGTCATTTATTATTATTGTCGTTTTGTGGTAAGCTTTTCTTTGGCTGTCACTTCTTCACCCTGACCTGTCTTATTTGGCTCAGCAGAACTGAAATATATATATATCCTGCTGCTTTTACACACGCACTCGCATAACGCTCAGCGATTCTCTGCACGATCAACCTCTCACATGTTTAAGCTTGCTGCGGGAGATTTCACTTGTCATGTTTGCATAGTAAGCTAACGATTAATAAGACGATGTCAGAGGAATTGGTGCACAAATTATCATCACTCACAGATCAGTGCTGTCGCTCTCTATACACAGTTCACGCGATTGCAAAGTGAAAGCAAAAAACAAGCGCAAATTCAAACGCGATTTCAATATGTCACATATTGACAGTGGCTCACCGATGCCAATGACATGTTGCAAGGAGAGCTTAACTTCTGTCTCGCTAGCTTGCCCTGCGCTCTTCCTTCTGACGATGCTGTCTGTGTTGAGCGCTCAGTGGATCTGCGATCGACAGTGCAGCCTAGGTGGAGTAGTCGAACACAGATTCACTGAGCGCTCAACACAGACAGCATCGTCAGAAGGAAAGTTGATCAAATAAATTACAAATTTTGTATTGTACGATACATATGCGTACCGAACCGAAAGCGCTGTATCGAACGGTTCAATATCGATACGAATATTGTTGCACCCCTAGTATATATATACACATATATATATATACACACATATAAATATATCACTGACTTTCAGCTTGTTGAGTTTGTGGATGTATGACTGACTTTAATTATTAAACATTCGCACATAAATAAGTGACATCATATTCAGTACTTTTGACAGTTCACTCTTCGGCCGCTCCATCTTATTAGGGAAATTCCATGTACATAAATGTAAATTTCAAAGCTCAACCCCATCATTTAATTTGTTTTTGATTGAAATTGAATATTACTTAAAGTCTCTTAAGTTAACTTCCAATAAAAAAGGTTTATCATTGATTGAAATTCATTCAGAAATGTTTAACCAATGAGCTGTCACAACTTTCAAGTACAAAGTTGTTATGAAGTCTGTCACATTCCCCCCCCCCCCTTTTTTTCTCCTTTATTTATCCTTCTTATTTCATTGTACTGTATATTGTTACTCTTATTTGCCTTGTATGTCTACTGTACAAACTGAACTGGAATGACTGACTGTTCGCTTTATAAGTTCAATAAAGTTTGGGGAAAAAAAAAAAACCTCTTCGGCCGCTCCCTTCTGTCGTATTTTGCGGCAAAATTATCCACACCCACCGCCACGCTATGAATTGTGGGATATATGGGACCACGAAGCATGCACCGGACCACGCTTGATATTTGGGGAAATCGACGGCGCATTTGGAGTACACTTCGAATTGGGACAGCTGTCGTCGCGTGGCGGTGACGTAACCGCACTTGAAATGCGTACTTCAAGCGTGCAGACCCTGAATTGGGACACAGCCTATATGAGCAGCTTCCACCCTGGTTTCACTGTTAAATACACTTGTTTGATTACCCTTGTAAATGTTGGAAAATAAACATTTTATTGCAAAATTATTTCTTGGTACATTTTTTTGAGGGTCAAATATCTAGTTTGATTGGAGATTTAAATCGGTGAAGACATATAATGTAATTTAAAATGTTGATAATGGTTGTAGTGGGCTTGTAATATAAATGTGGTCTGATTAAATGTGACATTAATGGTGACGCTGCATAAAACCCCCAACAGTTCTATTAGTGGGTCTGTGTGATCAGCATGCAGTGGGTTAAGGTGAGGCCTTGACTAGTAGTACTGAACTCTAAATCAATATGAATAAAATGCTCCTACTAATCTGCATATATGTTGATATCAAATCCTTTTCCAGCACATGAATAAATCTCTATAAATCTTTCAATCTGATCAGAATGGGCACAGTGTTGTTATTGCAGCACTCCCTGATGTTTGAAAAGCTAAATGTCCATTTTAAAGTGGTCGTGTGTAGGATTGTGTTTCCTTCCTTTGTGCAGTTCTTACAGTAAACATGTTTGAATGTTTCCTGTTCCCCTGATGCTTCTTCCTGTTGGATAAAGTTGGTTTGGAACAACATGCTCTTATAGGTTTCAATGAACTTCAAACTGTGATCCACTTACAAAACTGTCTCATGTTATTGGAACGATCCACATTTGCATCCATTCACAGTACATTTGACATCTGAACACGTTTGTACACATGATGAGAGGACAGATGGTGTTTGTGTGTCCTTCTTAAACTTAGTGTGAATGTTTCATCATGTAGAACTACTTAGAACAAACTCTTTGGGAACATTTGGAGAACACGTTTAGGAAAGTAACATCCTGGTAGAACATTTTCTTAAAGCAAAGCAGAGCTGCAACATGACTGTGAGGATTCACAATAATAAAGTCAGAGTACTTTATTATTATGAAGACTAAAGTGCACCTTAATGCCCCCATTTCTTCATCCACTTCTTGCTCTTGTGCTTGAAATGAGACGCAGACGCAGCAAAAGTAAGAGGCTCTAAAATCCACAAAAAAGGGGGCTCGTTAGATCAGGATATTGGATGTGATCCATAGAAAACATGGATAATACACCACTTTATTTGAAGACATCTGTAGCACTGCCTCAGTTCTGGATGTTTCCACAGACTCCTCTGTGCACCTAAAGAAAAGGTCAAAGGTCAGCAGCACATGTAGTTGGGACAAATCTTCATTTACAAACAACAGTCGCACAAACTATACAATTATTTTCCTCCAATTACGACTTTTCACTTGCAGAAATGGTCCTGTGTGATTTCTAGGCTGTGATATAAAAACTAGTTCCTAATGGCAGCGATTCACTCAGTAAACATGTGTTTCCTTCACCAACCTCACACACAGATCCCATAAGATCAGGAAGTGGGCAGTATAGTACAATATGTGTTATTTTGTGCTGTACTGCCCAAACTAATGATCTGCTGAAGTGTTGGAAATGATTCAGATGTTTATTTTGGACGATACAGCAGAAGATCAGACATGAAAGTGGAGATAACACAGAAGACATGCAGCAAAGGGTCAGAGGTCAGACTGGGCCACTGGATTCAACAGTGAGCCAATGATCATCAAGTAGTGACTAAAGCAGAGCCCTGACGTTCTGACATTCATCACACAGTCAGAACAAATGTCTGCTGATGACTTCATCTCATGAAATGACTGATAGATGTCAATTCATTGATCAGCTGAGCTCCTGCTGCTGATCTTCTTCATCGTGCACAGAAACATTCAGCTTGTTTCAATCAGTAAATAACGTTGAACTGTTCCCACTCAAAATGCTGTGAGAACAATGATCATTGTAGAACTTCATAAACATCACGTGCTGTTTTGCACATGTAAGATCAGCAAACATACAGAAACTTCCTGTTGCCACACACGGCCTCTAAAATCTCTTCCACGGTTTCTGTCTGAAGTCCACTCTCTGTGTCGGATCCACAGGTAACAACAACATCTTATTAACATGGTTTTCAATGTGTCTCCTTACAAAAAGTCCAACCAATGAACAAATGTGTGTATTTGTGGAGGCCGAACAAAAGCATGACACATTTCTCTGTTTCTATAAACTGGAGTCAAACACAAACATGAAGAGTTTCACTGACAGACTCCAAAATGCCCCCACAGTGGATCAAAGGGAAATCCTACAGTGTGGCCAGAGACTCTTAATGGCTCCAACATCAACACATCCACAATGTTGGATCCAGTTCTGCCTCACAGAGTTACTAAGACACACCCTCTGCAGCATCACAACAGCTCCACCTGCTTCACCTGCCTCCTCAGCATCTGTACACCTGAAGAGAAAAGAAAGGCTCCAACAGCTCAAATCTACAAAGGATTCATGAAGTTTCATCCAACAATAACATGTTTGCCTTCCACAGTGTGCTGTTAGACAGCACTGTACCTCTGCCATTTCAAAAAGAGCAGCTTGCTAACATTTTGGCTCCAAACACTTTGTGTTTAAGTTCCTAATCTCGCACACCCCACTTTGCAGTTATTCATTTGTAAAACATGTTTGGAATCATGTGTGATTTTCTTTCCAGTTCTTACGTGTTCACCACTTTGTGTTGGTCTTTCACGTGGAATTCCAATAAAATTCATTCATGTTTGTGGCTGTAATGTGAAAAAAATGTCAAAAAGATCAAGAGGCCGAATACTTTTGCAAGCCACTGTATATAAAAACTTGATATTTATCTCATAAAAACATGATCTTTATTATTCAAAGGTGTTTGAAAGCCTTTCCAGGTGAGTTTGATCCAGGAGGGTCTGAAGCCAGAGTCAGACAGAGACTGTGCAGAGACTGTAGAAGGACAGAGCAGCAGCAGAGCAGTCCAGATACACTGATGATCCTCTGTCAGATCCAGAGGGACACACAGGGATGATGCTGGACTCTACATTGTGTCTGACAGTGGAGCTGTTCTCAGAGCAGTTCACTCTGCAGCACTGACAGTCATCTGCACTTCTTCTCATTCCTCTGTCAGTCACTGCTGGATGAAGCTCTCCTCTCCACCTCCCAGTAACATGGCCCAGTCAGAGCGTCTCTACACACAAGCTGCTGCTGCTTCAACCTCTCTGGATCATCAGGACACAGCTCCTCCTCTCTCAGCACACACACCGTCCTGTTTACCATCATCAGCTCCACCTGCAGAGAGAAGAAGGAAGAGCAGAGGAGATAAACGAGTGTTTCCAGAGACTCTTCATCAGCTGTCAGTTAGTGATGCAGCACATCCAGTATAAAGAGCAGCAGGGACTTCAGTGCTGGGACTGTACTAGGACTCATTGTTGCTTCACTTTTTCTAATCTTTGGATTTTTATTGATGTTTTTCACTCCTAGTTTTAGTTTGGACTTTCATTCATTAAAATAACCTTGGTCTGTCTTGATGCATTCTCAATCATCCAGGTAAGTAAATCTCCAAAAGTTGAATCTGTTCATCTGGACGTAGCGTTTTCAGTGGGAGAAATGTTTCGTCACTCATCCAAGTGACTTATTCAGTCTCAGCTGACTGCAGGTTTCAATCTCATAAACAGTACATTTGCAAAATGACTAAAGCCAGCCCACTGGCTTTTGTTGCCTGCTTCCAGGTAACAAAAATCCTCCAGAAGGCACACCACCAGCTACTTAATGAATGAGTGAGGGAAACAAATTTCAACATCGACATGCTAAAATCTCAGGAGAGCTGGATCCGATAGAGACTTACGATGCTTCTAGATGAAAGCACTCTTACAAAAGGTGTTTGACTTTACTGAGAAGGCTCGTCTAGCACAGCACAAGTCTAAGACCAGGCAGCAAAGGAAGTTTGACTTACTTGTTGTACGTCGGAAACCACCGCAAAATACGAAGAGTGTCCTAAGTGGCCAGAAGAGAGAAGGATGCGACACTGAGGATGTGGACAAGTGGGTGAAGAATGACAGACTGCTTACCCAAACATAGGAAAAACATCCTTGCTAAAGGGTTGAATTTTGCTGTCACACCGAGACAAATCCCACTAGTGGAGCTGATCACAGCCACAGAAACAGCAATTCAAAACAACAATATTGCAGAAGTGGAAGCAGAGCAACTACAGACGAATGTTTCGGCCTGTCTCAGTAATGCAAAGCCCCCAGCATCCAACATCACCATGGAGGAGAGGAAGGCATTCAAATCGCTTAGTGATGACAACAACATTATCATCCTTCCGGCAGACAAGGGCAGGTGCACAGTATTGCTAAACCAGAAAGACTATCATGAGAAGATTTTGTCACTGCTCAGTAGGGCTGCCACTGTTGTGATATTTTGATACCATGATAGCATTTACAGGATATTGTTTTATAGTGATATCATACATGAAACTGTTACTCAATAAGGCCCATTTACTAGTTGTTTTTCTCTTTCTCTCTGACCCAAGAATTAATGTGTAAGACTCACAGGCTGGTACCCCAAGGTCGAAAACACCACAGAGACGAGACCACTTCCTTACTCCCATCCTCCCTTTTTCTTTATCTCTTAGAAAAGGCTCGTTAAAGGCCAGGTGGTTTGTTTCAGAATTCACTAATGAAAGAACTCTGTATTCTATGTCTAGGAGTGTATTTTGCTGGGATGATCATAAATTGTAGCTGAACTGATAAACTACACAAAGGATACTTCTTTAGGCAGGAAGACGTTTCCTTATTTGGTCTGTACCGGTTTGAACTGGGAAAGCTGACACACGAACCTTTTTTCTCTCTATATAAACTGTTGTGTATCAAATAAACCTTTGAGTCGATTGAGAAGGCAACCTAAAGCAGTCTCTGTTTTCTTGTTCTCCCAAGCTGCTCCCGAGCTCGTACTAACACGCTGAATGGCATACCTGAGTGTTACTTTAAATAATTAGGAATCTTATAAGGAAAGGACAGAACTCTGCTTATCGGTGCTCGTGCCTTGGAGGGAAAACCGGGATGGACATTTTTTTCCTTCAATTTGGCGTCAGAAGTGGGATTGACTGACAGAAGGTAAATATGCGTCTTTCATATTTATATAAGACCGTATTATACCTCTCTCAGTGATCGATCCATAAAAAAACGGGACACGCCGACGAAGTTTCCTTAGTGGCCCAAGAGATTTGGGATACACTGACGATCTTCCTTGGTCCCCATAAAAAAACGGGATATGCTGACGAAGTTTCACTTAGTGATCCAGAGAGATACACTGACGACTTCCTCAGTCCCCGAATAAAGTAAATTAACCCTTGTGTAGTGTTGGTGGACCCGCTAGAGTTGTGGCTTTCCAAATTAACACTATCAAACAATTTTATGTTAAATTACTATGAATTAATGTGCTTCTCGTTTTTCTTTTATATAAAATGTTATAAATAAATCAGTTATAATCAAGTGGAAAGACAACACATTTACACGTGAAAGAATAATTAATTGTTTAATTTTTCTTTAAAAAATAAATAAATAAATAAAATAAAATAAAATAAACGAAAGAAAAGAAAAATGAACACGGGTCTCACAGACCCGATTACCATACAAGGGTTAAAAGCAGTAAAGGTTAAAAGCAGGAAGACACAGGAAGTTGCCTGTTGTTAAGCGAGAAGTTGCTCGTTAAGTGAGAGTTGCTCACCCAAACAAAAATTGCTAGCAATAAATTTAAAGTAACCTCAGCTGTGCCGCAGCGAAAATACTAACCTAAATCCTCCTAGCGTGTAAACCTCTCTGGAAATCACTGAACATGGGTCAGAATAATTCAAAGACCACAGACAGGTCCGATAAAAAATCTAAAGTACCTGTAAAACCAAAAATTAATAAAATACAAAATAAAGTCTCAAATAACGGCTCAGTACAACTCCCATTTCTGGTTACGTGTAACCTACGTCCGCGAATCGGTGAAGACGTCCATGATCACGTATCCAGAACATGCGGAAGTGCTTACGGGACTGACTTTGTTTACAACTTAAGAACTGTAAGTTCAATGCATTCTAATTTATTTTCGGAGCCCTATCCCGAACGATTATCGCCAGAAAACAGGTCAGTAAAACTGAAGGCCAGTGCAGATACTACCACGAAAGCTAAAAGTGTTAAGATGATGTTGAATTTTGATGTAGAAGGCTCAGAGGAAAGTGAGAAACTAATGTATGCAGGATCTGCTCCAGCACAGACAGGAAGTTTCAGAGGACGGAGAGATAAAAGTAGCGGAGCTCTTCCAGTCAAGGTAACTGGCAACCACAAGCCACAGGTGCAAATTTAGCTCAGATTTCCAGCAGCCGCAGACACCCAGAGCAAAAATGAATTTGTGTATTTCATTTAACACAAAGGGTGAAATGTTTGCTGACACTGATAACAGCTTATGTTTTTTCTTTGTTATGTACCATGGAGAAGGAACATCCTCTGTGTCAGCTGGACCCTCAGCAGAGAATGAACTCAACATCCTTTTTGTCCGGTACTCTATGTCACACACTGTGCCAAAAAAAACGTGTACAGACACCACTACCAGGTAATCCCATGACTGGGAGCCACACTTTTGTTTCTCTCACACTGTTCAACCACATGATAAGTGCTCACACAAGTGAAGGTCAAACAGTGATTTTGTCACATAACTCAGACATAGTTTATGACATAACTACACCATGTGGACACATAGATCTAACCTACCCTATCCACTGTACTATTTCTGCAGTTACATTGCCAGCTGAATACCAGAATATGACATTATGGTCAAAAAGTGAGAATGATATAGGATTTATTGACTGTACACTTTATCACGCACACCTCTTAAAACACAACAAGCCAGTATATGTCAAGCAATGTCCCATTTCTGCCGAAAAAGCCGCAGCCCTAGATGTCATGATAGGAGATTTATTGACTACAGGAGTAATAAAGCCCACACTCCTGTCAATCCTGTGCCAAAGCCTAACAAACCTGGCGTATGGCGTTTGTGACCAGGAGATATTTTATTTTGTATTCTTATGATCACAGTTATAATCAGAAGTATCAATTACTAATCATTTACCATTGTTGAACCAGTTGACAGAATAATCTTTGAATTACATCTATGTTACTCTGAGCAAATATTAATGCACACAGATGATTAAAGTTGTTGCATTATATTGAAATCACACCAGTCCTGTTGGATTCGGGCCTGTCTGCGTTCAGTTCTGCACGTACGCCGGCCTGTAACTACATGCACGCACTTGTATAACACGTGCACGTTTACATACACACTTAGTAATAATAGGAGGGTCGCCTGAGGACAGTTTTTCTGATAGATACACTTTCACAAAATGTACAATGTAATACACACTTGTTTTTTTTTTAAGAGTAGCAGTTGATGTCTATATTAGGACAAGGTTTTGAAGAGGAGGGCAATTGTTATCATTTCCAGTAAAGATCCAACTGTGATGTCATAATGGTAATATAAGGAGACGGGACGGTCCAGTCGACGAAGGATTGTATTGCAAATTGTCTTTCCCACACTGATTGCGCAAAGTGTGTAATAAAATCACTATTTTTGACACCTTCCACGGACTCGGCTTGTTTTTCCTTTTTACCCAAACCGAACCAGACGTAACACGTTTCATACAAGACTTAAGGCAAATTAATGCAGTCAACATGTCTCTGCCACCTCTCGTTTCAGATGTTCACAACATATTGACATGCATTGCATGCACATTTTACCGTGGTGGATTTATGCTCTGCCTTTTTCTCAGTACCTGTGCATGAAGACACACAGCCGTTATTTGCATTCACACATAGAAATAAGCAGTACACTTGGACTCGTTTGCCCCAAGGCATGATAGACAGCTCTGCTGCTTTCTCAATGGTGGTCCATGCTACCCTGGACAGCTTCACTCCTGACACACGAACCTTTTTTTCTCTATATAAGCTGTTGTGTATCAAATAAACCTTTGAGTCGATTGAGAAGGCAACCTAAAGCAGTCTCTGTTTTCTTGTTCTCCCAAGCTGCTCCCGAGCTCGTACTAACACGCTGAATGGCATACCTGAGTGTTACTTTAAATAATTAGGAATCTTATAAGGAAAGGACAGAACTCTGCTTATCGCTCGTGCCTTGGAGGGAAAACCGGGATGGACATTTTTTTCCTTCAGCCACAAATGATTATTTTGATAGTTGGCTAATCACTGATTATTTATGTGATTAGTCGACTAATCAGATCATGCATCCATTGGACGTAAAACGTACACCTTATTGCACCAGCATGGATCTGCTCTTATATAACTATCGTAGCTTACAGCTTGAAGTGTTTAAGGTGCTAACTAAAAAGATGGTATTTTATTAAATTTTAATGAAATTTGCAGATTGTTTTGGCGAAGTTTAATAAACTCAGCCGTCTGCTCCTTGCTATCTAAAATATAACACGACACCGGAGTAAATTCTCGAGCATCTCACACTTCTGATAATCAGTTGTCTGCTTGACATTTATTCAGCTGTGTAAAAATTATAACTTTAATCTCAGCCAAAACCGAACATTTTTAAGTTATCTAAGTGATTTATATATCATGTTTAACCTGAGTAGCGAAAGACGGTGGTGGGTTTTGTAAACGATTTGCCCGGAGTCCGGGCAAATCTGGTGAGCCTTGAACCCCGCTGAGCTATCGAGCTAGTGGGTAACAGACGTCTCCGAAAACGTCGGAGCACTTTTGAAAATATGCGGTGTCTTGATAAACTGAGCAGATATTTGAGGTTTACACAGCTACAATCTCGCCTTAAAATGTTAAACTTTTACTTTGTGACCCAGAAAGAATAATAAGAGTAATATTAAAACTAACTAGCTGCCGCCATTGTTGGAAACTGAGCAGGGCCGCGCTATGAATTCTGGGACATAGCATCTTCTTCGGGGTTTAACGGCAGCTGGCATCCTTGTACATGCAGTGCTGCCATCTTCTGTTTCAGTCCGTTATTACACTCTTAAATCCTACTACTTATACTTCAAACGATGCGCCGACTATTAAATTATTCGTCGATGATTTTGATAGTCGACTAGTCGATTAAATGTGGCAGCCCTACTACTCAGTGATGAAAATACTTATGAGCCCCTGAAACGCGACCCTGGAAGTGGCTACAGGAAGAGGGTGATAGACTGTCTGAAGCAGTTAGAACAAGACAAAGCTATTGACCGGACCTCATGGCACAGGCTGTACCCAGGGGAGTCTACACCAAGTCTGTATGGTTTAACGAATATACATAAACAGGGTGCACCTTTAAGACCAATTGTCTGTATGATCAACTCTGTCACCTATAACATCCCCAAGTTTCCTCAACCCGCTGGTGGGCAGCTCTGAACACCACATCCAGAACAGCCTGGATTTTGTTGAGAAGGAGAGAGATGTCATTATGGAGGCAGATGAAACCATGGTCTCGCACGACGCTACATCTCTCTTCACTTCCCAGTGACGGAAGCGTTGGAGGTAGTCCGTAAGAGATTACAGGATGACACCAACCTCAGCAACAGGACCACTCTCAGCACTGACCAAGTGTGTTTGCTTTTGGAACTGTGTCTTCATTCCACCTACTTCACATACAACGGTCATTTCTACAGGCAGAAACATGGATGTGCCATGGGCTCCCCAGTTTCACCCATTGTGGCCAATTTGTACATGGAAGAAGTGGAAGAGAGGGCTTTGCTATCCTACTCTGGAACACCACCAAGCCATTGGTTCAGGTATGTGGATGACACCTGGTTGAAAATCAAATCTCAGGACGTACCTCAATTCACAGATCAAATTAACTCGGTGGACCGACACATCAAATTCACCAGGGAGGATATGACAAGTGGCTGGTTAGCCTTCTTAGACTGTGAGATTTCCACCAGCAATGGGGGACATCTAAAAGCTGAGGTGTACCGTAAACCTACACATACGGATCAGTATCTAAGGTTTGACTCTCATCATCCACTAGAGCACAAACTGGGTGTCATCAGGACGCTACAACACAGAGCGAATACCATCCCCACAGACACAGCGGCCAGGGAGGCAGAAGAACAGCACATCAAGAAGGCCCTGAATAAATGTGGTTATCCCAACTGGATGTTTGTCAAAGCTAGGAAGCCGCAAAAAGAAAGCTCCAGCCGATCCAGGAGAGAAGGACAACCGCTGCCCAAGCAAAAACCATTTTTTCTAAACACCGGGTCTCTGTGGCTTTTAAACCCCAAAACACGCTGCGCCAAATACTGGTCCACCCCAAGGGTCGGGTCCCCCGACACAAACAGAGTAACATAGTGTATGCTGTTAAGTGCTAGGAGGATTGCCAGGATTGATACATCGGGGAAGCCAAACAACCTCTGGTGAAGCGGATGGCACAACACAGAAGAGCCACCTCGTCAGGCCAGGACTCTGCAGTCTATTTACACCTACAGGCCAGTGGACACTCTTTCAATGATGAGGATGTAACATCCTGGACAGGGAGGAACGCTGGTTTGAGGGCAGAGTCAAGGAGGTCATTTACGTGAAAAGGAAAAGACCATCTCTGAATCGAGGAGGGGGCCTAAGGGTACATCTGTCACCATCTTACAATGGTGTGATTGCAGCCATTCCCCAACTCTTTGTGAATGGGACTCATGGCCATTGGTCAGTGGGCTTTGATCAGTGGTTGTTGATCAATGGTCATGAGAATTTGCATAATTAAGATTAAGGAACTGACCTCCCAGCCTATTGTTCCTTCACTAGCCTGGTTTCAGTCATTATGCAAATATACTGTTTATAAGATAACGGCAATGCTCAGTGGCTAGTGGATCTGAGGGCAGACCATAGCGACCTCCCTGAACAGGGTCCAGTAACCCTCACAGTGGCAGATATCCAAGAAAGGGTCTCCAGTATGAAGAGTTGGACTACACCAGGCCCCGACATGAAGCTGACTGCAATCCACGAGCGTCTGGCAGCACAAATGAACCAGGTGCTAGTTAACGAGAGACACCCGGAATGGCTAACTGAAGGTCGGACGGTCCTGATCCCCAAGGACCCCAAGAAGGGACCGGTCCCATCCAACTACCGACCAATAACCCGCCTCAGTACTACATGGAAGCTCCTGTCAGGCATCATATCGGCTAAGATGAACAGGCACATGGGTCAATACATGAGCGGGGCACAGAAAGGGATTGGCAAGAATACCAGAGGCACAAAACACCAGCTACTGGTAGAAAGGACAGTCAGCCGAGACTGCAAGACCAGACTGACCAACATTTGCACTGCCTGGATTGATTACAAGAAGGCCTATGACTCAATGCCCCACAGCTGGATACTGGAATGCCTAGAATTATACAAGATCAACAGGACCCTAAGAGCCTTCATCAGGAACTCAATGGGGATGTGGCATACAACACTAGAGGCCAACTCCAAGCCCATAGAACAAGTCACCATCAAGTGCGGGATCTACCAAGGAGATGCTCTGTCCCCACTGCTGTTCTGCATAGGCCTGAACCCCCTCAGTGAGATCATTAACAAGACTGGCTACAGATACCGACTACGGAACGGAAAAGTTGTCAGCCACCTCCTATACATGGATGACATCAAGCTGTATGCCAAGAGTGAACGAGACATCGATTCACTGATCCACACTACCAGGCTATACAGCAATGACATTGGACTGTCGTTCGGGCTGGAGAAGTGTAGTCGGATGGTAACAAAGAGAGGGAAGGTAGTCAGAACTGAGGGGATCGAACTACCAGAAAGCAACATTGCAGACATACAGGACAGTTACAAGTACCTGGGGATCCCGCATGTGAATGGGAACCATGAAGAGGCCGCTAGGAAAGCTGCAACCACCAAGTACCTGCAAAGGGTCAGGCAAGTCCTGAGGAGTCAGCTGAACGGTAATAACAAGATCCGGGCCATCAACACCTACGCCCTGCCCGTGATCAGGTACCCTGCTGGGCTGGCCTAAGGAGGAGATAGAAGCCACTGACATAAAGTCAAGAAAGCTCCTTACCATGCATGGAGGGTTTCACCCCAAGTCCAGCATCCTGAGCAGTCTGATGGCCTGATGGAAAAAGCTGTCTCTTAGTCTGCTGGTACGGGACCGGATACTTCAGAACCTTCTTCCCGATGGAAGTAGTCTGAAGAGTTTATGGCTGGGGTGACTGGAGTCTTTGATGATCCTCCCCGCTTTCCTCAGGCACCGCTTCCTGTGGATGTCTTGGAGGGAGGGAAGCTCACCTCCAATTATCCATTCAGAGCACCGCATTACTCTCTGGAGAGCTTTGCAGTTGCAAGCGGTGCTGTTGCCATAACAGGCGGTGATGCATCCAGTGAGGATCCTCTCAATGGCACAGCGATAGAAGGTCCTGAGGATGCGGGGGCTCATGCCAAATCTTTTCAGTCTCCTCAGAAAGAAGAGGCGCTGCTGCGCCTTCTTCACTGTTTTGTTTATGTGTACTGACCACGTAAGATCCTCAGCCAGATGTACACCAAGGAAGCGGAAGCTGCTCACTCTCTCCACAGCAGTGCCGTTGATGGTGATGGGGGTGTGTAGTTCTCTGCACCTCCGGAAGTCCAATATCAACTCCTTCGTCTTCGCGACGTTTAGGGTGAGATGGTTGTCTTGACACCAGTGGGTCAGGGCGCTGACCTCCTCCCTGTAAGCAGTCTCATCACCTTTGGTGATAAGACCCACCACTGTAGTGTCATCCGCAAACTTCACAATGATGTTGGAGTTGTTAGTGGCCATGCAGTCAGCACCACAGTCCAGGATGAGACAAGAAACCTCCACAAAGATGGCCCCAACTGACAGCATGCTCAGTGAATACCTCAGGCAGAAGAAATCCAAGAAAGAGGAGGAAGGCGAGGAACCATCATGGAAGGACAGGCCCCTGTCCGGTATGTACCAATGGCAGATAGCGGAGGTGGCTGATATCCAGAAATCCTACCAGTGGCTGGACAAAGCTGGACTGAAAGACAGCACAGAGGCACTAATCATGGCAGCACAGGAATAAGCACTGAGCACAAGATCCATAGAGGCTGGGGTCTATCACACCAGGCAAGACCCCAGGTGCAGGCTGTGTAAAGATACCCCAGAGACAATCCAGCACATAACAGCAGGGTGCAAGATGCTAGCAGGCAAGGCATACAGTACATGGAACGCCATAACCAAGTGGCCGGCGTAGTGTACAGGAACATCTGTGCCGAGTATAACCTGGAAGTCCCGAGGTCAAAATGGGAGATGCCCCCCAAGGGTGATGGAGAATGACCGAGCTAAGATCCTGTGGGACTTCCAGATACAGACGGACAAAATGGTGGTGGCTAACCAACCGGACATAGTGGTGGTAGATAAACAGAAGAAGACGGCCATAGTGATCGATGTAACGGTTCAGAGAAGAGCTTGAGAAGATGTGGAGGGTGAAGGTCCCAGTGGTAATCGGAGCACTAGGTGCAGTGACTCCCAACCTAGGCGAATGGCTCCAGCCGATCCCGGGAACTACATCGGAGATCTCTGTCCAGAAGAGCGCAGTCCTGGGAACAGCTAAGATACTGCGCAGGACCCTCAAGCTCCCAGGCCTCTGGTAGAGGACCCGAGCTTGAAGGATAAACCGCCCGCAGGGGTGAGCTGGGTGTCATTTACACCCAGCTATATACACACACATATATACACCTATATACATTATTGTACAGGTCTGTCCACGCTGAGCTCTTTAGGAACCCCAACAATCCAGATGTGATGGTTCCAGCTGTTAACTGGAGGAATTCCATCCAAACATCTGCTCGCACTAAATTCTTCCTCACCTACAGACTGTGTTCTTCACTGCTTTAAACTTGGACATGAATGCAGTCATTGGTCTTCGTGCTGCTTTGTTCAGAGAGCTGATTGGCTGTTGACAGTGTTTGATCAGAGCATGTCAGCCGTTACTATGGTGACCATAAAGGTCAGAAACAGGAAGTGTTTGTGTCCAATCCTGAAGCCTGTCACCATTCTCCTCTCACAGCTTCACTGAGAAGCTGCAGCTTTACAGGAAACACTGGATCTTTGTTTCATACTGACTGTGTTTAGTACAATAATGCTGACAGCACCACCCACTCACTCCAACACTCTACTGACCTCAGAATCTCCAGTCTATAGTCTGGACGCTTCTTAAGATCCCTCAGCTGCTTCACATCTGGATCCTGCAGCTTGTTTCCCCACAGGTCCAGCTCTCTTAGATGGGAGGGGTTGGACTTCAGTGCTGCTGCCAGATAATCACAGCTGATCTCTGACAAACAACAGTTCTTCAATCTGTATAAAGAATGAAAGATGTAAGTTTATTAAACAAAGTGTGTGCTTGAAATTATTCAGTGTTTCATAATCTGTTCAGAGCTGAAGTTTGGTAGATAGCTATGACAGGCTAATCCCATCCAGCAGCTGTATTCTATCTGTAAGCTGATCCCTGCTGAGCCAAAGCACAGGCACTTTTTAATATACAAATTACAACCTTTAATGTCTGTGAAGGTTCTCAGTCATCCAGGTCATCGTAGTCAAAGGAGCTTGCAAAGAAAAGCGTCTGGACTTCTTTAAGTTGCTTAAAGACGCTTTTCTTTGCAAGCTCCTTTGACTACAACCTTTAATAGAAACCTAAACATACTTTATGTGCCACAGACTGCTCCCAAACACGAGGGGGCAAATAATATGTCTAAAACACTTAAGTTGGCTTTATTAAACGTTAGATCTTTAGCTAGGAAAACATTTTAAATTAATGATTTAATCACTGAGCACAGCCTTGATTTTATGTTTTTAACTGAAACTTGGTTGGACCAAAGTAACAGTGGAGCTGTTCTTAACGAGACGACCCCTCCTAACTACAGTTTTATCAGTGAGGCCAGGGTGAGCAGGACAGGAGGAGGGTTTTTATCAAAAACCCCAAAAGTTATAACATAATCCTAAAACCCATTTCAAATTAAACCTTAAATCCCTCTCTTTGACACATCTCATGTGTCAAACTCAAAATGCTTCACCCAAGCTTAGGAAATTAAAAGAAAAAGGTTAGTCATATCATCTCTCCAAACAGCTCAGCCATCCTCCTCTCAGGTATATCTGCTCCGGCCCTGCAAACCTGTGTTTAAGGAATGAAATCAATTTAATCATCATGTCACATCTTTTCGAAATCCTGGCTCCATCCACAACCTGCATCCTTGGAACTTCCTAAAAACAAAACCTGAACTTCACATTTAATAGTCAGTTTTCCCCACTTATGATCCAATCTGTGTTATAAAAAATTACCTTAAAACAGAACAGTTATCAGTCATGTGTTTCTTCAGTAGGGCTGCCACAAACGATTATTTTGATAGTCGACTAGTCACCGATTATTTTTGCGATTAGTCGACTAATCAGATCATCATCCATTGGACGTAAAACGTACAGCTTATTGCACCAGCAGCATCTGCTCTTATATAACCATCATTAGCTTACAGCTTTAAGTGTTTCAGGTCTGTGCTAACTAAAAATAAAGACAAGATGATAGTTTATTAAATTTTAATGAAATCTGCAGATTGTTTCGGTGAAGTTTAATAAACTTCTTGCTATCTAAAATATAACAGGACACCGGAGTAAATTCTCGAGCATCTCACACTTCTGATAATCAGTTGTGTGCTTGACGTTTATTCAGCTGTGTAAAAACTATAACTTTAATCTCAGCCAAACCGATTTACTCAGGAACAAATAAAATACTAAAAAAAGCCAAACAACAACGTTTTTAAGTTATCTAAGTGACTCATATGTTTAACCTGAGTAGCGAAAGACGGCGGTGGGTTTGAAAACGATTTGCCGGGAGTCCGGTGTTCTCACGGCTCTAGTGAGCCTAGCCCCCGGCTAACTATCGAGCTAGTGGGTAACAGACGTCTCCGAAAACGTCGGAGCGCTTTTGAAAATATGCGGTGTCTTGATAAACTGAGCAGATATTTGAGGTTTACACAGCTACATTCTCGCCTGAAAATATGTTAAACGTTTATTTTGTGACCCAGAAAGAATAATAAGAGTAATATTAAAACTAACTAGCTGCCGCCATTGTTGTAAACTGAGCTGGGCTGCACTATGAATTCTGGGACACTGCTTCTTCTTCTTCGGGGTTTAACGGCAGCTGGCATCCTTGTACATGCAGTGCTGCCATCTTCTGTTTCAATCCGTTATTACACTCTTAAATCCTACTACTTATTCCTGCGTCTTTTGTGATCTTACAAAGCTTCAAACGATGCGTCGACTATTAAATCAGTCGTCGACGATTTTGATAGTCGACGTAATCGTGACTAGTCGACTAATCGTGGCAGCCCTATTCTTCAGTTAATGGTAACATGGGTTATATCAAAAATGTTTCCCGTTTAGCATTTGGCATGCTCCCACCCATATAATGTAATACCATAATCTAACCCCAGTCAATAAAATAGAAATTTCTCAAAGCAAACATCAGCAACCCAAAATCAGCATCCCCAAAATTAAGTCTTCCACTCCTCCTGCTTATGGCAAAAAGCAAAGCAAATTATACCCTTTCTATTGCTGGCATGGCAAATTGTTTGTCCACATTTATTCATCCCAACTTTGGTCCAGTCACACAAATTCACTCACATGCATTCACACCAGGTATTGCTAATAGTGGAGACTCCCGCGCAAATAATCAGATTCTCCACTCTCAGCAAAATGAGCTCATTCATTTGTTTTATTTTGTTTTTAGGAAAATGGTTCTTTATGCTTTTAGACTGGATTGGCTCGCGGTCCAACCTTTTAGACAGAGACTTAGCCTTCTCCTCAGCCAATTGTAATCTGGAAAGCCCACCTTATACTCGTTTTCCCGAAAATTTTCAGCGCTGTTAATTCACCCCCCTTCAGGCCTGCTTAGAACAAAAATGAGAAAAAAAAGAGCTGATTATTAGCTCATCACAGCACAAAACAAAATCACCTGACAGGTTTTCTCTAAGTGCACTGTTACAAAAATAATGGGCCCAATTCTAGACATGTCCATGTTTAATAAAACTCCCTCTATTAAAAAAAGCAAAAAACAAAACAAAAACCTAACTGACAGAATCAACCCATCACTACAACAACAACAACCTCAAACACGCAGGACCTGTCATGGTCCTGTCACATCAACACCGTGGTGAAAAAGGCCCGTCAGCGTCTTTACCGCCTCAGACGCTTGAGAGACTTCCAACTGCCCTCCAAGGTGCTCAGGAACTTTTACTCCTGCACCATAGAGAGCATCCTGACGGGAAACATCTTAACCTGGTTCGGGAACAGCACCATGCAGGACAGACGAGCTCTACAGAGGGTTGTGCGGTCAGCTGAGCGCACCATCCGCTCCGAGCTCCCTGACCTGCACTCAATCTACAGCAGGCGGTGCTGGACCAAGGCCAGGGAGATCGTGAAGGACCTCAGCCATCCCAACAACAGACTGTTCTCTCTGCTGAGGTCAGGAAAGCGATTCCGCTCCCTGAAGACCAACACAGAGAGACTGAGGAGGAGCTTCTTCCCGCAAGAGATACGGTCTCTCAATCACACCACCACACAGTACTGACCCACACATACAGTTCTTACACACACTGGACATTCTGGACATTGTTTTCACTTCATCACTTAAATCACGCTGCTGTTATTGTGTATATGCTGCTGTTATTGTGTATATATTTATTTATATTTCTTCATACATTCTTATATAGTTCTATATTGTGTATTTTGTTGTACGGTTGTTTTATTTTCAACTTTAATTTATATATCTTATCTTATTCTCCCAGTTAAATTTACCCTTCATTCTAATTTGTGTTGTACAGTTATTTCATTTTTAACCTTAATTTATATTTTATTCCTTCCTAGTTAAATTTACCCTTTTTAATTTTTCATATTTATTTCCTATCTTATTCATAGCCTTTTCCTTTGTTTTCTTTAGGTCACGAGCAGTTGTCCAAGCATTTCACTACATATCGTACTGTGTATGACTGTGTACGTGACGAATAAAAGTTGAATTTGAATTTGATCTTAAACACACAAAAGTTTTGCCACCAGAGTCCTGACACTCCCAGGTCAACTGACATAATTTCACCTCCTCAGTACACCGAAAATCTTGTTAAAACCACACAAGTTGCACACAACAATCGCCCCCTTTAAGCACTTTAACATACTTAGATTCAGCATAAGATATAAACCCATTACAACAACGTATCATCACTAAACTATAAATTTCCTATCCAAATCTGCACTTCTGAACAGACCTGACCACTAAATTTATTTAACCTGTTACTTTACCATTATATTTCATCAAGTAATCCTCCTCAGTCACTGCTCTGCTTCCTCAACTGAAAGCCTCAGTCACACAGACACACAGGAAGCTTCTTCGTCACCACTCACTCCAGCTAATTTGCATACTGAGTCATATCTCAACAAGTTACCGTGACAAGAGAAATACATGTTTAAACCTTACCACATTATTGAATTGTTTTCATTTTCTTTCTATACTAATCACTCAGTACAAGAGCACTCATAAGTCACTCTTATAAAACTACTTTAATCGCTTTTCTTTTTTCCATAACTCACTCCCTTTGTCATATAGCTTCTTTGAGTTATTCCTCAACTTCAAGCTTTAAGTGTATTTTATTAAACATTCACACCATTTTAACACTCATACAAGTAGCAAGCTGATTTTCATTGCGTATGTTTGTGTTCTTAGCCAGGTTTAATCAATGTTCAGTTCAGTTCTTTTTTATTTCAAACATATACATTCACCAGCGTTTCATAAAATCATTCCATGCAGTTGTTTGAAAAGGAGTAGGCAGAAGTATATACTTATTTAGTCCTACCCCCTCAGGTTTACATCCTCATCATCTAAATTTGAACAACAAAAACGTATACAACGCCTTCAACTTAGAACATAACATCACAAAAAAAATTTTTTCTCATGTTCAACTAAACTATATTTAGATTTGCTAATTTGCAGAAGAAAATAAACATTAGTTTGACTGCTGTCTTGGGTTAATTGCATTTTCTTCATTCTTATACTTATTTAAAATTTCTTTTTTGAGTTTTATTTTAAACTGGTTTATATCACTACTGACCTTTATTTCTTCTTCTAACTCATTCCAGAATTTAACTCCCGCTATTGAAATAGACATCCTTTTCAATGTTGTTCTTACTACTCTTTGTAATTTTAAATTCCACTTCCCTCTAAAATTGTACCTCCCTTCTCTTTCTAAGAACCATTTACTTATTTTGATTGGGAGCATCCCTTTCCTTGCCTTATATATTATTTGCACTGTTTTAAACTTCACCAGATCCTAGAATTTTATAGCTTGTGTCCTAATAAAGAGTGCGTTTGTGTGAGCCCTATACCCCTCCTGATTTATTAGTCTAATGGCCCTTTTCTGCATTATGATTATAGTCTGAATATTACTTTTATATGTATTTAACCTAACCTCTACACAATAACTCATGTATGGTAACAGCAAAGCACAATATAACATATACAATGTTTTGTTTAATAAACTCACATCTTTCTTTTGTTTAATGTCTATGCATTAATCTTCATGAGCTTGTCCTTTTAAGGTTAATGCATTTTCTGCTTGTGTATGTGATTTTGCATATGTTGCTTTTTGCAGTGTTTCAGACTCCTTCACAATTCTCCACTTAAACAGTCAGTTTTCTCGTTCCCCGATTTGCTAACCCAAATTTTGATTTCCCACCTGAAATAACAGCGTTCCTGGTCCTCAGCCAGAAGTTAGAGCTTGCTTGTCAGGTTCATGGACACATGGCGCTGTGAACAATTCAACCAGAAACTTGCCTTAACATGTCCAGTGATGTTAACCTATAACTTTCTTCCGACCGCTGCATGTGGAGAATTGATCCAGGTCTGCTTTGCCCCTGAAGAAACACACTTGAGACATTTTCATTATTATCATGAGTGCTTAAACGACCAGTTTCTCTCTCTCTGGTCAGAAATACCTACTTATGTCATGTATGTAAGCGTGTTCTTCCTTGCATTTTTATGTATTCATGTTAATGTTTAGTAAGTGTAAGCTGCTTTCTTCATTGCATTGGTATGTTATAATCAGGTTTAATTCATGCATCTATTCACTGAGTTCTGAATTCAAACTATCTCACTTCTGGTTCCTTCCAAAAATAATTTCACATGTAACAATTTGTGTATATGTGTTTTCTATTCATTAATGTAATTGTCAGTTATTTTCTCTCTTCATTTTACCTTCTTTTTGTTTACCTCTTTGTTTGTGACGTGGACATCCCTAAACCATCATGAGTTCAGGCTTCAATTTCAACCCAATTATATCCTATAGTCTCGCAGTCGAACTCGTCCTGGCTTCACCTCTGACTGGTCCCTGTCCCTCTTTTCACAGTGACCTGTGTGGCGTTAAAATATCCAACAACACAGTCTGTTTCTTCTTCTCCTTTGATCTTCTCAGTCTTCTCTTTCAAGATTACTCCAAGCATGGCAAAAGTGTCCAGTGCTTTTCCACAGTTCTTTATCCCACTGTTCAACTGCCCAGCCTGTAATTCACAGTGCATGTTTTCATCACGTGGTTCCTTACATGCTGCTGCTGGTGTCATCAGTTGTCGTCAGTGTTAATAGTTCAGTTGCACTGTCTTTTGTCTGCTGTTAAGTCTTCAAGTCCACGATGTTCTGTTGGTCTTCATCAGGAGATTAACTGTCCTTTGGGCTTCTTCTCAGGATGGGGACAAAGTGAGGTCAAGCGGTAAAATTTTAGCCAAAACCTTGCCTGTTTTTCCCCAATTCTGTTAATCTATCCTTTTGCCGCTGTACTCAAGGTTCCAGGTTGAGAGAAGTCCACCTGTATTGACACACTAAAGCATACAATTAATATCCTTTTCATTTCTTTTCTTAAAACCTCCATTTGCTTCATATGCCTAGAGTTTAACTCGTCTGTCTCTCTTCTCTGGGTACACACTTGTCACAGTGAGTTTCCCTTTTATGGGCATGCAGTTCCTGTCACACACACACACACCTTCCTGTCACACACACAGCTCCTCAGAGCCATATTTTCTGTTTGCCTTTCCTATTTTTACAGCCTAATCAAACTCTTTAGTTCTACTAAGTCTTGATCTAAAGACAATGCACCCTTATTTCACGCACACACACTTTTAAATATACTAAAATCTTTGCATTTGTCAGCATTCACATCACAGTCTTCAGCGTGCTCAGAGCTCTTTCAGACATCAAAAATCGTCTCACACACACACCGCCTTTTCTCTCAAACTTCCACTTTTTCCACTCACTCTACTATCAACTTTCGTAGTGTTATTATTACTTATTATTTTTGTACAAATCACACCCAATCTCTCAAAACCTACTACTCACAGCATTCACACACCTAAACTGTGCCAGGAGTTGAGGAATATACTCAAAATACGCTTTCCTAAGAGTATTTTAGACATGCTTTTCATAATCAGAAAGAGCAAGTCAAAGAAAAACAATTGAAACCTCTATTAATTCTCACAGCACACACATAAAATGGAAAAAAATAAAACACCAGCATTTATTGCTGAAGAGAGGTTACTACTGAAAGTAATATGTTATGATGCTATACATCCACTACAGCAACTCAAAACTTTATTTATAGTCCTCTAATAAACACAAATGGCATCTTGGACACACGCATTCAACAGTGTTTGCAGCAGTATTTGTAAAACCAACTGTGGTTTAAACAGTTCACTGCTTACTAATTTGCATTTTTCACATTCACACACACACAGTCTCTTTTTATATTACACAGACGTCTTTTAATTACAACTGCAGTATCAGGCCTGACATTTTAACACCTACACAATTTCGACAAATTTACTATAACCGTTTAAACAGACAAACCCCAGGTTTTTTGCGATCAATTCACCAGTATCAGACTAACTGTTTCTGGTCTAATCTCTAACATCCCTAAGTTAATTTAAAAGTCTCCAAGACCCGAGGACGCACCTCTGCTACCCAAAAAAAGTGCAGATAAAGAGACTCAAACTCTTAGCTTATTCCAGGATACCCTGTACCCCACGGTCAAGCCAACCGAACTAACCCTATTCGCCGATAGGTCAAGATCGCGCGTCCGCGACCAGGAGGGGGCGTAAACCCCGGGCTATGCGCTTCCTAGCAGCCGCACTGCCGTTCTTGAAAAATTTATAATACTTTAGAACAACAATCAACACCCAAAACAAGTGTATGACCAACACAGGTCTGACCTGATGACCAATGGGGACTTCAACCCACAAAATAACCAATTCCCTAACTTTCCTACTTGGGACTCCAACCCAATTTCACTGTTTTCCTTTTCCTTGGGACTCCAACCCAGTACTGCAACTTACAAACTTCCATTATTATTACTTCAACTTTCAAACCTCATGAGATTTTTACCAAAATCAAAACAGACATTTACCGGCAATTTTTACTGAATAGACATTTAATTTTATCATCCAAGTCAGCACACTTCGGATAAAATCAACAGGCCTGTGCCTACCTCTTTTATAAAGGCGCCTGTCCACTCAGTTCAATTGCCGGGTCACGCCTGGCCGTCTGACCACCACGGAGCACCAAATTTCTCCATCTACACCTCCAACTCTCTCCCTCCTCAACCACCGGACGAGCCCCCAAATGTTAAGGGTTCAAATATTGAGGAGGGATACAGGAGGAATTCCAAAATAACAACACTGATCCGGCCGGGTGGAGTCAAAGGATGATTTTAATGAACACGCGTGGGAGATGAACACGTTACGCAGACAGCATCGATCTCGCTCGAACAATACACAATCAGTTGTTTTTATACCATCAGGGAAATTTATAACACCCCCTCATGCGTTAAGCAGATACAATATATGCATACGTCAAATCAAAACCACAATGACTTTTAACACAGTTTTAAAAAGCAACATCGCCTCGTCTCCATGCCAGGTGTCTTCCTGTCGCTGCTGGACGCTCGCTTATCATCTGGAACATCAGGCACACATTCTGCAACAAACTGTTCTTTTGCAGGCACAATTTTGCAGTTGCAAGCTTTTACAAAATATTATTTGAACCTTCACCTACTACTGAGTTTAACTGCTGTGTAAGTGTGCAGTGTTGGGGAGTAACGGAATACATGTACCGCCGTTACGTATTTAGAATACAAAATATGAGTAACTGTATTCCGTTACAGTTACCGTTTAAAAAGGTGGTATTCAGAATACAGTTACTTTGTTGAAATAAATGGATTACACTGCGGTACTTTCCTGTTTCATTTTGTCGCGGGTCAGGACTGTTTGGGTTTTGTTTGACAGCTACGTTCTGTTGTTCCAGGCGGCAGCGTTACGGTTGCCATGGTTACAGGGCGACGCTCTCTCTCTTTCTGCGACTGTGTGTTTCCTGGGTGAGAGAGCGCCTTTTCGTTGTTGTTGTTGTGCTAAGCTAACAGGCAGAATGCTACAAGCATAGCTCTAAAGAATGCAGCATCATGGGCAGTATAGTCCGTGTTGCAGGGAGAATGGACTGCCATGCACGTTATGTGTCTGTGAGCGCGAGGAGGGAGAAAAAGGCGAGTGGAAAGGTTGGAGTTGTTGTCGAGGAAAAACGGGAGCTGGAAACATGTAAATATAATAATAACCACTGCAGCCAAGAAGAGTGCCTGACGAGCCCAGTAGTAAGTAAGCTATTAAGACTCGACTGTACACCGTGTTCGTGTTTTCCTCCGAAAACAATAAGTTCCGTTGGAGCAGTCTTTCAACGCCTCTCTCTGTCTCTCGCAAGAAAAATTGACCCACACAACAAAGTAAAGCTATTTTTCGGCTACGAGCCGACAGGGACCCCGCCGTATTAGTCAGAGGTCCCTTTACTACAGTTCGGAGTCGCAGACCTTCAGTAATAGTAATAAATCACACAGCAATAGTACATTCACGTTGTTGTAAAAAGCATGATAATATATTAAGTATTCCAAAGTATTCAGAATACGTTACTGTCATTGAGTAACGTAACGGAATACGTTACAGAATACATTTTGGGGCATGTATTCTGTATTCTGTAACGGAATACATTTTAAAAGTAACCTTCCCAACACTGTAAGTGTGTGTGTCTCTCTCGACCTCACACGAACTTTGTCTTATGAGAAGAGAGGCCAATTCTCATGTGCATAATAACCTAACTGAAACTATATTTGTAATATGTTGAATAAATGTTTTAATCAAGAACCTCTACTAAAAGCTTAATCAAAAGATATAAATGAATAAAAGACAATAACGAATAACCTGGTTATTCAAATAGTATCCTCCCAACAGCTCCTCAAAGTAACTTACACTTAGACTCTGCTTTAGTTTCACTTTCACAAACACGCTCAAAAGCCTGCAGTTTCCTGTCTAGTTTGCACAGAGTGTACTCAGAGTTAGGCCCTTCTTTTATAACCCAACAGAATCAGCACATACACATTTAAGATTATAACAAGCATTCAAAAGCATTTAAGATTATTGATTTAACTCAACAGTTTAAAGTGGTTATAACTGCACCTGTATTAAAGGCTAATTGGGTACCAATATGTTTAAACATCTGAATGCAATATCAATATTAACTATTAATGCAATGGTAATGATGATGATTATTAACAATAGCAGCAAAATATTTCTCTAATCCCTTATTTTTTTTGTTTGTTTGTTTTGTTTCACACATGGTACAGCAGTAATTCATTTCCCATACACAACCTTCCTTTCAATTAAAGTAACACTGTTTCCATGCATGAAAAGGAGTAGGAAGAAGAATAAATTCTTATTGATAACTGCCCCCTATCTGTAATAATACAAGTAGGCAACCAAAATTACACTCTGACAATTTTCTGCACATAACAAAACAAAGCAAACAGAACAATATACTCAACAATGAGCAATACCACTAAATATCAAACTAAAAGGATCATTTTTCTACAATTAAATTCTATTCTTTTCAACTTCTTCATATTGGTTTATCATTTTATTCTTATAGCAGATTTTAAATTGAGAAACATTTATACAACCCTTAAGATGATCACTGAGAGAATTCCTGTTTCTTATGCCTATGACTGTTGGACACATTTGCCTTTGTGTGGTTCGAGCAAACCGGTGCTTAAAATAAAACTTCCTTCTGCCCTCCCCATTTTCTGAACACAATACAAATAAACTTTGTAACTTAAGAGGTAGCGTTTTATTTTTTGCCCTAAACATAATAGTTAAAGTCTGTAATTTCACTATGTCTTCTAGTTTTAATAATTTCGATTTTATAAACAAATTAGTGTGTTCTCTATATTTAACATTATGCATAATTCGAAGCGCTCTCTTCTGTAATAAATATAATGGTTTCATAATACTTTTAGCCAACTCTTTTTTTAACATGTTCAGTATGTGATTTCCATGTTAACTTGTCATCCACTATTACACCCAGAAAACGGAATTCTGTCACTCTTTCAATTAATACTCCCTCTATAGATAGTATTATCTCTTCCTCCTTTACACGGTTTCCAAATATCATAAGCTTTGTTTTTTCCAAATTCAGTGATAACTCATTTACATCAAACCATTATTAAATTTTTTTCATTTCAATAACTATAATTTTAGCCAATTCTTTCAGGTTTTCTCCGGAACAATAAAAATTTGTATCGTCTGCAAACAAAACAAAATTTAACATTTTTGACACATCACAAATGTCATTTATATATAAATTAAAAAGTTTTGGTTCTAAAACAGAACCTTGAGGGACCCCACATTCTATTTTCATTCTATCAGATGAATTGCCTAAACACTGCACATACTGAAACCTATTATCTAAATAGTTGCTTAACCAGTTCAATACTATTCTTCTCACACCATAAGTTCTTAACTTAGAAATCAAGATGGAGTGTTTCAGAGTGTCAAAAGCTTTTTTTAAATCAATGAATACCCATATAGTTTATTTATTATGATGTGTTGCTGATGAAATGTCTTCAATAGTATTCATTAATGCTATTGCTGTTGATCTGTTCCGTCGAAATCCGTACTGACTTTCGTTTAACAGTTGATGTTTCTCAATGAAAGTATCAAATCTTTGTGCAAAGAGTTTTTCAAGCACTTTAGAAAACTGTGATAGCAATGATACTGGTCTATAATTATTAAAACTATGTCTCCTGATTTATAAAGAGGGATAACTTTTGCCACTTTCATTCAGTCAGGAAATACACCCGAATAAAATGAGAGATTAAAAATATAACAGAGGTTTGATTATACAGTCAGTGGATGTCTTGTTTTTAGATTCTGCTACAATAGCTATGATTTCTTTTTCAGTGATTTCCCCTAAAAACATAGACTGTACCACTCTGCTATCTCCTTTCCATTCTGAATCATCCTGTTTTCTAAATAAGACAGGGCTTGCTGTCTTATTTAATTAATCATTTCAATGTAAGCAGCTATCTCCTGGAAGTTTTCAGTCTTTTGAATATGTGGCTTTACAGCTGAAAGCCCCATCCAAAGTTGTGTTTCTTAATGTTTACAGGCCTCCCAAATACTGCACAGACTTTTTTTTTTTTTTAATGATCTCACTGAACTGATGTCTGTGATCTGTGTTGATTTCGACTGTGTAATTATTGTTGGGGATTTTAACATCCATATGGACAACCCTCAGGACAAAGGGACTAAAGACCTGAGTAACACTCTGCTGTAAGCCGCATCATACTTCTTATTATAGAGAGTATAATTAGTATGTAGCCGTAGTTCTAGTTTGCATTATACTGCTGAATTAAAAAGAATGTGAAAATCATTAGATAGGTTTGTATTATCCTATACTGTTGATTTACTGTGAATGAGTTACACTGTCTGTTACGTTCCCCTGAGGGGTCTAGGCGGTGAGGGGGAAGTAACAAAAAGTGTCCGGGTCAGGAAAAAGAGTCAAGGAGGCAAAAGGGTTAAATTAAATAGTTTTATTAAAGCCGCTATCACCACACAGCTCACTAGCTGCAACCACACTAATGGCACTCTGGCCCAGAGCTCACCTTTCCCTGGGCTTAAATACTTTTAATTACTGACAAGAGTCAGCTGCACAAAAGAAAGGTGGCAACTAAGGCAGGAGAGATGGTCGGACATGCCCACACAGACAACTTCAGGAGGCGGCCCTGTTAGGGCCGTAACACCCCCTCCCATAAATACAAACCCGTGGTTTGTCACATGATTATGATAACCAAAGCAACTAATCAAGTCCGTAACCGTTGCATCACCAAATTGCAGGCTTTCCACCTACCAAACCCCATAGCCACGGTTAGGCATTGTCTGCGGAAGTTGCCAACCCCATCTCAAAGGGTTCAAAATACTGACCGAGGGTGGCCGCTGACCCTCAAAACAATGTCCCATGTGATAGCCAGGGCTTTTTTGAGCCATCACATGTGGAGAACACAGCAGGCAGTCAGAAGACCTTACTGCAACAGTTTTCAGACGATTGCTCAGGTCACGGGTACAGGCATGTTGGTTAGTCAGGGGTGCAGGTCTGAGTGGTGGTGTTATACATGATCTGTCCACCTGCAGGTCATTTTGAGAAACCGGGACATTGTCAACCAGCAGCAGCAGCTCTGGGCTAGTTGACCTCTTACACCGATTACAGGGCGCTACTGAGCAATTGTGATCCAAGTTTAGCCTTTTAGTAGGCCTGGCAACCTTGTCGGTTTGAGAACCACGACTGACTTTTCTCAAAGCAGACCCTTTTTGCTTTGAGTGGGCTCTCTTTTTGAGTTTCAACTTCAAACAGTTAGCAACGAGGTGTCCAGGTTTGTGGCAGAAGAAACAAAGCTTCGTTTTGGGTCTTGAAACCACAACTTTTTCAGCCTTGTCAGCTGGCCCACTCTTACTTCTCCAAGATGTACTATGGCACAGAGGGGTATCACATTCTACAGCATTTATTTTATGACTTAGGGTAAACTCACCAGCCAGTGTGGCAGCCTGCTGTAATGTGGAAACCCTTTGCTCACTTAAATAACAAGCAATAGACTCAGGAACAGAGTTTTTAAAGTCCTCCACCAGCATAAGCTCACGTATGGACCCCACATCGTTAACCTGGCTTGCAGAAAACCACCTATCAAAGAGCTTTGCCTTCTCCCTAGCAAAGTCAAGGTAGGACTGACCCTGTGCCAACTCTAAACCTTGAAAATTCTGCCTATAGGCCTCAGGTACAAGTTCATAGGCATGGAGGATAGCACTTTTAATCTTTTCATAAGCTAGGCAGTCATCCCTAGACAGACCAGAACAAACTTCCTGAGCCATACCCGTGAATTTACACAGCAACATCACCCCCCCCCCCCCCCCCCACACACACACACACACACACACGTCTTCAGGCCACTGTAATGCAGTTGCTATGCTTTCAAACACACTGAAGAAGCTCTCGACACTGGATTCACAGAAAACGGGAACCAGGTGGATGTTATTGCCCACAAACGAGCTTCTAGACACCTGTGCACCGATAGCTGCATCATCCATTTTGGGGCCAGAGAAGGGTTAGAAAACACACCCTAATTAAGACACAACCACACCTCTCTGCCAACTCACTCAGACTACCCAATAATTAACCGATTAATGGAAAAATACACAACTTTTACTGACTGACTTACCTCTTGCAGTATACACATTAAACATACACAACTTACCCAGTTCCTAAGCACAACAAAATTTACCTACCCATCTTCTGGAGCGTGCCGGGCTCGAGGCAACTTGAAAGGCAGAACTTCAGCGACCGGATCCCTGAATTGCCTACCCCCAACAGGGAACTAATCCCCGCCCAGGATTACTCCGAAAATAAAAAAGGCAAAATAACAAAAGAGTGCCCGAAGGAAGAACTTAATAAGCTCAGCTGGACACTCACCTAACTTAACTGGGAAGTTGAATCTCTAAAGATGAAAAAAAGCAAGATAATCAAAAACCAATTTAAACTCGAAACTCCCTCTTCAGCAATCCCGAACGAGCCCCCACTTGTTACGTTCCCCTGAGGGGTCTAGGCGGTGAGGGGGAAGTAACAAAAAGTGTCCGGGTCAGGAAAAAGAGTCAAGGAGGAAAAAGGGTTAAATTAAATAGTTTTATTAAAGTAGCTCAACTAAAAGAGACTGACAAGCCGCTATCACTATTTAAGGAAAACAAACAACTCAAGCATTGCTCACTAGCTGCAACCACACAGCTCACTAGCTGCAACCACACTAATGGCACTCTGGCCCAGAGCTCACCTTTCCCTGGGCTTAAATACTTTTAATTACTGACAAGAGTCAGCTGCACAAAAGAAAGGTGGCAACTAAGGCAGGAGAGATGGTCGGACACGCCCACACAGACAACTTCAGGAGGCGGCCCTGCTAGGGCCGTAACACTGTCTCATGACATTTCATACTGCTGAGTTAAGAAGAGAGCACAAAGCACATTCCATAGGAGCTTCACCCCCTTGTTGGAAGCAGATAAACGGGGAGCAGAGGTCATAACTTGGGCGCCGTGTGAGTATTATGACAAGGTGGGGGCCACTAGAGGCTATAAGAGCTTGAGTAACCCTCCACCAGTTTGAGATTTGCTGTGACCCTCTTTATGCATGTCTCCCCATCCGGATGGTATTTGCTCTCTAAGTGTTGAATTGTATGGAATAAAGGATTGTTGATTGAGCATTTATACACCGAGTACTGTCCTTCCTTCAGCCAAAAGATCGAAAGAATTGGGAGGATTTAACAGACCTCCTGACCCACTATGAACCTTCCAGATCCCTCAGATCATCTGGATCCGGTTTTTTAATCAGTTCCCAGAGTCAGAACCAGACACAGAGAAGCTGCATTCAGCTTTTATACTCCATATATGTGGAACAAACTCCCAGAAAGCCTCAGATCAGCTGAAACACTCAGTTTATTTAAATCCAGGTTGAAGACTCACCTGTTCTCAGCTGCATTTGAATAAAGCACCAAATCCACACTTTTAAGCTTAAATTTCAAAACTTACATTTTAACTACTGATTTTATCTACTGTTTTTTTAATCAATTTTAAATCATGCTTTTTATTTGTTTTTGTTTTTGAATGTCTCTATAAAGTACTATGAATCACCTTGTTGTTGAATTGTGCTATATAAATAAACTTGCCTTGCCTATCGGTCAGCATCTGATTATCCTGCTGTTAGCTTCATTCCACAGAAAACTGATAGAAATCCGAATGCAGCCAACAAATGAGTCCTTCATTTCCCCGAATTTGAAGGATGGGTCGGGCGTGTCATTCGTGGCCCACCATATCCCAGAATTCATAGCGCGGCTCAGCCAATTCCAGTTTCCAATAATGGCGGCCGCTACTACATTTTAAAATTACTCTTATTACTCTTTCTGGGTCACAAAATAAACTTTAAACATATTGTCAGACAAGAATGTGGGTGTGTAAACTTCAAATATCTGCTCGGTTTATCAAGATATCGCATATTTGCAATAGTGCTTCGACGTTATCGGAGACATCTGTTACCCACCCGCTTGATAGCAAGCCGGGAGCTCGAGGGTCACTAGAACTGCCAAGAACGGCACATTGTTTTCAGATCATTGCGGACTTTCGCTACTCAGGTTAAACGTAATATGTAAGTCACTTAGATAACCTAAAAATTTTATTGTTTGGCTTTTTTCTGTGTTTTATTTGTAAGTAAATCGGTTTGGCTGAGATTAAAGTTATTAGATTAGATTGAATAAAACTTTATTAATCCATCGGGTGGTTTTTACACAGCTGAATAAACGTCAAAACAGGAAACTGATTAAACAGAAGTGTGAGATGGTTGAGAATTTACGCCAGTGTCCTGTTATATTTTAGATAGCAAGGAGCAGACGGCAGAGTTTATTAAACTCCACCGGGACAGCGGTGACACTAATCAGCAGGCTAGACCGTCCCATTTCACAGCAGTTTACTTCTGGCCTACCTGACCTTCTGAGGACCTGGCCCACGTAGACCGCGAAGGCCGGGTCCTCAGGAGGATGCAGCCCATGAATTTGGACACGACCTTTGTTCTGCTACAGTCAATGGACTAAACCAGAGAAGAAAACAGACTTCACCATGAAGATCCTCAGTGTGGATCAGTTTAATATCAGCCTTATGTCTGCAGTTTAGTGTCAGCACAACTTTCACATCATATTCATCTCAACACAACTAAAACATGAAGACTGACCTCAGAGTTTTAAGTCCACATCCTGGACTCTCCAGGAAACCACACAGATGCTTCACTCCTGAATCCTGCAGCTTGTAGTTGTAACTCAGGTCCAGCTGTCTCAGATGGGAGGGGTTGGACTTCAGTGCTGCTGCCAGATAATCACAGCTGATCTCTGACAAACCACAGCTCTCCAATCTGTATAAAGAATGAAAGATGTAAGTTTATTAGACAAAGTGTGAGCTTGAAATCATTCAGTGTTTCATCATCTGTTCGTACATTTATCATAAAAAGATGAAAAGTTGTCAAGTTTTGCTGTGTGAAAAAAAAAAAAAAAAAAAAAACTGAACAGGAATCCTCAGAGTCCAAAACAAAACAAACTCCCAGTTCAGGAGGCCACAGTGGGACTGTGACACTAGAGCTGCACAAAAAAACTGAAATTTGAAGCTGAAACTGTAAAGCTGTGAGTGAAAGAGCTCCAGTGTCTGTCACATTACATGAAAATTTCTTATTTCCACACTGCCGAAAGGATAATGCTTGTATTTCCTGCTGCTTTTATTGAGCCACACTGTGAAACTGTGCTGAGCCACAGCTGAACAAGCATCCCTGTACAGCAGACACTTACAGCGCATGGCTGCTTCTATTGAACCCTCTGCACAGAGTTTCAGTTTCCTCTTCTGGTCCCAAAGTGCAGAACAACAACGTTTCAAACAGCTTCCTTCAAGCAGCATCAGCCACAGAAATGCAGAGAGAATTCTTTGGATGTCTTTCTTGTGTTGTATGGTGCTGTGTTGGCATATCTGGTGTCTGTGTTGCTTAGTAAGGATGGATCACTCATCTGCTGCAGCCCCAGATAAACAGAGCTGGACCTGAACCTGGTAGCTTCACTTAGAAGACACTTGTGATGGGAACATGTGAGACGTTTTGTGCAGACAAGTGTGGATTTAGAGTCTGGGACGAGGTCTCCACAGTCTTTGCGGAGATCCACATTCTGCATACTGCCTGTGAGAAGCTGGAGACATTTCTCCTCCAAATCCACTGAGCAGCTGCTCGTGGTGGTATTAGCTTCATGTGTGTTAGCATTAAGCCTCGGTCACACTCTGCTGTGGACACGGTCACAGCTGGACCCGTGATATCTGAGTCGTCCTTCCTATTAAATGTCTTTGAGGTGAGCTTTGAGCTGCTGCTTGGGGTGCA
The DNA here is from genome assembly GCF_964374335.1 of Astatotilapia calliptera. Lineage (NCBI taxonomy): Eukaryota > Metazoa > Chordata > Actinopteri > Cichliformes > Cichlidae > Astatotilapia > Astatotilapia calliptera. The sequence goes on from NC_137424.1 coordinate 13,925,076, forward strand.
TGTACAGCTGGTTATTGTACTGGAAATGTTCTGCAGACGAGTCCACACGCTCACAACAAAGCTCAGTGTGGACACCGCTGTGCATGCTCCATAAACCGCTACAACGTGTACCTCAGGAATCAGCAGCTCCCACCTCATTTTCTTTGAACAACTATTTTTAGCTGCTACGTTTTTGTGTTTCTGCAGACCTCAGACATCCTGCTGCTCTGGAGAACTGAAGCTCTAAAGGGCTCAGTCTTTATCTCCAAAAAACAAATCTGATCATGGAGACTCACCAGGTCAGCTGATCTGTGGACAGCACCAGAATCATTAACTAAGTGTGAGAGGTGAGCAGTCTTTGGAAGCCTTTACTGTCTGATAGTGATGTTTAAACGATGGCTCAGCAGGATTTGGATCATTATTTTGCTTTTCTTCTATTATTATGTTTAGCTTCTGCTTCACAGATATTCTCTGAGATATTCTGTGAAATGTTTCCCCACTGTTGGACAAACAGTTTCTTCATAAAGGAGATCTCCTGTGGAGTCCATCTGTGATAATATGTTAAACACAGAATTATGATTCATAGGTGAATGTACTGACTTTTAATTAATGATGACAGAACCAGTACATTTAAAGATGTTTAAGTTTGGCTAAAATGAAATGAAAATGAAATCAGAATAAAGTAAGAAAATAATGATGTTAGAGACAGGCCTAACTTAGAACAGCTAATAGCCTGTGGGGCAATCATGGCTCAAGAGTTGGGAGGTCGCCTTGTAATCGGAAAATTGCCAGTTGGAGCCCCGGGTAGGACAGTCTCGGTCCTTGTGTCCTTGGGCAAGGCACTTCACCCGTTGCCTACTGGGTAGATGGGTAGATGACTGGATGTGTAAAGCGCTTTGGGGTCCTTAGGTGCGGTGGCCCCTAGAGACAAAGCACGTGCAAACTCCAAAACACGTGCAAACTCAAAAACACTAGCAAAACTGCATATCTACAGTGCTGGAAGTGCCCATCTCACCACCAACCTCACTGTGTACATTCACTTTCTAACCCTTTGTGAAACAAAGGTTTAAATCTGAGTATTAATCTTTGTTAGTGCAAACACCTCTAATAGGTTACTTTGGCCTTTCCAAGTCATATCTTCAATTGAAGTCTGCACTGCAGGCTTCTAAAACCATCTTAGCTTAACAAGTTTAAGTTTAAGCTTACAATCTAGAGGAGAGCTGCACTAACAGGTGTGACTGATAAGATCTGACCTGCAAGGACACTCATGTTAATTGGTATCAGGATAAGCAGGGAAGACATGGACATTAAGTCTGTCAGGCTGCCCGAGTCCCCTCACACACGTCAGCTCAGAACTCTGCATTATCTACTGATCCCTGATCAGGGATCAGATGTTCTACAAAGAGTAGAACAAGACTTCCTGTATAGGGGTCTGTGGGCCTACCGATCCACAGTGTCAGCACAACTAAAACATGATGACTGACCTCAGAGTTTCGAATCGACATCGTGGATTCTCCAGAAAACCACACAGCTGCTTCACTCCGGAATCATGCAGGTTGTTGTAGTCTCCACTCAGGTCCAGTACTCTGGGATACGATGGGTTGGACTTCAGTGCTGCTGCCAGATAAGCACAGCTGATCTTTGACAAACCACAGTCCTTCAAGCTGTATAAAGAATGAAAGATGTAAGTTTATTAGACAAAGTGTGAGCTTGAAATCATTCAGTGTTTCATCATCTGTTCAGAGCTGAAGAAGGTTCAGAATGTAGAAGTTTAGAAAATGGAAACTCCAAACAGCTGAAGCCAAAAGGAAGCAGCTTCAAACAAACAAGAGAAAAAGCTCTGAATGTTTCACATTAAAGTGAAAAAGTCATGTCTTTCCTTCAAGGGACCACCTTGAAGGCTTCACTTTTAAAGGTGAAGTGTGAAAGAAATGGACATATTTAAAGTCCTACACCTTTTTCCAGTCACATTATTAAAGCAGACAAACTACAAGCTCATTTTCATTCCAACAAGTCATCTTCTGACCTGGACTAACAACACTGGTCTCTATGTGCAGCTGGCTGTGAGACCAGTGCTCAGGGAGCGTCTCCAAAGTGCAACACTGAAAGAACATCACACACTCATTTGTTTCCAGCACTTTCACACAAACATCTAATTTCATTATTTTCACCAAACTCTGTGGATCCTTTATTGGAAATTCAAATGGGATTCAAATTGTTGAGTCAAATTGTTGAATGTTGTCATTGTGCTTCTTAAATTTGTTAAGTTTTAGTTCAAACTATAGGATCAAAGATGTGAGTGAAGTTGCCCCCCCCCTCCTTCTTCAAATTCAACAAAAGTGGTATCAAACGTTTGTGCTACGTTTGTGCTGCAAAAATTTGTTTGTGCCGCTATCATTTTAAAGATATTAATAAAAACATGAGCGCATGCATATATATGTATATATATACACACACATATATATACACACATGTATATATATATATATATACACACACATATATATACACACACATGTATATATATATATATATACACACACATATATATACACACACATGTATATATATATATATATACACACACACATATATATACACACAATGTATATATATATATATATACACACACACATATATATACACACATTGTATATATATATATATATATATATATATATATATATATATATATATATATATATATATATATATATATATATATATATATCTCCAAGGGCTCAGAGAAGAGCTCGAGAGGATGTGGAGGGTGAAGGTAACGGTGGTCCCCGTGGTAATCGGAGCACTAGGTGCGGTGACTCCCAAGCTAGGCGAGTGGCTCCAGCAGATCCCGGGAAAAACATCGGAGATCTCTGTCCAGAAGAGCGCAGTCCTGGGAACAGCTAAGATACTGCGCAGGACCCTCAAGCTCCCAGGCCTCTGGTAGAGGACCCGAGCTTGAAGGATAAACCGCCCGCAGGGGCGTGCTGGGTGTTTTTATATATATATATATATATATATATATATATATATATATATATATATATATATATTTTTTTTTTTTTTTTTTTTTTCCCCTGATAAAATGATGTGACAGGTAGAAGAGAGTAAAGTGGTGGTGTTACAGCCTTTCTCCCCTCTGCTGCCAAGGCTGTTAGTCTCTCCCAAACTCAGCTACAGGACTTCCAAATGAATGAAAGCAGCAGAAGTGGCTTTACAAATGAAAGGAAGAGGAGAAGAAGAGGAGAGGGAGGCCACACTGATGGAGCACAACATGAAGCTGTGGAGGCTGAAAACACTGTCCCGTCAAACATCTCCCCGTCACCACTCCACTTCTGTCAGCCTTTAAATGAACCCTGCTCAATTCTGTCACTTCTATTTGGAGCCAAAGGGAAAAACGGTTGTTCAGTCATTTGGAAAAAACACAACATTTCTGAAAGCACTCAAACTTCTTCACATTTGTCTTCAGACACATCCTGAACATTTAGGAACTAAATAAAGTTTCAAACGTCAATCAAAGACCTGAAATATAGAAAAACAACAACAGCCGCAATCAGTAAACTCACCTCAGAGTCTCCAGTCGACAGTTTGGACTCTCCAGTCCAGCACACAGAAGCTTCACTGCTGAATCCTGCAGCTTGTTTCCACTCATGTCCAGCTCTGTCAGATGGGAGGGGTTGGACTTCAGAGCTGAGGCCACAACTTCACAGTGAGTCTCTGAGAGTCCACACTGAGTCAGTCTGTGATTATAGAAAATATAAAATGTGTTATTATAAAAGCAGAAAATCTGCATTATAAACACAGACTGAAGGTATATGAAGACAAAACAGAGTGAGGTCATAATCTGATGAATCTGCTCTTCACATCTGTGCTTCAGCTCCTCTTACTGTGTTTGACATGACATAATAATTCAGTCTCTCTCAGACCTGCAGACTTTTAATGCCAATATTAGTTTTGCTTTAATCTCCAGATGAAGGAGGAAGATGGTGTCACATTTAGGCTTCCATAATGTCCACAGTCTGTCACTGAGATCTGATCCAGAGTCAGAGTGAAGACACACATTTGGACTGTTTCCTGTTTTGAATCTGACTCCAGAACATTTTGAATAAGTCCAGCTCAGTGAAGAGTTCCAGCTGGAAAGATGATCTCTGTTTGCTACCTGCTGTCAGGTATGACTGTTCACGTCCACACGCAGGAAAAACCTGCTGACTGTTACCAAACGGAGCAGAAATCTCATCACTGGACAATAATGATGAATGAACTCAGAGCTGCTGATATCAGATCTGATTTCAGGGGAACTAAACACAGAAATGATTGGCTCATTTGAGCTTTCTGAGCCATTATCTGCTGGTGTGTCGCTAGTTGGCAGAAAATGATTTGTATTCCTGTTCAGGGCTTCAGTGTTTATGAGTCCAGATCCAGGTGACAGCAAGTCAAAATGATGTTACCTGTCTGTGTCCAGCAGCAGCCTGTATTCACTTTGAATATTGTTATAACCTGACATGGATCAGTTTGTCTTATGATTTTTATGATCTTTATGATTCCAAATCCAAAGTCTTCCTCAGCACCTTCATGCTCACTCATCATGTTTATGCCACTAAACTCTGTGTCTGTAGTTCTGTCTGTAGTCAGAGGAGAAGCTCAGACGGTGACTGCTCTGGATATTTGTCACAGTTTTTAACATTAGAGTTCACTTCACTACAAAGAAGCTTTTCATAGATTCGTATTTCTGTCTTCTACAGTAGCACCTGAATGACCAACAACAGCAGCATAAGATTTAAAACACTGCCCCCTAATGAAACAACAGAGGTACTACATGTAGATTTGAGTCTACAACACAGCGTACCAATGCAGGATCATGCTCAGTGCACACACACATTTCCTGATCAACACAAAATATAATTTTATCCGAGAAACTCAAACTAATGAGAGTCATTTAGTACTGTGTATATCTGAAGAACAGTAATTAATGATGTTAACCCTTTAAGACCTACCATAGAACCAAGTCCGCCAGAGCTTATATTATATTTTTATATATTGTAGTGCCATTTTTGGGAGCATTTCAAGTTGATATACATCAATACAACCATTATAGCCCAAGTTTTAATAATATGTATGCATTAAGTGCATAGTAATTACATAAATTGCAAAAAAGTGCAAAAAACTACAAAAAAATTAAAAATAGTTTTTGTTTTTTTAACATATATTTCTAGTTAGGGAAATTTAAGAGGCTTATCCCTCAAAACTGTAAATACAAAAACAATAGTTTCGCACCACAGGAAATTTATTTTGAGTGTCTTCATAGTTTTATTTTTAAAATACACCAATTTTCATATACTGCAGGAAAAATGAAAATATTATAATGTAAATTTGCAAAAAAACAGCATATGCATCAAAATAAACTATTTCCAGCAGTGCAATATGAGTCCTAAGCATCCCAGAAACGACACAAAGTCATAAAGTCAAACGTAACTTTTAAAAACACCAGTATAGGCTCATAAGGCCCTGATGATAAAAAAAAAAACCAAAAAACCTACATTTCCGCAAAATGACGTCACTTCCGGTTTCGCACAGGTCATGGCAGACATGCGATAGTTTGCACTGATGGACGTAGGAAGTGTTACAAACAGCTGATCGGATCGGCAAAGTATGTTTCTGGAATATTGTGTTTTTGTTGCTGCAAGTGCTTTTTATGCAATTTTTGCAAAGCCATATGTGGAAGGAAACCGTGACCTAGGACAAGCTGATGGCATAAGATGTAAGTACAACTCCTCCGGTTTCATATGCAAAAAGAATTATTGCGCTAGCTTACGTTGGTTGCAGTGCTACCAGGATTTAAAAATAGTTACGCAAAACGGAGTGTGCCCGCTCCGACCGGCTTTAAAGGGTTAATAATCACATCTGGACTCACCGAGCCTTTCTGCAGTTCCTCACAGCTGGAATCAGTCTCAGTCGTCCCTGCCATGACGTGTTGTACTTCTTCAGGTCCAACTCATCCAGAACCTCCTCTGACATCTGCAGCATGAAGGCCAGAGCTGAGCACTGGATCTCAGAGAGTTTCTTCTCTGATCTGTTCTCTGACTTCAGGAACTCTTGGATCTCCTGATGTACTGAGAGGTCGTTCATCTCCATCAGACAGTGGAAGATGTTGATGCTTCTGTCAGGAGAGATTTTATCACTGTTCATCTTCTTCAGGTTGTTGATGACTCTCTCGATGGTTCCTGGACTGATCTCTGTCTGACCCAGCAGACCTACTAAGAGTCTCTGATTGGACTCCAGACAGAGGCCATGAAGGAAGCGAACAAACAGGTCCAGGTGGCCATTTTTACTCTGGAGGGATTTCTGCATGACTCTGCTCAGGAAAACATTCAGAGATGACTCATTATAATCGTTCCCCAGGAAGTCCTCCACCACATGAGTCTTCCTGTTGGTGAAGCAGCGGAACATGTAGACTGCAGCCAGAAACTCCTGGATGCTCAGATGAACAAAGCAGTAGACTGGTTTCTGGAAGATCACACACTCTCTTTTGAAGATCTCTGTACAAACTCCTGAGTACACCGAGGCCTCTGTCACATCCAGACCACACTGCTCCAGGTCTTCTTGGTAGAACATGATGTTTCCTTTCTCCAGATGTTCAAACGCCAGCCTCCCCAGCTTCAGAAGAACTTCCCTGTCAGCCTCAGTCAGCTCCTGTGGACTCGTCTCATGTCCCTCATGGTACTTGTTCTTCTTCCTCTTTGTCTGAACCAGCAGGAAGTGTGAGTACATGTCAGTCAGGGTCTTGGGCAGCTCTCCTCTCTGCTCTGTAGTCAACATGTGCTCCAGAACTGTAGCAGTGATCCAGCAGAAGACTGGGATACTACACATGATGTGGAGGCTCCTAGATGTCTTCATGTGGGAGATGATTCTGCTGGACAGCTCTTCATCACTGAATCTCCTCCTGAAGTACTCCTCCTTCTGGGCGTCAGTGAAGCCTCGTACTTCTGTTAGCCTGTCAACACATGTAGGAGGGATCTGATTGGCTGCTGCGGGTCGGGAAGTTATCCAGACGAGAGCCGAGGGAAGCAGATTCCCCTGGATGAGGTTTGTCAGCAGCTGGCTGACTGATGACTTCTGTGTGACATCAGACAGCAGCTTCCTGTTGGTGAAATCCAATGAAAGTCTGCTTTCATCCAGGCCGTCAAAGATGAACAAAAGCTGAGAGACAGCCAGCTTCTCTGCTGTGACCTTCTGTAATGTTGGATGGAAAACATGGAGCAGCTCCAGAAGACTGTACTGCTCATCTCTGATCAGGTTCAGCTCCCTGAATGAAAGCAGAACCACCACACTGACATGTTGGTTCTCCAAGCCCTCTGCCCAGTCCAGAGTGAACTTCTGCACTGAGAAGGTTTTTCCAACACCAGCCACGCCGTTGGTCAGAACCACTCTGATGGGTCTCTGTTGGTCAGGTAAGGCTTTAAAGATGTCCTGGCACCTGATTGGAGCGTCATGGAGGGCATCCATCTTGGAAGCTGTCTCCAGCTGCCTCACCTCATGTTGGGTATGAACCTCTTCACTCTGTCCCTCTGTGATGTAGAGCTCAGTGTAGATCCTGTTGAGGAGGGTTCTACTTCCTGTTTCATCACTTCCTTCAGTCACACGTTCACATCTCCTCCTCAGACTGATCTTATGTTCATCTAAAACCTCCTGCAGACCAACATCTGCTGAAAGAAAGACAAACAATGAGACTAAAGCGAAAGAAAACTCTTCAATGTCTGAACAACACAAGAAGTCCAGTTTTCAGAAATGAGTCCATCAGCAGACAGATGTTCAGTCTTACTTTGTACACAGCTGCTCTGACTGGCTGTCTGCAGTCCAGCTCTGCTTCTGGATCTTTCTCCACACTGGGGACAGGACGAGTCTCCTGATGAAGCAGACTGGTCCCAGTATGAGGAGATGCACTGTCTCCAGAACCAGTGTCCACAGCTGGTAGAGACTAGATCCTTCAGGACGCCCTGACACAAAGCACAGCAGGACAGCTGCTCCTCCTCACAAACACCACTCCTCTTCCTCTTTCTGCGAACACATTTCTTTATCACTAACATTATTTACCGAATGCTGTGTAGACAATCATTCTGTACAATACGATAATTATAATTCCAGAACTGTTTACAACTTTTTATAACTTACATAGTTCCTATTTCATATTTCTGTATAGTTTTCATATTTTTATCCTGTTCATAGCTTGTACACCCACTACAGCCTATACATACTTAGTTATAGCATATTCATGACATACCTTCATACTGTGTAACATACCCATAATAGACCCATATTTTATACCCTCCTACCTAGCAGACCTATTTCTGTAATCTATATTGTTGCTAATATATATATTTTGTAATATATCTATATTATGGCTAAAGCCTTGTTGCCTTGTACTTGTGACATGTGCAATGACAAGTTGAATTCTATTCTATTCTACTGACTGTTGCTAAAAATATCCAAATTTAAAAGATGAATACACACTTTGCACAACCTGCACTGCACACTGGTTCTAACGTCAAATCTACAAAGAAGGAGGAGAGGTAGGAGACAATCAAAATGAACGCTAACAAATCACCTTCTCTCCCGTCCCTGGTTCTCCTGGTGACTAGCCTCTATATCCACACTGACTCCAGTAGTACCCATTTAGATATTTATTCATTTCTGTGTGTGTGTTCTTCTATTCTCATTATCTTTATCCTATCTGTACTGCCTACATAAACATGGAAGGTACTACAAGGTCATTTCAGTTTAATTCAGTTTTATTTATAATAATAATAATAATAATAATGGATTGGATTTATATAGCGCTTTTCAAGGCACCCAAAGCACTTTACAAGGCACCCAAAGCGCTTTACAATGCTACTATTCATTCACTCTCACATTCACACACTGGTGGAGGCAAGCTACGGTTGTAGCCACAGCTGCCCTGGGGCAGACTGACAGAAGCGAGGCTGCCATATCGCGCCATCGGCCCCTCTGGGCAACACCAGTAGGCGGTAGGGTAAAGTGCCTTGCCCAAGGACACAACAACTAGGACAGAGAGCCCGGGGATCGAACCGGCGACCTTCTGGTTACAGATACGCTTCCCAACCCCTGTGCCACAGTCGCCCCACAAGAGTCAATATATCACAACAGTTGCCTCAAAAACCCAACAATCATATGACCCCCTATGAGCAAGCACTTTGGCGACAGTGGGAAGTAAAAACTCCCTTTTAACAGGAAGAAACCTCCGGCAGAACCAGGCTCAGGGAGGGGCGGAGCCATCTGCTGTGATTGGTTGGGGTGAGAAAAGGAAAACCGGATAAAGACATGCTGTGGAAGAGAGACAGAGGTTAATAACAGATATGATTCAATGCAGAGAGGTCTATTAATACATAGTTAGTGAGAAAGGTGACTGGAAAGGAAAAACACAGTGCATCATGGGAATCCCCGGCAGCCTACGTCTATTGCAGCATAACTAAGGCAGGACTCAGGGTCACCTGGTCCAGCCCTAACTATATGCTTTAGCAAAAAGGAAAGTTTTAAGCCTAATCTTGAAAGTAGAGATAGTGTCTGTCTCCTGAATCCAAACTGGAAGCTGGTTCCACAGAAGAGGGGCCTGAAAACTGAAGGCTCTGCCTCCCATTCTACTTTTAAATACTCTAGGAACAACAAGTAGGCCTGCAGAGCGAGAGCGAAGTGCTCTAATAGGGTGATATGGTACTAAAAGGTCATTAAGATAAGATGGGGCCTGATTATTTAAGACCTTGTATGTGAGGAGCAGGATTTTGAATTCAATTCTGGATTTAACAGGAAGCCAATGAAGGGAAGCCAAAACAGGAGAAATCTGCTCTCTCTTTCTAGTCCCTGTCAGGACTCTTGCTGCAGCATTTTGGATCAGCTGAAGGCTTTTCAGTGAGTTTTTTGGACATCCTGATAATAATGAATTACAGTAGTCCAGCCTGGAAGTAATAAATGCATGAACTAGTTTTTCAGCGTCACTCTGAGACAGGATATTTCTAATTTTAGAGATGTTGCACAAATGGAAGAAAGCAGTCTTACATATTTGTTTAATATGTGCGTTGAAGGATATATCCTGGTCAAAAATGACTCCAAGGTTCCTCACAGCATTACTGGAGGCCAAGGTAATGCCATCCAGAGTAAGAGTCTGGTTAGACACCATATTTCTAAGATTTTCAGGGCCGAGTACAATAACCTCAGTTTTATCTGAATTAAGAAGCAGAAAGTTAGCGGCCATCCAGGTCTTTATGTCTTTAAGACATTCCTGCAGTTTAACTAATTGGTGTGTGTTATCTGGCTTCATGGACAGATAGAGCTGGGTGTCATCTGCATAGCAGTGAAAATGTATGCTATGTCTTCTAATGATACTGCCTAAGGGAAGCATGTATAATGTAAACAGAATTGGTCCTAGCACTGAACCCTGTGGAACTCCATAATTGACCTCAGTGTGTGAAGAGATTCAAGATTCTTTTGTGACGTACATAGTTATACAAGTATAACACGCTTCACTGCGTGTTATACTTGTATAACTATGTACGTCACAAATGTGACCTGATACGCTCCTCGTCTGTGCAAAATAGAGAAAAGTACAGTATGTACGTAAGTAGATATATAAAAAGACATAATGTGCAATAAATGAGCGACTTATATACATTAAGTTAAATAGAATAAAATAATCTGGAAATTAATCTGGCTTTATGAATAAAGGTTTAACTACAGCCAGCTTGAAGGCCTGTGGTACATAGCCGATCATTAGAGATAGGTTGATCATATTTAAGATCGAAGAATTAATTAATGGCAGGACTTCTTTGAGCAGTTTTGTAGGAATGGGGTCTAAAAGACACGTTGATGGCTTGGAGGAAGTAATTATTGAAGTTAACTCAGAAAGATCAATTGGAGAAAAAGAATCTAACTTAACATCAATGGTACTAAGAGTAGCTGTAGATAATATTACATCTGTGGGATGATTACTGGTAATTTTTTCTCTAATGATAAAAATTTTATTTGTGAAGAAGTTCATGAAGTCATTATTAGATAATGTTAAAGGGATGGTTGGCTCAACAGAGCTGTTACGTTCTAGGTCTAGGCGTGTCCTGAACGCAACAAAACATTGGCCCACCACACTCCACCCAAAACAAGAACCCAAACAATAGTATCTTTTAAAATGCTAAGCAGCCATTTATTTGCTTCAGCAGTGAACAGTGCCAAAAATAACAAATAAAACTCCCTAATGGTCCCTACGCTTTCCTACCCAAAATGAAAAAACCAAACAAAAGACAATTCACTTACCTAACTTCCTAAACAAAAACAGGAGAAAACGCAATCAACAAAAATGGCTTCTCACGCCTACTAGGCTGCTGCAGTGAATAATATATACACAAGGTGAACAAATTACAAATCTATTTACAGCTATTTACAAAACTACGATACCAACACCACAATGATCACAACCCATGACAAACTGAAACACAGGGCTTAAATACATAGAGGGAGCAATCAGGGAATGGACAACAGGAGGGAAACACAGCTGGGGCAAATCAGAACTGACGAGACAAGGAAGCGTAAACTGAACACACTGAGATAAGACAGAACTTCAAAGTAAAACAGGAAACACATAACAGTTACGCCTAACACAAAACACTGACAACATTGGATCGTAACAGAGCTCTGACTGTTTGTCAGCCTGGCTACAGTGCTGAAGAGAAACCTGGGGTTGTTCTTATTTTCTTCAATCAGTGATGAATAGTAAGATGTTCTGGCTTTGCGGAGGGCTTTCTTATAAAGCAACAAACTATTTCTCCAGGCTAAATGTTGATCCTCTAAATTTGTGACACGCCATTTCCTCTCCAGATTACGAGTCATCTGCTTTAGGCTACGTGTTTGAGAATTATACCACGGAGTCAGGTACTTCTGATTAGAGACCTTAGTTTTCACAGGAGCTACAGTATCCAGAGTCGTACGTAGTGAGGAGGTGAAATTATTAACAAGATAATCGACCTCTGTTGGGGTAGCGTTCAGATAGCTGCTCTGCTCTGTGTTGGTACAGGGCATTGAAGATGATAACAGTGGGTGGATTATATTCTTAAACTTAGTTACAGCACTTTCAGAAAGACATCTACTTTGATAAAGTCTACTCTCCACTGCTGTGTAATCAATAATTGTAAATGTAAATGTTATCAGGAAATGATCAGACAGGAGAGGGTTTTCAAAAAACACTGTTAAATGTTCAGTTTCTATGCCATATGTTAAAACAAGATCTCGAGTGTGATTAAAGTGGTGGGTGGGTTCTTTTACATTTTGAGAGAAACCAATTGAGTCTAATAACAGATTAAATGCCATGTTGAGGCTGTCATTTTTAGCATCTACATGGATGTTAAAATCACCCACAATAATTATTTTATCTGAGCTCAGAACTAAATTAGATATAAAGTCTGAGAAATCAGACAGAAACTCTGTGTAAGGCCCAGGTGGACGATAGATGATAACAGGAGAGAGACCTAATATTTAATAATCCACATTTCACTGTTTTACTCTTTGGTTCAGATGTGGATACTGTATTGTTCTTTCTTTGTGATTGTTTATGTTTAAGTTGTTTGTTGCTGGTTTTTGTCTGTTTGGAAGCTGACACAGTCTCTATGGAGATGGGTTTTTGGGGGGTAGCAGGAGGAGAGAAGCTGCAGAGAGGCGTGTAAGACTGCAACTCTGCTTCCTGGTCCCAACTCTGGATAGTCATATTTTGGGGGGTTTAAATAAATTTATCCATATTTCTAGAAATGAGAGCTGCTCCATCCAAAGTGGGATGGATGCCGTCTCTCCTAACAAGACCAGGTTTCCTCCAGAAGATTTGCCAATTATCTATGAAGCCCACATCGTTTCTGGGACACCACTCAATTTAATTCCATAATCTAAAACTCATGAGTAAAACATCATTTCAATACTAATCCCAGTAAAGGGGACACTGAACAACAACCTTTCCTCTGACTTAAACAAATAACACTTTTCTGTGTGCAGCTGGCTGTGAGATGAAGGCTCAATGACGTCTACATAGAGCTTAAATATTTCATAATATTTCATAAGTTCATACTCAGGGAGATGCTTCATTAAAATCACATCAGAGCTGTGGTCTCTGCTGATGAAACGACAACTCTTAGATTAGAACTAAAGACTTCTAAATATTGTTTCAGAAATTATTTCGATTCTTGTCAAAGCTTTTTTTCCTCCCACATCTTTGAGTAATTTTTTTAAATGAAATTTGTCAGTATACTGTACAACTTTTCTAAATTGCTGGTATAACTGAGAATTCATTGCTCCATTAATGATGGTGACCCTTTCTGACCCAGAAACAGCAAAACAGGCTGAAGCTCTACCACCATGTTTCACAAATTGAGCTCTAGGGAGTGTTTTTGGAGTGTACACTGCCATGAACACCCCTGTTGTAGAGTGTTATCCTGACGGAGGTCTCCTTAACACCACCCAGTATGATCCAGGCTTGAACTGCTTAGACGTTACCCTGGGTCTCTTTGTGACCTCTCAGACTGTTTAACAGATCAGACACAAAGACATGAGAATCAGAGCAGCTCTGTTCTTTAAAGACAAATATGAACCCACTCAGTTCACACTTTCCCCACAGATATGAGCATCACTCTCCTCAAACAGCAAATTACCAACTCTAACATTTTTTTTTATGTTTTCTATTTAGGATTTTTCACATCATATTTAACCAGGAAAACACAAACGTAACGGAGCTCATCACAGTTCTCTTACCTCTTTGGTCCAGTTTCATTACTGAAGTATGGAGGGAGATGTTTGGACCGGTCACTCCTCATAGACAGATAGCTTGACACTAGAGACAGTGACCTCTGACCTCTGCAGACACAAACATGTTGTTGAGGAGTACTTGGTGAGGGCTAGTTCTTTTAGGTTCAGCAGCTAACAAGATGGTGTATCGGTCAGGATACAGGAAGGAGGACAACAGGCTTCCACTTTGCTGGATTGTCACCGCCAGCTGTTTTATTGCCACCTAGATGCTCAGTGTTGCCAGCAGTCTGTAGTAACAAACAAGTTGCCATGAGTATATAAATATATACAGCAACAGCTTCACTAAGATAAATATAAAGGATTACATACACATAAAATCCCAGAGCCTTTTATACAGCCGCCCCCAAATGTGGTTACACATTTGCTCCCCAAAAAAGGCTCCCTAATCAGTTGTGGGAGGCGACTTGCTATTCTTCTCAGTATCGCTGTCTTCCGATGGCACGGCAGGTAAAACTACCAACCGAGCAACTGGTCTGGTGTAAACACGTCCATTAACGTTCACATCAGCAGATCGGACAAGTCCATCATCACTACGATGAACCTTAATCACATGGCCTATTGGCCACAAGGCTCGAGGCAGCTGTGGATCTGCAACCATAATAACTGCCTTTTCCAGAAGTTCAGGAGGAGTTGACTGCCACTTCTGCCTTGCCTGTAAGCCAGGCAAGTATTCCCTGATGAATTTTGCCCAGAACTGATCAGCAAGAATCTGTGAGTGCCTCCAACGTCGCCGACTGAGGTTCTCTGTCTCAGAGTAGACCACCTGGGGTAGTGATCCATCAGGCCGCCCCATGAGGAGACTATTGGGTGTCACAGGGTCCACATCGGCTACGTCGGTGGAAACGTAGCCTAAGGGCTTTGCGTTAAGGATCAATTCAACCTCTAGCAGAACTGTACGGAGTACCTCCTCGTGAAGAGGTTGGGAACCCACACAGGTGCGCAGAGCTGTCTTCACTGAACGGATTTCCCTCTCCCATACACCTCCGAAATGTGGGGCTGCCGGGGGGTTGAACTGGAATCTGATCTTCTGACGGGCGAGCCTCCCTTGCAATGTCTCTGACATGTTGGCAAAGGCTTCTCTGAGTTCTCGTTCTCCCCCTTTGAAATTGGTCCCACAGTCAGACCATAACTCTGCCGGTGTCCCTCTTCTGGCTATGAATCGCCTCAGGGCCATGAGGAACGCATCCGCGTCTAGGCTACTTAGGAGATCAAGATATACCGCCCTCGTCGTCATACACTTGAAAATGATTCCCCAGCATTTCTCATGACGTCTTCCTACCTTCACAAACATAGGCCCGAAACAGTCAACACCGGTTGAGTAAAAGGCTGGTTTGTACAGTCTAAGCCGAGCAGCTGGAAGGTCAGCCATCTTGGGGACAGAGGGTTGTGCCCTCCAACGCTGACACTCAGGACAGGTTCGCTGGTGCTTGCGAATTGCCTCTCTTCCACGCAGTATCCAGTAAGACCTCCGCAGCTCCGCAAAGACCCATTCGGGGCCTGGATGATGCAGATCAACATCATATTTCTGGATAAGCAGGCGTGTGAAAGGGTGTGAGGGATCCAAGACAATCGGATGCAATATAGGTCCGTCAAGACCTTCTAGGCGTCGCAACCGACCCCCTACTCTGATGAGGCCCACTGAGGTATCCAGTTCAGGTGCCAGGGTAAGCAAGCGGCTTCTGGATGAGACAGGTTTCCTTTCTGAAAGCAATCTGCACTCCTCAGGAAATGACTCCTGTTGAGCTTGCCGGAGGATGGCCTGTTCAGCATTCTGATAGTCCTCGGCCCTAGATGGCGCAGTCGAGAGTCCCTGACCACAAAGCTCTTTAACAGTAACATCCAAGAGCTCCTGCCAAGTCTTGCACGCCATTCCATCCTGACAGGTAGGTGTGGAGGTGATAGAGGTTCCACAGAAGACTGTTTTCCGGAGCTCAAGTTCGTCATTACTGGGCTCGGAGCTCGGGTTCTCTGGCCATGTGTCAGGACTGTTGAGCAGAAAGGGGGGTCCATTCGACCACCGATTAGGCACATTGAGCTCGGCCAGAGCCTTCCCTCTCGTCAGGTCATCCGCTGGATTACTCTCTGAGTCTATGTAGCGCCAGGTACAGTGTTCCGTCAACTCCTGTATCTCAGCTACCCTGGCTCCTACAAAAACCTTGTAGCGGCAGGACTGTGAGCTCAACCAGGTAAGAACAGTGGTCGAATCAGACCACAGGACTGTTCTTTCAATCGCTGAGGTGAGTTCCTTCTTCAGGGTACTGGCCAGCTGCGCTGCCAGCAAAGCTCCGCAGAGCTCGAGGCGGGGAATAGAAAGAGCTCGTTTGGGGGCCACCCGGGAGCGAGCTAGGATGAAGGTGAGGTGAACTTGCCCATCCTGTTCTACAGTCCTCATATAAGACACCGCTCCATAAGCTTTCTCAGAAGCATCCCCAAAAATGTGCACCTCACGGATGGCCCCTTTTGAGTTTGCACTGGCAGGAACATAGGCACGTGGGAAGGTAAGGTGAGGTAAAAACTGAAGCTCCACCTCCCAGTCGGACCAAGCTTGTAGGAGGGTGGAGGGAAGATTCGAGTCGTCCCAACCATGCTTCTTATCCCATAACTGCCTGAGGAGGAGCTTGGCCCGAGTGGTGAAGGGTAACAGATAGCCCAAAGGGTCGTACTGTGAGGCTAGGACTCTATAGATGTTTCTGAGGGTTGGCACCTCATAGGACACGGGCCTGTGCTTATAACCCAAGGAGTCGGTATTCCAGTCCCAGCTGAGCCCGAGCGTGGTCTCTAGCAGGTTGGATTTGTCCTCGGCTAGCCACAGATCCAGACTCTGTGATCTAGCTTCTGGAGGCAAATGGCTCAGGACACTTGGATCGTTACAAGCCCACTGATGTAGCTCGAAGCCAGCTGATTTCAGCAACTCTCTTAGCCGATCCACCAGATCTCTCGCTTCTTCCGGTGAGCCAACACTCTGTAGGCAGTTGTCTACGTAGAAACACCTCTCGATGGAGAATCTCAGGCTGTTGTCAGGCTGTGTGTGCTCCATCACGTGACGCTGCAGTGCGAAGGTGGCGCAGCAGGGGCTTGAAGTTGTCCCAAATGGCAGGACCTGCCACTCGAAGACTTTGGGGGGTTCATTCACCTTTAAGTCCCGCCAAAGGAACTTCAACAGGGGCCGGTCTTCAGGGAGGAGCAGTACCTGATGGAACATCCCCTTGATGTCTCCACTCACAGCTATGGGGTGTTCACGAAACCTGACCAGCACCCCCAGCAGGGAAGCTCCAAGAGTAGGGCCAGGCAACAAGAACTGGTTCAGGGACTGTCCAAGGTATTTATGGGAACAGTTAAACACCAGGCGATTCTTCCCATTATGACTGACAAGATGATGCGGTATGTACCAGTCTCATGTGTAACTTCCTTCACGGCTCCTGATTGGATCAGCTTCTGCATTTCTGCCCTGTAGGCATCAGCCTGACTCGGATCCTTTAACAGGCGCCTTTCTGTGCTTCGAAGCATGGGCATGACTGATTCCTTTGGTGCCTTCAGTGGCGGCATCTGTGGGTGACGGAGTAGAGGTGTAGCATACCTGGAGACTCCATCGACCATCCTGCGAGTTGTTCTTGCCTCGAGCAGGGCCACAGCCTGCTGATCCTGTTTCGACCGAGTGACCTCTTTCTCGGATCGGTAAGGCACCACGTCCACCTGCCAGAGCCGCTCCACATGTTTGAGCAACTCGTCGGATTGGGTGGATGTATACAGGGATAGGACAGGCTGGGTCTGCAGCCCCATGAAAAGACTTGGCCCTTGAAGGGTCCAGCCAAGCCGGGTGTGGACTGCTGCTGGGCCTCCAGGTGGGCCGAGGCGGACTGGTTCTATGGGGGTGATCAGGTGTGGCTGGTCTGAACCAATGAGAAGCAGAGGCTTGGCTTCCTTCAGGGCAGGGACCGGGATCCCATGCAGGTATTTGTACTTCCTTCTCAGCTGGTCGATAGGATAGGTATGGTGAGCTAAGTTGAGACGATCAGCTGTAAACGCTCCATCAATCTTGTAGTAGGATCCAGGGTTGGTAGCAGCAGAGACGCTGAAGGATACGGTATGTCCATGAAGCATCTGAATGTCTTGGCGGACGGTTCGTAATGGCAGGTCCTCCGGGATGCCTGCCAGACCAAGAGTCTTTGCAGCAGCAGGGAGCAGCATGGTCCTCTCTGAACCGTCATCAAGTATAGCATAGGTATCTAGAGTCCGCTCTCCATGGCTCAAAAGCACAGGTACAATCTTCAGCATGACACGATTGCCGGCCCCATGGCGATCAAGGTAGAGTGAGCCCGAAGCCGAACTGGTTAGGCAGCTTTCCTCCTTTGCAGCCATGCCAGCGTTGTTTCCTTCTGTCCTGGCATTCACCTCGTGAAGAGCCAGCAGATGTTTACCCTGGCAGCGGCTGCAGGGTTTCTTTAGTGTGCACTGAGCAGCTAAATGAGTTCGGGCACAGCGCCAGCATCGTTTGTTGACCTGTATCCAGTCCTTTATTTCCTCTTTGGAGAGCTTGGCTACATCATCACATTGGCTGAAATAGTGTTCTGTGCTCTCACAGTAGGCACAGTAGGCTTTGTTCTTAACCTTCCCTCTAGCTCGACTCTCCTTCACTGGTGGAAAAGTGTGTTCTGATGGCCCCTTTAGGTTATGTAGGACTGTCACGGTTTGTCGGCCTGGACGGACCTCAGCCTTTACACTGGTCCTTTCTCTACTGCTTCTTACACTTGCTTGGCCGTCAAATCCTTGACACCAGGACTCCTGACGAAGCCATGCAGATAGGTCATACAGAGTGTAGGTGCTCCCGGGCTGTTTAAACTGGTGTCGACGAAAATCAGCTCTCTGTTCGGCAGGAAGCTTACTTATTAGTCGGGCAACGTGGGACCCACAGTTCAACTCCGCTTCTCCTTCCAGTCCTAATGTTTGTAACAGCCCAACTAGTGACTGCACCTGAAGGGAGAACCTTTGGAAGGCTACTGTGTCACCTCGCCTTATTTCAGGACCATCCAGGACACTTGCTATCTTTCTCAAGGCGAGCTGATGAGGTTGTCCAAATTTGTCGTGGAGGGCTGCCATGGTGTCAGTATAAGGCTTGGGTGAGTTCAGGTAAGCATCGGCAATAAGTCGAGCTTCATCTAGTTTGAGGTGGTCCACAAGTATCTGATACTTGAAGAGCTCAGTAGCATTAGGAGGGAGTAGGTTCTCTAAAGCCATGCGGAGCCTAGCAAACTCAGAGGGATCAGAATGAATGAACCTTGGAATGGTTGGTTTGGGCCCCCTGTACACTAGCTCAGCCGAAAGAGGAGCAGATGTGTTGCTGCCGTGCCCACTGGTTACTCCAGTGACAAGAGAGGGGGAACTGGCTGGAACAGGCTTGGTTGGGAGCAAACCTGTCTTACTTGGTGCCCAGCAGGGGGGTGGCACAGAGTGTTGTGGAGGGGCATGAAACGTGTTTCCATCCTTAACCACAGGGTCCTGATATAGGGTGCAGCGATGACTAGGCAGCGAAGGCTCACCAGCGAAATACGGTGTGCGGGGTAGAGGGTGGTACCGTACACCATCATCGGAGTATTGTTCGTCAACCTTCATTTGGGAGAATCCTGTGTGCAACTCTTCCATCGGTTCAGGCCATGGCGGTGGGTCGGGCCACACCTCCTCATCCTCCTCCTGTGGCATTGTCTCAGGGGTGGTGTATACCTCTCCTGAACCGCGCTTGGGGGGATGATTGGTGCTAGGCTGTGAGGCAGTCAGGTGAGCCATATCCTTCCTCAGCAGGTGAGCCACTTCAATCAGCTCTCTGAGGTCACTCTTTGCTTCCTTCAGTTCTTTGAGGCCCTCCTGTAAAACTTGCTGTGATTGGAGTAGCTGCTCTCTTTCGGCCTGCAAGGCTCTGAATTCTGTATGAAATGTGTGTATTGAAGACCCTAGCAAATTGGAAGGTGCAAATTCAGGTGAGAGGCTCCTATTAAGGTCCACATCTTGTTCACTTCTTCCCAGTGGAGGGGGTGTATTGTAATAGGCCCCATCCCTGTTGCTGTAGAGGAGTGGCGTATGACTATACTGAGGCTGAACTCTGTCGCTTCTTGTGTGAGGCTGTGGGGTATCCCACTGCAGCATTTCCCTAAAGAGGTGGCCTGTATAGTTAACATCAAAGTCCTCAAACCGGCTTGGTCGACGTGTATGGCGTTTAGGCCTTGCATCAGGACAAGTCGCTCCATCTGGCTCCATTTTGATAGCTGCTCCGGCTCGAAGGACCAATGTTGAGGAGTACTTGGTGAGGGCTAGTTCTTTTAGGTTCAGCAGCTAACAAGATGGTGTATCGGTCAGGATACAGGAAGGAGGACAACAGGCTTCCACTTTGCTGGATTGTCACCGCCAGCTGTTTTATTGCCACCTAGATGCTCAGTGTTGCCAGCAGTCTGTAGTAACAAACAAGTTGCCATGAGTATATAAATATATACAGCAACAGCTTCACTAAGATAAATATAAAGGATTACATGAAATAAACCAACACATCCATCTGAATATACACATAACAGGACATATATAATTTGAACTATGCCAATCTTACATCTCTTGCTCCAAACACAGAAAGGACACAATTAAACACAGTGAGAATGTCATACATAGCCGAAACATCCACTCTAACTGTAAACAAAGGACTTTGGCGCCATCGTGTGGCCGAATAAAATTACTACATAATGGCGGCGGCCGGCGGCACATGCTTCGAGTCACGAGATGAAAAAATGCAGTGCTACAATGCGGTAGAATGTAACTAAAGCCGCGGCCAACATCAGAATCGGAAAATAAACATATTTAAGGAAACTTACTTCCAGTCATGAACTTAACACTCGGAGCATCACGTGAAGGATGGCAACCAGGAACACAGCTTACGAGGTAACAGAACTAACACAGAAAAAATCCCCTCTTCTCGAGTAGCATCGCGATACCCCCAACTTCTGCCTACGTCATTTCCTACGACTCCACCCCACACAATATTGCAGAACATACACATAAAATCCCAGAGCCTTTTATACACATGTTTTATTCAATAAAGTCATCAGGTTTCAAACACTTTGATGAATTCATTGTACAGTTGCCTTCAGGGACCTTTTGGCCTCCTGAGAGCCGTCTTTCTCTCTTTTTTGTGTTTCTGCTCTGCCTCAAGCACAAAGGGAACTTCAGCAGCTGTGACACACCATTGACTCACACAGCGTTCGATTAATTGCAGCAGTTTTATTTACACAGTGTGTCAAACAGTAGATGCTTTCCTCCAAGCAGCTCAGCCAGAGAGTTGGACTGCACCTTAAGGACTTTGGACAGTTTTCAAGCTGCCCCTGCAGACACACACCTCCTCTTGTCCTCAGCGTCACCATAAAAAGTGAAGCATTCATTAATGAAACCCCTTTCACTTGGCCCTCAGCATCCCTGGCACTGCCCCTCGAGCACTGCAGCAGAGCCAGACACCACACCTCTGCCACACACTCCCACCACCCGACTGAGGCCAGGGCAACATCTGGGCCAAAGACTGGTGTATGTCAACCAGACTATTTATGTTCCTGTTTTCCTATTTTAGTTAGAAGATCCAAATGCCATGTTGCAATACTATACTGCTATGTTAGCCAACGTTTCAAATGCAGGTTTGACAGGTTTGTGAGTGTACACTTTATCCAAAACCAAGTAATGGTTTACTCATCTTTGGCAGTGGGTGGCTGTAGCTCAGGTGGTAGAGAAGGTCACCTATTGATCGGAAGGCTAGTGGTTTGATCGCTGGCTCCTCCAGTCTGCATGTCATGAGCGTGAATGTGTATGAGTGTAGTTAGGAAACACTGAGTTTAGAGAGTGTGTGATTGGGTGAATGTGGCATGTTGTATAGAGCACTTTGAGTAATCTGGGAGAGTTGAAAAGTGCTATATAAGAATCAGTCCATTCACTGTCCAAACAGAGTTTTGTCATGTTACTTTTGCACTATTATGCACATGTTGTTATTACATGGCTTAATTAAGGTACACATTAGGCTGACATCTGGGGCCAGAGCTGAAACTGTTCTGGGCCAGCACAGGGCTAGCAGTGTGTCTGCAACTGGCCCGTGGATGCACGCAACTTACACATGGCCCATATACCGCAAAGAATGATGGCCCTTTGGTGGCACAGACCAGGTTTGCCAGAGGTAATCCACACATGGGCCAGCAAAGGACCACCAGTGTGTCTGCAACTGGCCTTGTGCTGGCCCATATGTGGGCCACCTCTGGCAAACCAGATCTGGGCCACCAAAGGGCTGTCATTCTTTGCAGTATGTGGGCCATGTGTAAACACATTGTGTGGGCCAGTTCCAGACCATACCAATTTTGTTATGTGGGTGGTAGCCCAGGTACTGTACCTCCCTCCATCCAATCACACACTTTGCCCAGGTGTCACTGTAGCTGCTGGGCAAACGCAAATGGCCGATCCTCCTCAGTCAGCCGACTGGCACTGAACCGCTGGCGGTGAAACTCCGGGCAGAGGCTCAGGTGATCCTGCACCACATGGCAAATGTCCTTGAAGCTGCCTCTTGAGGCAGGCTCAGAGCTGCGGTCTGGGACTCTGCTGATATCAGCGGCAGCAACTCCAGTGCCCATTCTACGGCTGCCAACTGGTATGCCTCTGCCACGGCCTGGAAAGTTTCCAAGAAGGTGTAGTGGCCAGCCACACTGCCGGCGGAGGAGGAGGGAGAGGTGGTCCCGACCTGCCTCTCTAGCATTGCGGGTCTTCCGCTCAGCAAGCTTGTCGAGCTGCTCCTGGTGAACCACCGCCTGCTCCCGGTGCATGGCTACCATTTCTGCCAGCATATGGGCCTGCTGCTGGAGCAGCTGTGAAGGTGGTGCAGGCTGGGGATGAGACATGCCAGCTGTGTTTCAGCACGACTGTGACTACTGACCCACAAAGCGTTTGATTACCATATTTTTCGCACTTAAAATCCTTTAATTTTCTGAAAAATTGACAGTGTGCCAAAATACGACATCTTTCAGAGCTTCATTTTAAGCTGTCAGTTAGATATGACATTTGAAAGAACAGAATCATAAATAGTTTTGCTCATCTAATTGTGGCTCCTTGCCAAAGCTCCTTGAGTTGCTTGGTCTCTGCTGCAAAGTCCCCAGAACCGTCTCTTTGTTTTTGGACTGTTTTTCTTTTGTTCTATTTAGGATAGAATAAAATGGTTTTTTTGAACCTCTGAGGTCTTTGTTCAGCTCTTCACTGACACTGAGAAAGTTTCTGTTTCTTTCTTCAATAAGCAGTAAATCATGCATAATAGAATAGATAATTGTAAAATGTTCTTTAACAGCATGAGAACATTGGTGGGCAGTCGAACTTCTGCACTGCCCATTTGTGGTCTAAGTAGTTGTGCAGTCCAGCAGTTCTCATACTGTCTTACAGTGTACAGTGACATTCAACCCAATTCCTGTGAGTTTAAGACTGTTGAAATAAATGTGTGTGAGTGTTTGTTTTCAGCTACAAAGCTGACTTTGGATTAGAAGGACACGACATGTACAGTCTGACTGCCAGCTAGTCCTTTCGGTGGTAACATTACAAGCCTCAGAAGTTTGTACTCTTGACTGAAATTCAAGTTCATGGCAACAAGTTCAAAGTTGTTGCACTGAGAAACAGGTGAGCTGGTGATCTGGAATGAGTCAGAGGAACTGTATTCATTTTCATTTCCTCTCAGCTCACAAACACAGTCAGAAAATCAACTAGAATCAACACTAATAATGATGTCAGTGCAGAATTATTTCTGTTAACTCAGTGAGTTCCGCTCTCTGACCTTGTTGGTCCAGGTTCACCACTGAAGAGTGGAGGTCGATTTTTGGACCAGTCACTCCTCACAGACGGACAGCTGGATCCTGCAGACTCTGCTCTGTCCTCCTCTTCCTTCATCATCATCTTCATGTGGACTTCAGTCAGTCTGAGAGGTAAACCACAAACACTCAGTGAGTTCACATTAACAGAAGTCACTGAGTTACAGTCGCTGACCTCTGACCTGTCCTGTAACCTAGAAACCAGGTCAATATGTCTGTAGGTTCTCAATCATCCAGGTCATG
Source organism: Astatotilapia calliptera (assembly GCF_964374335.1). Lineage (NCBI taxonomy): Eukaryota > Metazoa > Chordata > Actinopteri > Cichliformes > Cichlidae > Astatotilapia > Astatotilapia calliptera. Next base: position 13,948,997 of record NC_137424.1, read on the forward strand.
TGATCTAAGGAGCTTGGAAAGAAAAGAGGCTTCTTTAAGTTTTGTGAAGACGTTTCATCCGAGAAGCTTCTTCAGTTCAGTTTATATCAGCTTCCCTTCATTGGCTCCTTGTTAAATCCAGAATTGAACTCAAAATCGAGTCACTGCAGGATGTAACATCCTGCTGTTTGGGATGTTTGTCACAGACTCCTGTCACGTCACCCACAAATGTTTGTTAAATTAACCAAACTTATACAGACTGTATATAACTACCAACTCTCACTAGCTGTACTGATCAATTATCTATTTTGGCCTCAAGTGTTTCTGACAAACAGTACATGATTGTCTCAGGTGGCTACAGTTACACAAATGTTATATACAAACTCCGTACGCAATCATTTCAGATGATTTTCAAATTTAATTCATTTCCTGAGAAAAGACAGACTGTGCTAACAGGATGTGACACTACAACACTAGTCAAATATTAATTTGTAATCTTTGTTGAAGCCATTTCTTTGTTATGGAAAAAATATTAAAATAATCATAAAGAATAGCAGTGGACTTTTAGAACTTTGTGTATATGATTTGGCTTTTTTTTCTTTTTTAAAAAAAACCAATCTAGGCTGAAATTAAGTACAAATGTATTGTGCATGAAACTGGAATTAAAATATGTTCATAGAGCCAGGTGCAGATGTGTGCCACAAGTTAGTCTGACTGTAGGCTATGGCACTTAGCCACAGAGGTGCGCTAGTTGACTCGACTCCATTTGAGTGGACAAAGTAAACTGCACGCTTTGTGAGGCGAAAACGCTGAAATCGGAGTAATGAAACGTACGAGGGGAACGATAACGAAGACAAGATTCTCCGGATCGTTTACTCTTGCTGTCCTGTGGACAGCATCGGCGTGGTGACGTTTATTTGTTTGCCGTTTTCGCGATCGCCTCATGTATGAAAATATCACCAGGCAAACTCGCGACAGTTTTAATATTTTATTGTTCAACAGCAATAAAACTGAAGGGCTGTATTTAAGGTAACCTCACAAATATCACAGATGAAATATTCAGTGTTTATTTCCTGGTTCGTGTGTAGCGGCTCCTGAAAAACAAGTAGACCATACATCAGATTAACTTGTGTTTGACCGTCACAAGTTAATCTGTGACAGCGGCTGTCTGAGCTGAATAAAGATACGGCACTTTTGCTCATTTTGTAACACATAATACATAATAATGGAACAATGTATTGTTATATTGAGCCGCTCCCCGTTTTAAACTCTTAGCCTACAACAACAAATATTTTTTTCTGCAAGTTCTCTAAACTCGCGTTTACATATTCCAGCTGTGAGTCCGTGACCGTGAACTATGGAGCGGCAGATTTGTGCCGTTTGTGCTGGAACTAAGCTGCAGACAGCTGATGTTAGCCAGGAAAACATTACACACTGACTTTAATAGAGAGACCGGAAATACAAGCACACAGTTTGTTGTGTGAAGAAATCAAACATGAGCTGAACAAACAGTAAAGCTCCTAAAGACGAACTGTTAAAGGAGGAAACAAAGCAAACTTACAGTTTCTTCACACACACCAACAAGCTCCACTCCACACCTGGACAGTAAACACGAACACACAGGTGCTTCCTGGAAGGAGGCGGGACAATGGGATTTATTATAAAAGCAGATAACCGCGGGAATATTTCTACTTTTCGCGCGCGGGTTTTTGAATGGCTCGAGCTGAATCCTCGAATCACCTGACTCTTGACTGGTAGGAGGGCGGAACCCAAAGGAAGATGGATCCTAATGTTTGATGGACACTTCAGGTAACTGCGTTAAATCGAGTTACTCTGTGGCAGCAGCGTAAATGCTGTTTTAAACCGTGTTTGTTTGCAATTTTTAAATTATCAAGTTTGCTGAATGAACTATCAGCAGTTACTGTTTGTTGTGCAGCAGTGGAAATACTGACAACTGTCACTGGATTCATTTAATGCTGAAGAAATCTTTAAACCAGAGAATTCAAAGGCAACATCTGAAGCCTCTGCAGTCCACATCTATTAGTGTTGAGGGATATTAATGTGAAAGGGACCACGAACAATTTAGTCACCACATGTACATATCTCCGTATATTTAAGTGTATTTTAAGTATTTTTGGACCTGACAAAGTCAACCTCAAACAAGACCTGAAGTGGCAGCCCACCATCACCTCCGTCATAAAGAAAGCCCAGCAGAGGATGTAGTTCCTGAGGCAGCTGAAGAAATTCAACCTGCCAACACGGACGATGATGCAATTCTACACTGCAATCATCGAGTCCATCCTCACCTCCTCCATCACCGTGTGGTACGCTGGAGCCACTATCAGGGACAAACAGAGACTGCAGCATGTTGTGCGCTCTGCTGAGAAGGTGATTGGCTGCAGACTCCCATCTCTGCAGGACCTGTACACCTCCAGGACACTAGGGCATGCAGCTCAGATCACAGCTGACCCTTCTCACCCTGGACACAGTCTTTTTGACCTGCTCCCCTCAGGCAGGAGGCTCCGCCCTCTCGCCATAAGAACAGATTCTTCCCCTCTGCTGAACAATAACCATATGACTGTTCCCACCACTAATACATTACTTTACACTGTGTTCACTGCATCATTCCATGTTTGCACTGATCACCACCTGCACTCATGTATATATCTATCTACTTAGCACTTTTAATTTTAATTTTTATGTTTATTTAAGCGTTTTCTGACAGTATGTTTGCACTAAGTACCGCAGCAATTTCCTAGTGTTGTAAACCTGCTCAACATTTGGCAATAAAACCCTTTCTGATTCTGATTCTGATTAATGTAATAATGTGGTTAGCCTACTCAACATAAATTACACATGAACAACATTAAGCTACTCACGCAGAGAAGAACAGCTGCTGCTGCCATCATCATCCGTCATCATTTCTGCTACACTGGCAGCGCTAGGGGCCAGGACTCTCCTCTTCAGGTTCTTGGGGGATGTTGCTAACTCCAGGTCTGATAACAGGCACCACACCCGCAGTAGATGTGCTCGATGTGAGGTCTCGCAGCAAGCTATCAAATACAGCGCATTTCTTGGTTTTTAAAAAACCACTATGTGTTGCCAGGTGTTTCATGGTAAATGGACTGATTCTTATATAGCGCTTTTCTACTCTCCCGGAGTACTCAAAGTGCTCTATACAACATCACCCATTTCTCACAAGCACTTTATCTATACTCAGTGCTTTCTAAGTACATTCATACTCCGATGGATGCATCGGAGAGCAAGTTGGGGTTAGTATCTTGCCCAAGACACTTAACACGCAGACTGAAGGAGCCTGGGATTGAACCATAAACCTTTCAATCAGTAGGTGACCAGCTCTACCTCCTGAGCTACAGCCACCCTGTTTCATCAGATTCAAGGTGTTACCTCCTTTCCACAGTATCACCTTGAAGCACTTGTTGCAGGCTGCTGAGTTTGCATCTTTTGCTGTGAAGTAAAGCCAGACTTTTGACCGTTTCGCCTTGGGCATTTTTAATCTGTAGCTCTGCTCCAAAATTTTAAATGGCCTGTATTTGTATACTGCTTTACTAGTCCCTAAGGACCCCAAAGCACTTTCTACATCAAGTCATCCACCCATTCACATTCACACACTGGTGATGGCAAGTTACGTTGTAGCCACAGCCACCCTGGGGCACATTGACAGAGGCGAGGCTGCCGGACACTGGCGCCACCGGGCCCTCTGACCACCACCAGTAGGCAACAGGTGAAGCGTCTTGCCCAAGGACACAACGACGGAGACTGTCCAAGCCAGGGCTCGAACCGGCAATCTTCCGATTACAAGGCAAACTCCCAACTCTTGAGCCACGATCGTACGTACGTACCTGGGCCCGCCTACTATCCTTGGAAAGGCAAAATGATTGGCTAGAATCCAAAGTGTATGACATCTCAGGGGGAAAAAAACGCATAAAAAAGCACCGAAATGTGCGCGTCTTTTCAGTCTGGTTACTTACATTTATGTCAGAACCGGTGCCATTATGTCACCGGATACGGGTACCCATCCCTAGTTAGGAGGCAATGGTAGAGAAGGAAATACAGGAGAGTGGAGGTGATGTATCTAAATGCATCTGAACAAAGCAGACGTACACACCAAACTCAATGGATAGTCAAATGTAAAATCACAGAACAGAACTGCAGGCTGAGTTTGGATGTTTGACTTTCACACCTCTCTGTGGCTCACACACACAGTGACGTCAGACACAGTCACACACACTGTTCCATCTGCTTTGTGCACAAATTCATTACTTTCTTCCTTCAATGATCTACATACTATGTGCTGCCCACTGAATACTTTGCAATGTATTCAGTGGGCAGATATTGATTATATTGGTAAACAGGCTGTAGCATAAACATCAGGTCTGTTCTGAAAACTGTCTTTATTTTTTCAAAGTAAGGGAATATCTGTGGTCTGATATTTAGGGCTGGACCAGGTGACCCTGAATCCTTCCTTAGTTATGCTGCAATAGATGTAGGCTGCCGGGGGATTCCCATGATGCATTGAGTTTTTCCTTTCCAGTCACCTTTCTCACTCACTATGTATTAATAGACCTCTCTGCATTGAATCATATCTGTTATTAACCTCTGTCTCTCTTCCACAGCATGTCTTTATCCTGTCTTCCTTCTCTCAACCCAACCGGCCGCAGCAGATGGCCCCGCCCCTCCCTGAGCCTGGTTCTGCTGGAGGTTTCTTCCTGTTAAAAGGGAGTTTTTCCTTCCCACTGTCGCCAAAGTGCTTGCTCATAGGGGGTCATATGATTGTTGGGTTTTTCTCTGTATCTATGAAGCGCCTTGAGGCGACTTTTGTTGTGATTTGGCGCTATATAAATAAAATTGAATTGAATTGAATTGAATTGATACCGCGGGCTCATGGGCTAAGGACTTGGATTGACAAGTCAAGCGCAGATGATTGTGTTGTTTCTTATAAAGGCTTGTGTGTGTGTGCCTTCCTGTGTGTGTCCTTGTGTCAGTGGAACTGAATCAGTGTGTTAGAGAAAGTGCTCCTCTGCTGTGCCGTCATCGTGTGGATGCTTCTTTTAAAGTTGGAACTCATGTCTTTATGATCTGCTTCATTTCATTGAACCTTTATTTCTAACCATGAAGTCCCTTTGAGGTTACAGCCTCCTGGTTAGGTTTAGGCTGTTATTGTGCTTCAGGCTGAAATATGAGGAGTAAGGAGTGGGGCTGGTTAGCCCTCATGACCCTCACCATAACACATACGTCACAGGACAGTGTTTACCACAGAAACTCCATGAAATGATCAATGAGAACTTTAGAAACCCGTCAGTGTGATGCTTCCAGTACAACAGCACCTCTGAGTGTGTGTGTTTACCTCTCAGACTAACTCCACCCTGACATCAAGAAGATGGAGGAAGAGGATGGAGCAGGATCTGCAGCATCCAGCTGTGTGTCTGTGAGGAGTGACTGGTCCAAAGATCATCCTCCAAAGTTCAGTAATGAACCTGCAGCAACAATGTAAGAGAGCTGCTGACTCATTTATTCAGTGTAAATAATGATTTTTGATGCAATGGGAGAAGAAAAATGACAAAAACAGTTTTAAAAATAAGGATTAAAATATTACAAACTATGTTTTTGAGTTTCCTGATGTAGCACAAAAATATATGAACATAACTGTATATAGGACAGATATTTCACGGTTCTTTTAGGCAGCACCAAAAAACAAAAAGACTATTTTAAGCTGTCTGAGGTAGTGAGTCAACATGTCACACTGGGTCAAAGGTCAGGGAGTAAAAGTGTGTTTTAAAGGAGGTTTAAAAGCAGCGAGTGAAGGAGCCTGTCGAGGTAAATCGTTCCATAACTGATCAAATTCAGTTGGTGGACCTCTGTGTGAAATCAAGCATCTGGTTCACAGAGAGGATGACCCTCACATGGGCTGTACAACATTATATAGGGAGACAAAAACAGAGATTATCGTAGCCATCGCTCTCTCGCATGGACGTGGCAGTCTTGCTGTCTGCTGCGAATCCTCCCCGTACCTCCGTGACCTCGTCTGGTATCTGCTCCCTCCTCTGTAAGAGACAGTAAAGGAAAACACGTCTCTGCCTAGTCTTGAAAATCTAATCTTATCATCCATTGTTCTTCTAGGGCCTCTTCTTCTTGTGGCCTCAGCTAACTGCTAATATTTAAATGGCTAACATTAACATGTGTGCCAGCCAGGTTCACATTTATGATGAACTATGATTAATTAACTGATGTTGAACCTGGAGCTTTACTGACCTCTGAAATTCCTCCTAAAGTGTTATTCAGTGTTGTGACAGTCAGCTGCTTCAGCTGCTGCTGGGATGGGCTGTGGCAAAGAGAACAGAGAAAATCCAAATCAGAGTTTTTCTCTGAATTAAAAGCAAGGAAACAACAATATATTCTACATGGTGAAACTGATGGTTTCTGGTGTTTGGGTCTGTTTTTCTGTATTCATGCAGATAAAGTGTGAACTCAGATGAATTATACCATCAAATGTTAAAGGAAAATATCAGGATGAGTGTCTGTGAGCTGAGAAGGACGTGAAGCGAGCAGTTTATCCCAGAGCTGAAGCTGCTCTGTGTGCAGAGATGAGCTCAGATTCCTGCTGTGATTGATCAACAGTCACAGAAATGTAGACTTGTAGTTATTACTGCAGTATGGTCACAGCAGATACTGAGAAACATGTATTATGAGGATGGATGATCAAGTTTCTCACTCTCTCCTTTAAATCTCAGTTTGTTTCTTCTTCACAGTTTATCTGTTAATTTATTAATGAATAACACTGAAAGAGTTTCTGTTATATTTCCCCTTGAACATCAGCTTATTAGGGCGGCATTAGGAAATAGCCCCCCTCCAAAGAATGAATAAATGAATGATGATAATAATAAAATGATTCAAAAGCAGAGCTCAGAGTGGTAGAATGGTCAAACATGGATCCACGGGTGGTTCAACTGCATTTGGTGACGTGACTAAAGCAAATCTTTCAAATAATCCCACCATCAACGGGATGTTGTCTCCTTTACTACGGTTACTTTACTTGGTCACCGTGTGAATTTTAGGGGGATATCTGTGTGTGCAGGTGACTATTACTGTGCATAACTATTAGGCAACTTAACAAAAAACAAATATATACCCATTTCAATTATTTATTTTTACCAGTGAAACCAATATAACATCTCCACATTCACAAATATACATTTCTGACATTCAAAAACAAAACAAAAACAAATCAGTGACCAATATAGCCACCTTTCTTTGCAAGGACACTCAAAAGCCTGCCATCCATGGATTCTGTCAGTGTTTTGATCTGTTCACCATCAACATTGCGTGCAGCAGCAACCACAGCCTCCCAGACACTGTTCAGAGAGGTGTACTGTTTTCCCTCCTTGTAAATCTCACATTTGATGATGGACCACAGGTTCTCAATGGGGTTCAGATCAGGTGAACAAGGTGGCCATGTCATTAGTTTTTCTTCTTTTATACCCTTTCTTGCCAGCCATGCTGTGGAGTACTTGGACGCGTGTGATGGAGCATTGTCCTGCATTGTCATGTTTTTTTTGAAGGATGCAGACTTCTTCCTGTACCACTGCTTGAAGAAGGTGTCTTCCAGAAACTGGCAGTAGGACTGGGAGTTGAGCTTGACTCCATCCTCAACCCGAAAAGGCCCCACAAGCTCATCTTTGATGATACCAGCCCAAACCAGTACTCCACCTCCACCTTGTTGGCGTCTGAGTGGGACTGGAGCTCTCTGCCCTTTACCAATCCAGCCACGGGCCCATCCATCTGGCCCACCAAGACTCACTCTCATTTCATCAGTCCATAAAACCTTAGAAAAACCAGTCTTGAGATATTTCTTGGCCCAGTCTTGACGTTTCAGCTTGTGTGTCTTGTTCAGTGGTGGTCGTCTTTCAGCCTTTCTTACCTTGGCCATGTCTCTGAGTATTGCACACCTTGTGCTTTTGGGCACTCCAGTGATGTTGCAGCTCTGAAATATGGCCAAACTGGTGGCAAGTGGCATCTTGGCAGCTGCACGCTTGACTTTTCTCAGTTCATGGGCAGTTATTTTGCCCCTTGGTTTTTCCACACGCTTCTTGCGACCCTGTTGACTGTTTTGAATGAAACGCCTGATTGTTCGATGATCACGCTTCAGAAGCTTTGCAATTTTGAGACTGCTGCATCTCTCTGCAAGATATCTCACTATTTTTGACTTTTCTGAGCCTGTCAAGTCCTTCTTTTGACCCATTTTGCCAAAGGAAAGGACGTTGCCTAATAATTATGCACACCTGATATAGGGTGTTGATGTCATTAGACCACACCCCTTCTCATTACAGAGATGCACATCACCTAATATGCTTAATTGGTAGTAGGCTTTCGAGCCTATACAGCTTGGAGTAAGACAACACGCATGAAGAGGATGATGTGGGCAAAATACTCATTTGCCTAATAATTCTGCACTCCCTGTAGACTAAGACAGACATAGCTACGTTAATCCTACCGTACAACAATAAGACAAGGTACAACCTTTCCCATGCTCCTAGGATGTGGGGGTGAACGCCAGAACACCCTGGAATGTTACAGACCTCCTAGGATGAGACATTCTTTCAATATGCCACCAACTCTATACTTCTAAACACAAATGATTACATGCAGTATTCTACCATATGCAAACTTATATCATTAAAAGACTATACTGACTACTAACTACAATTTTCCATTGACAAGCACCAATAAAAGTGTCGTTTTTGTCTATGAACAGTGAACACCCGTGTGCACACCTGTGTGGATCAGCGCGCTTGTATTCAAAAGGTTTCCCCATGTAATGATCTGCTAGAGGATGTAGAGAGCCACAGCCCCGCCCCCAGGGCATGAAGCAGGCATGGAGGAGATCCAGGCTCCAGACATCCAGAGGCCCCAGAGTGCGAGAGCCCAAGGAGGACCACCGGAGGGGCATCCGTGCCACCCTCCTGGGAAGAGCTGAGGAGAGCCCCAGATGAGGGGTCACCCAGTAGCCACGGAGCAGAAGCCAGAGGGGGCTGCAGTGGCGTGCCCGCCGGCTCTGCCGGCAGCCAGTTGTGCCAGAGTGAACCGAGCCGCAGGCCCAGAGGCCGGAGGCCCGAGGGCCCCCTTTGCCTCGGAAGAGGCCTGACTGGGCAACAGGCACCAGGCCCTGCCAAGTAGTCACCGGGAGTGAGCTGGTACATACCTGAGCGCCCAGCCCCGGACACCAAGAACCACCAACCCACCGACCCCTGAGGGCATCAGTTACCGGCAGGGAGTGTGGTGAGGGGAGATAGGCCTTTGGAGGGCCTGGGAGTTCCCAGAGAGGTGGAGTGTAAGACCCGACCTGACATATAGACACAGACAAACTCTGCACACAAGATGTAAGGGCGGTGGCCACAATTCAGAGATGGTCCTGGTGTTTCACTGGGATGCTCTCTCCACATTGCAATGTGTTTATTAAACCCACTTCAAATCAAGCTCACTGGTTGTGTTGCAGGTTATTGTTAAAATTTCCACAACAATGTATATGTGTTAGTAGGATTAATGCATTTTCTGTTTGTGTGTGTGATTTTTGTGTGCCTCTCCTCCTTGCAGTCTTTCAAACACTTTTCAATTCTCTACTCAAAGGCAGTCGGTTTTCCTCCCCAGGTTCCTTAGCCCAATTTGATCTCCCACACTAAACAACAGCGTTCTTCCATGTCTCCTCCCCCTCCTTCTACTGTAGTCTGGTCTCCCCCCCTTGCAGCAGTCCATTGCAGTCAGTTGTCTTCAGCTTTGTCCTGTGTAATCCCACTGTCTCTGTCTGTTTGGTCATGCAACATGCAGCACCTGTATAAAAAAGGCCAAAGCAGACTGTACTTCCTCAGGAGCAGCACAGCACAGAAGGACTCATCCAGGCTGGAAAAACGAATCAGGAAAGCGGGCTCTGTGGTCGGCATGAAGCTGGACACTTTGGTGACAGTGGCAGAGAAAAGGACATTAAAGAAACTGATGGACGTTATGGACAATGCTGGGCATCCTCTGCACGTGCTCATAAATAATCAGAGGAGCCTGTTCAGTGACAGGTTGCTTCTCCCAAAGACAAGAACCAACAGGCTTAAAAACTCCTTTGTCTCACACGCCATCAAACTCCTCGTTGGAGGGGAGAGGGAGGGGAGACAGGAGGACAAAGGAGGGCGGGAACAACTGAGCTGTAGTGCTTTTTTTTTCAACTGTGCAATATTTGCAATATTTTTTTATATTTGACCTTTTTTGTGGGGCAAATAATATTGACACCAGTCATTTTGTGTTTTTCTGACATTATTCTGTTATTGTGTACAAAATATTAAAAAATTAAGCTATAGGGAAATCCTCTGGTTAAAAATGCTGTTTAAAAAAAGCACTTGGGACAATTGTGTTGGTGACAGCTTTTGTTATAATATCAATAATATTTCTATGAATATGGGATACTGTTACATGTTTGCATAGACTTTTGTGGAATATGGAGACACTCCTGGCATTATATGAGCAAAGTAAGACTCATTTGTTAGGGTTGGTGGAGATGAGTGTGAAGATCCAAACAATCCCTGTCAGTGATGGAGAAGGTTTGATGAAAATATTTGGTAAAAAGTTCACCAGCATAAAGGAAATGAAGTTTCAAACTTTCCTTAGGAGGAGCCCAGCACGCCTGCTTAAAGAAACGTAAGTGTGCCGATGTGGATGCTTGCAGCGACTGCTGTATAGAGGCCATCCTGCTACACATGAAACACATCAGAGTCATAATTGTTATTTTAGTCACGTGTTTGTTTATTATCCTTATTGTTTTATCTGGGACTGTTTGCAGACATCTCAGAGAGAGGAGACACCAGCATCTGAACAGAGACTCAAACCAGCAACCTGCAGCTCCCTGCTTGGCTGCTCCAGTTTTCTCCTCACTCATGTTGCCCACCAGTGATTTCTAGCTGCCCACCCACACAGCAGGCTAGAATATGCGCTGAGCCTCAGCACCCAATACTTGGACATGTTTTCTTTATTAAACAATGAACCAGACCCCAAAAAGTAAACAGCTGTTATTGCTAGGCAACGGGAGCACCACCTGACATTCCTGACCATGTGGGCGGAGCATGCATGGAATGGAATGTTCAGTAGAACTGTGCAACACAAGCACTTAGTTACAGCATGTTTCATTGTATCCAGACACAGCTAGAGACACATCTACAGCAGCATCTCTGTGCAGGACAAACGACAGCTGACGAAGAAACATCGAAAACTTCACTTCACTCCTCTACAAAACGTTGGTTCCTTTGTTTAAAAGGCCAAAATGAATCAAGGGAGATCGAGAAGAGGATCGGCGAGTGCTTCACCTCACAATACAGTACAGCTGATTCATTTTAAATTTCAAATGATACAGGCTGAAAATGTCAAATTAAAAGAAGAGGCAGAAAAATCAAGAGGAGAAGCTAAAAATTCAAAGTTTGAAACTGAAGTAGTATTGCAGGAATTACTGGATGTGGGTCTCAAACTTAAAGGAGAGAAGATGAGAAAACAACAGGCAGAAAAGGAGAATGAAAACATGAAGAAAGAACTGTTGGGAGCTCAAAAAGCATTGGAGGAAGAGAAAAGCACAGCACAAGAAGCCAAAAATAAATATCAAACTGCAAAGAAGGAGGCAGGAAATGTGATGCAGGAATTACAGGAAGTGCAGGAAGCTTCTGGAGAGGAAAGAAGGAAAATGCAGTTGGCAACACAAGAAGCTGCAAATGTAATGGCTGAAGCTGAAACACTAAGGAAGGAATTACTGCATGTGAAGCAGCAACTTAAAGAGGAGAAAAAACGTAACCATGAGGCAGAAAATGAGATTGAAAATATGAAGAAAGAATTGTTGGAAGCTCAAAAAGTGTTGGAGGAAGAGAAAATTAAAATACAGGAAGCAAAGAAAGAAATGGAAAATACAAAGAGTTACACTCAAAACATGAAGAAGGAACTGATGAAAGTGCAAGAGGAACTTGCAGAAGAGAAAATTGAGGTGAAGGCGTTCAAGAAAGAAATGACGGTGACCAAGAAAGGCTGCAAAGCACTTAAAGAAATACGAAAGCACAAAAAGGAAGCTAAAGAGCTCCTCAAACAGAAAGTGAAACTGGCCAAACAGCAGCTGAAAGAAACATTTAAAGATGCCGAGGAGCAGCTCAATAAAACCGTAAAAGAGCTGAAGGCAAAAGAAAAGCAAGCCGAGGACAGGAGGGGATTCTGGAGCAGACTGCTGAGAAAGAACTGACCCAGCAGCATCAAGTTTGAGGACATCAATAGTTTCTTCCCCCTCTCTCCACCTTTCTTTCACCCCATCCTTCTTCTTGGGACGTTTGTTTGTTTTTTAAAAACTCTAATCTAAATACATGTACTGAAATACACAAATAAAATTGCCATAACTTGACCTCATGTTGCCTGCTTCTTTTCTTGTGTGTCTGTGGATGTAAAACAGTAACACACTTTCTGCTCTGTGTCTTTAACTGTAAATAAATGCAATATGTTTTCATTTTAAAATGCAGTGCAAAAAACTTCTGCTCTAAATCTTTTTTTTTAGAAAAAAGCTTTTTTTTGCCTGTTGTGGAAGTTTTCCATTTAAATAAAGCCTGCAGACGAGCGGTGAGCGGTAGCTAACATTCTTTAATCAAACACACAAAGAACAGACAAGCAAGCTTGATGAAGTCCCTGCATGACCGCGGGACAGACGGTCAGCAGAGTCTCCCTGAGCCTAGCATGGCTCTCAGTTAAATACCTTCTCCAGGAACAAAAGGCAGTACACAGCTGTTTCACACCTTAAGGTTCACACTCTCTTGCTACCTCCCAGAGTCCTCGAAGACACAAAAGACTCTTCCTGTGGAGTTGTCTGCTTCCCCCAACTTCCTTACTACACCCCCACCATTTGTCTTACTGTATGAGTGTGAGACATGTTAAAATCCAGTAGCACCAAGGCATCATACAATAAAATAATGTGATTAATACATAAGTAAAAGAAATTCCTATACATGTCCCTTCCTGATTTCTTATGTTTTAACATGTTTGTTACACTTACATGTTTCCAATTTCAAATGTTAACACAGATGTTCAGAGTAAATACAGATTGTAGTTTTTTAAATGATGATTTCATTTAGTTTGGGGAAACAGCTCCAACTTTATCTCATGTAGAAAAAGTCATTTCCTTCTAAACCTAATAAGTGGTTTTGTCATGTAGAAAGAACTGCAATCAAGCATTTGCAACAACTGGTGATGAGTGTGTTACAGCGCTGTGGAGGAAATTTGGTCCTCTCTTCTTTGCAGAATTGTTTTCATTCGGCCACTTTGGAGGGTTTTCCAGCATAGGCTGAGTTTTTAAGGTCATGCTAAACCATCTCAATCTGATTGCAGTCTGCACTTTGACCAGGTCCATGTTGTTTGTTGAGCCATTCAGAGATGATCTTGCTGCTGTGTTTTGCATTATTGTCCTGGTGCACTTGAGCTTCAGGGCACATTAAATGAGACAAGTGAGGCCTTCAGGTTTTCCACATTTTCTGGATTAAGGCCCTCATCGTGGTTCGATTCCTAGCTACGTTAATCTTACTGTAAAACAATAACACAAGGAACAACCTTTCCCATGCTCCTAGGATGTGGGGGTGAACGCCAGAACACCCTGGAATGTTACAGACCTCCTAGGATGAGACATTCTTTCAATATGCCACCAGCTATATACTTCTAAACACTAATGATTACATGCAGTATTCCACCATATGCAAACTTATATCATTAAAAGACTATACTGACTACTAAGTACAATTTTCCATTGACGTGGTCTTAAACCTTTGATCAGCTGTAAAACAGCCGTTTTCAGTTTAAGCGTTGTTTTCAATAAATTGCATGCTCAACAAAATGTTTTGTCTCACTCTCATTTCTTCTTGTTGCATGTTGAAGCTCTACGTGGAACCTTATTGAGATCCAACCATTTTTTGCCATTTTTCAAGTGGTTTAAACTTTTATCGGGACTGTAGTGATGGAAAAAAATCAAATGTGGTTTGTTTGTTTTTTCAATTACAAACACAAATTAATCTAAAACATCTTAACGCTGTCATGGTGATGACCCAGCTGGAATTAAGTTGTACTTGCACAGGTTTAAGATTAAACATATAAAAGGATTTTCTTTAGTACCAAAAAAGAGAGAAACAGAGCAGTTACTGACTCTGCTCTGAATATTTCTCCAGCTTTTCGTATTAATAGTTCCTCAGAACTTGCAAAAGGTTCTTGCAGTTTTTTATCAATAAGATAAACCGGCTTCGACCGGCTTGATACTGTTGGCCAAAGCATCTTGATCTCGCGATTGGAGCATTAGATTGGTTCAGGTCATACCTGCTTGACAGGACTTTCTCTGTGAGCTTCTGAGATTTTATGTTTCCCTTTAGCTCCCCTTACTTGTGGTGCTCCTCAGGGATCTATGCTGGGGCCAATTTTATTCTCTATTTATATGCTGCCTCTAGGTCTAATTTTTAGGAAATATAACATTTGTTTCCATTCATACACCGATTACACTCAGATCTACTGTCAAGTGAAGCGAGGCTGTCCTGCTCCACTAAAACCCTTACTTAAATGTCTCCGTGAAGTTAACGCCTGGATGTCTTGATGCATTCTCAATCATCCAGGTAAGTAAATCTCCAAAAGTTGATTCTGTTCATCTGGACGTTTTCAGTGGGAGAAACGTTTCCCCAACTCTCTGTCAATGGTACTCATGGCCATTGATCAGGGGTCTTTGATCAGTGGTTGTTGAATTTGCATAATTATGATGAAGGGGACCTCCCAGCCTTCCTTCAGTGGGCTGGTTTCAGTCATTATGCAAATGTCCTGTTTATAAGATTTGGGGAAACCTGCAGACAGCTGAGACTGAAGAAGTCACCTGGATGATCAGGAAACGTTTCTGAAAACGTCCAGATGAACAGAATCAACTTTTGGAGACTAACATCTGGATTTCCTCTAACTTCCTCAACTTTAATGAGAACAAAACTGAAATGTTTGGACCAAGTGGCAGCACTTATCATTTTAACCTGCACAGTCTTGAACCTTTTATGAAGTCGAACGTTAAATATTTGGGGGTTATAGTTGACAAAAATTGAAAAACAGATTAGCTCAGTTGTACAGCGGTTTTTTCTTTCAAACTGAGGCTTATATCAAAGGCGAGTTCATTTTTGTCTTTTAAAGTCTTTGAACGGGCAATCCAAGCTTTTATTACATCCCAGCTGAACTATTATAACTCCTTATATGTTGGAGTTAGTCGGACCTGCCTCGCAAGACTCCAATTGGTCGAAAATGCTGCAGCTCGTCTTCTGACACGAACTAAAAGACGTGAGCATATTTCCCCGATGCTCGCCGTTCACTTCAGAATTGATTTTAAAATACTATTGTAGACTTACAAAGCACTGAATGGACACGCTCCTGGGTATTTGTCTCTTGCAGCCTTATGCGCCCTCTAGATCTCTTAGATCAAATGATTTGTTGCTTTTAGCCGCACCAAGGTCGAGGCTGGTTCACAGAGGCCATCAAGGGTTCGTAGCCCCTAAATGTACCCCTACACATCAGACAGGCTCCTACTGTCAGTCTTTTCAAATCTAAAAACACATTTGTATTCACTGGCTTTTCATACAGTACAAGTTATTTGATACTATTTTGTATTTCTGTACAGGACTTTGGTCAGCGTTGCTGTTGTATTTAAATGTGTAAATAAGAACGATAATGATACAAAAGCAATCAATTATGATCCAATTAACAGCTGCTGTCTGTCGTGTTTTGTTTTATTCTTAAGCTGCTGTGTGTAATGTTTCTGCAACATCAGTTTGTCAGGAGTGTGTGAAGCTACACAGGGTGGCAGACCCACTGCACCCTGTGCATTTAAGGCCTTCATAATGACACATATTGTGTTCCATATATGAATGAAATATGAATAAAAATTCTTATTTGCCAGGTTCTAACACTGATTCTGAAGCAAACTGAGAAAACAGAGCAGCATGAACATGCATACAGTCATACATGAGGAGCATGCATTGCAAACAGTTTTATACAGTGGAAAAAAACACGTTTTGAAGGATGTGACCAGGGACGTGTTGTTTCACGGAGACGCAACAGAAACACAGAAGACAAAAATAGTTTATTTAAGACAAAGAAGAAGTTGGTGTTTGTAAAAAATAAAAAGGAAACACACAGCAGTCTCTGCATGCAGACCCACGTTGGTCCCTGTGTTTGTAAGCAGAGAATAGTTGGTTGTGCCATGAACTGTGTGGTAGAGCTGGAAAATAAAACAGCTGTAGCCGTTGTCTTCTTTAGAGTTCAATAATTTTACAGTTTCTGTTCATAACCGTCTTCATTACAAATCAATAAACATTACCAGCTGGAGCGTGTTCAGCAGTGCATGTGACTCGTCAGAGTAGCAGAGCCCTAAAACAACAACACATCATATAAAAATCTGCACGTAGAGCCTTAAACCACAAGCTCTGAATAAGAATAACTTTTTATTTTTCATGCTTTGCATTCACATAATTAGTTTTAAGGTTGAACTGGTGCAACATCCACAGAGTGCAACAAGAAAATGAACCCAAATCACTTTATATTAACATGTTTTCTAACATGCTTTGGTTGAACAGTAGAAAAAATCCATGCTCTTGTGAAGTGCAATAAAAATAATATAAATATAGTTAACAGGACGCTTCAGTTAGGTCTAGTTTAAAACATTTTCTAAATGCTTTTTAATTTTACAAATATCTCGAGGAATTATTTTATTTTTCTCAAATGGAAATGTTGATAAAAATATCAGTCAATTAGTATTTTGGTGTAACTTTGTTAAAACACATAAAAGCAGTCATGTGTGGCCGTCCCTGTCAGACAGCCGTGTGCAGCGGGGTTCCTGCGGTGTGTGTCGGGGAGTGGTCCGAGGAGGACGACAAGGAGTGGGATGAAGCCTCTCTTTGCAGCTCCTCCACCCTCCTCTGGAGCTCTGCTCTCAGGATCAGCAGATCCTTCAGAGTCTGGTGCACTGGTACCTGAAACACAATCACAGCGTGAGGAGCTACAGTCTTTCTCCAGCAGTCCTCAGTAGACTCAGCTCGGCACAGCTGAGACTCTTACTGTGAGCTCTGTCTGAGTGTCTGCTGTTTGTGAGTGAACTCCTACACCACCAGGAGATAAGCAGCCAGAACTGAATAAAAAAGAAGATGTTTTCTTCTCTGTATTATAAAAAATAAGCTCCTTCGTCTGGGATTATTTGATCAAAATTTTATCTTCCCTTCTCTCATCAGGTCCCGTGTCCTGTGTCCCGGCATGACCAGGTGACTGAGAGCAGCTGTGTGGCTCAGCGTCCCGTGAACCCACTGCTCCACCCTCCCCTGCAGCTGAGCCACAAAAATAACATCCACAACTGCACCAAAGAGTAAAACAGTGAAATATAGAACTTAGACATTAGTTCTCTATCATATCGAGACTCCACTCTCCAGAGATTCTTACTCAGAGAACCAAGGTCACAATGTAACCGTACGGTCTCTGTTGCTCGGTTAGTACATGAATCAATAATTGATCAGCCCGCAACCCTGACAAGGAGAAGCAGAAGCGGGTGGATGGATGACTAAATCCATCACGAGAGCTTTCTTGTAGATCTTGTTTCTGTTACCTGTTGTTTTCTGGTAACATTTATCTGTGGTGAACATCTCAGCCCTAACCAGACTCCTTCACCAGCTACCACCAGCGTACCTGTGGCCTCATGCGTGGGTTCCAGCGGGCATAGTAACTGGTCCAAAGCTCCAGGTGTCTGGGCGAAACCAGCGGGTAGAGAACGTGGTTTTCATAGTCCACGTAGAAGGGGTTGGTGAAGTCCTCGGGCTGGCTGTCAGGTAACAGCATCAACCAGTCAAAACCTTTCAGTAATCTTGTCCACTCACGCTTAACATAACCAGTGAGGTCATTAACGTACCTGTTGATGTACGACCAGAGAGACACAGTCTTGGCTGGAACCTCCTGCACAAAACAAAGTTAGACTTTGAGCTGAAACAGCTTCTATGACCCTGTTGCATCAGGACACGAACATACCTGGTTGGCCCGCTCCTGTTCACTGCTGTAGAGGAATGTACCAAACAGACAGCTGTACAGATGGTCCAGCACGGTGATCAGGAAGAGCTCATTGAACTCAAAGGCTGCTGGGAACTGCGCTCAGAACGAGTCAGAGAAATGATGTAAATACGTACACACAAAGACATACATGCCAACTCCTGAAATCAAGAAACGAACACGATGTGCTGTTGAAGCCGGAGTCCAGGACCGACCTGTCGAGTCATCTGCCAGACGCAGTCGATAAACTGGACGAACAGAGGCGAGCGCTCTGAGTTAGCATGGTTCTCATCACCGTGGCCCACGCGCTTTAACACAGGGGGAAAAAGTAGTTATAAGCATCTGTTCAGCCTGCCTGACGTCCTTTCAAATCTTCATATTTCTTACATCTGATATGTTTAATATGAAACTAGACTCCTGCATCATTTCTGAGCTTTTACACAGAAATATACAACGAGTCAAATGTATGGATGTTGTTCCTTTATTTTCATGAGTGTTTACACTGTAGATTCTCACTGAAGGCATCAGAACTATGAATGAACACATGACATTATGTAGTAAACAAGAAAAGTGTGAAATAACTCAGAACATGTTTGATATTTCAGGTTCTTCCAAACAGCCTTTGCTTTGAGTCCTGCTTTGCTCACTCTTGGCGTTCTCTCCATGAGCTTCATGAGGTCGTCTCCTGAAACGGTTTCCGACAGTCTTGAAGGAGTTCAGAGATGCTGAGCACTTGTTGGTCCTTTGCCTTCACTCTGAGCTCCATCTCATCCCAAACCATCCACACTGGGTTTAGGTCAGGTGACTGTGGAGGCCAGGACCCATCAGACCAAAGCACAGATGTCCTCTGGTCTAATGTCCACTCCTTGTGTTTCTCAGCAGCTGTTTGACCATAAAGGCCTGATCCACACAGTCTCCTCTGAACATGTAGAGATGTGTCTGCTACTGGAGCTCTGTGTGGCATCTATCTGGGCTCTGATCTGAGCTGCTGTTAACTTGTGATTTCTGAGGCTGGTGACTCGGATGAATGTGTCCTCAGCAGCAGAGGGGACTCCTGCTCTTCCTTTCCTGGGGCGTCCTCATGTCAGACAGTTTCATCGTGGTCTTGATGGTTTTGGTGACAGCACTTAGGGACACATTCAAAGCACAACACACCTGATGGTCCCAACCTCATTAAGAAGGCAAGAAATTCCACAAATGAGCCCTGACAGGCTCACCTGTGAGGGGAAACATGTCAGGTGACGACAGCATGAAGCTCACTGAGAGAAGGCCGAGGGTTTGCAGCGCTGCCAACAAAGCAAAGGCTGGAATCTAAAATATAAAACATATCAATTTTTCCTTTGCTCTGCATTTGCCGTTCAGTTTCCTGCCCTATTTTCAAATTATTAATTAGTATTATTAATTAATTTTGCAAACTATCGGACAGACTTCTAACTGTGGAGCTGGCGAGGTAAAGAATGCCTAATGTTGAGTCGTATCATTTGCTTTCTCATATACAACTAAAAGCTTCCTTAATAACAAGGAATGCATATTTAATATGGTGCAGATTTTTATGACAGATCTTCTCGTAAGTATTTCTCCTCCTGGACTCGGAATCTCTGCATGTGAAGCAAATGCATCACTGCACCTCTAACTTGTTTACATATGCAGCAACACTGGAGCGTGTACATGAAAAGCAAAGGCCCGTGAATGTACTTCATTCCAGGTAACTATGTAAATGACTGCATGTTGATGCCAGATTGTTATGTTGTTATGTAAAAAATAGGGACATAAAGCAAACCAACAAATAATATACGTAGCAGACTCTTACAGCAGCAAACTTGTGTCCAAAACTAATCCACTCCTTCTCCACTAAAACCTGCAAACACAAGCATATATATGTTTAGTACATTACTACATGCAAAGATGAGGTCTGGAGTGTGTACTTGGTGTGTGTAACCTGGAAGCCTCTCAGTGTGCGATAATAACTGTCCAGCATCAGCATGGCCAGAGAGGTAAGCTGGGCTGTCCTGTCCCAGCCGTCGCTGCAGTGAACCACCACCGACGTCTTCCCAGACTCCAGCTTATCAGCTACCTTTGCTGCTCCTGCTAATAACAGCTAAACACAGCAGGGCCGTGTGCTTAAGATCTATTCTTTGCATAAGGAAACAGCTTGTTCCTTCTTTTATGTGGCGTGCGTTTGTGCAGTTTACCCGTATGTACTCCAGCCAGTGCGTCTGGTCGATAAAGGAGTGCCAGTGAGCTTCGTCTATGGTAGGATAAACGACATCCTTCATCTTCCTGAGAGACTCCCTCATCACATGAATGTTTGGAATTTCCAGGAAGTTTAGCTCTACATTGGGGTAGAAACTCTCGCTTTCATATCCTCCATCCTTTCCCTGCATGTGATGGAGGCAGCGGAGGCCAGGGCGGAGGAGTCCAAAAGAAAAAGAGAGATTTCCGTGTTAATAAGTGATGTAAGGGTGAGCAGTGATGAAGAAGCATGTCTCTATAGCAGTGTGGTTAAAACGCTGTGTTGCACCTTGTTGGTGATGGCCACGCTGCTCTGTCGGGCATCAAAGATGGTGAGCTTGTGGGACTGAGCGTTGGCGTCCATGATGATTTGGAGAAAGCGTTCGTCTTCTTTACAGCGACGGTCTGACGGCCCAACTAGCGGCTGGCTACAGCGTACGATGGTGGCCTGAGACTCCGGGTGGATCCAGGACAAGACCTGCAAGCAGGAAGAGCAAGACCAGTTCAAGCGAGCCAAACACACTGAGCACAGCATGAGGAAACAGCTCGGACAGAATCTAAACTAACATTCATTTTGTGTGTTCCCATAAATACTAAAGTTACAAAGCAAGATGTATGGCTAACTGACAAGTCATCAGCCAATGAACCTGCGAACATCACGGGAAGCTTGCAGCAGCCTATTGCAGCGTAACATCAGGGAGGTTTAGGGTCAGCTAATCCAGCCCTAGCTATATCTTTAATCTTAAAAGTAGAGACGCTGTCTGTCCCTCGAATCCAAACTGGGAGCCGGAAGGCTCTGCCTCCCGTTCTACTCTGAGATAAAGAGCAAAGCCTCAGATCTGTGCTCAGACTGACCGGTATACGGTGCTTGGCTCTGAACACAGCCACTCGTTTGATGTCTTCATCTGTGATGTTGGTGGGGATGACCAGGATGGAAGGATACGTGTCACATAGCTCATAGGTGCTGTTTATCTTACTGATGGTCCAGCTCTCATTAGGAAGCCCCTGACAAAAGACATGCAAGCAGAGGACAGAAACAAAGTCTGGATAATGTAGAAAACAAATCTGATACACACGTAACTTGTTCACACATAAAATGTTCAGGATGCTGGAAAAGTAAGTGCTATTAAAAAAGAAACAGAAACATTTTGCAACAAATGAGGTTAACTGGCAACACGTCAGTCGTAGAGTAACGGCGCCCATGGAGTTACCTGACGTCTGTATTCTGCTGCTGGGTCATACACCTTCCAGCCGTCCACAGGAAACTGCTCTTTGTACAGGAAGGCAAACAAGGGCTGCCAGAGGAAGTCACAGTTACAGAATTAGTCATGCAGATGTGACAAACAGTAGTTTTTGCTATAACCGCCCTCACTCACGACCAGTTTGCCTTATGGGACCAACCAACAGCCTTCTACAGCTAACTGGCTAACTCCTCACTATCCTCCAACCTTTGCTCCTCTTTATCATTTTGTATGTTGGTGCATGCGTCTGCTATCTGTCACTGTATGTTGTGAGGCAGATCTGAGTGACACGTCAGTTAAAAGCAGTAAATACAGGACAAGAGAATCAAACTGACCAGACTGTGGGACAGAGGAAAGGCATGTTTGGTCAGCACCTCCACCACGTCCGGCTGGCTCTCCTCCATCTTATAGGCAAACCTGGGACTCCTCATGTCCTGAAGCATGAAGCAGGAAACTGCTCAATCAGCAGACTCGCCAAAATAAGACATTTGCACATTTTCTGGGTTTTTCTTTTATTGCTGTTAAATAAAAATGCCTATAAGATGTTAGATGACGTGTTTTAACACATGTAATCATGCATTTGTGTGACTGCTTGTGTATTAAAGCGGTACCTTGCAGACCAGCTCCAGTCCCTTGTTGTTCTCTCCTTGGTTGGGAACACTGATGGATTCGATCCTGCTGATGACTCCCAGGTTCACATCCAGAATGAAGGGAGAGTCCTGAATGGACACACTAACATGAACACACTGGTACAGATGGAGAGCGCTACAGCACTTCTAATAATCGAGCAGACCTTTTCCACACTGATGAAGTACAGCTTGTAGTCTGTGACGGTCAAAGTCCCAGTAACCAGACCGCTGAATGGACAAATGTACATCACATCCTTGACTGTAGGAAAAGGAAAGCGCCGATTACACAGGTGTATTTGTATGACTGGACAATACACATAGAGACTAGGAAGAATGAAGGTACCTGTAGTTTGGATGGTCTCTCCAGGGAGCAGAGGAACCTGGTTCTGGAACATTTTGACCTGTGCTCCGTATCTCAGACCTGGGAGGGTCTGCAAAGATCACAGATCACTCAGTGGGACCACTACACACCTGTTTTATGCTAGCTAGTACTTGCAGACACATCGTTATCAAGCCTGTAATGAAGAGGTATTTTGCTACTGTTGCAAAATAAACTCATCAGTGTTAGAACAATAATCCTTTTCTGCCGGAGGTTTTTCCTTCCCACTGTCGCCAAAGTGCTGCTCATAGGGGGTCATATGATTGTTCAACAATACTGGTTTTAATGTTTTGTCTGATTCTTAATCAGGACCTTGTCACAGGCTGGGTCTCTGACCCAGCGCTCTGAGTTCTTTTTGTATTTTTCTCATTTTTGATATGTTAGTAGTTTTGGTGTTATTTCTTATTTGCCTTAGTTTTGGACGATTATTGGTTATTGTTTTGGGGTTTTCTATGTTTTGGGTTCTTGTATTTATTCATCACGTATTAGGTCTGTTAAGTTGTGTTGTCATGTTTAGTTTTAGTATTTCCTGTTTTATTTTGACAATGTCATGTGTTCTTTGTTCATTGTATTTAGCTTTCCTCTCCTGGTCCTGTCATTAGGTTTATGTCTGTCAGCTGTTCCCCCATGTGTCCCCACTTCCCCTGATCACCTCATGTCTGTATTTAAGCCTTTTGTTTTCTTCATGCCATCGTCGGTTCGTCTGTTTACCTCAACCATAGTCCTAGTTTTCGTCTGTTTATTCCACGATAGTCTTAGTCTGTTTCTCTCGCCAGAATTACAGTTATAGTCTTAGTCTTTGCCTGTTATTTTCCACCTCAGTTATAGTTATAGTTTTTGGTCTTAGTACCTTATAGTGTTTTTGTTTCTTAGTGTTTTGACAGTTTGCTTTGGTTTCCTGGTTTTCCCTTGCCGTCATCATTAAAGGATCACTTTTCTGTTCACACTTACTACTCCTCGTCCGTCATCTGCTTTTGGGTCCTGTTTCCATACACATCGGCGTACCCCGCCGTGACAGAACGAACCGACCAGTATGGACCCAGCGGATGTCTGCGAGGATTTCTTTGAGTTCAGCGCTCGTGTGACCATCCTCCAGGGACAATGGAACATCTATTCTGTATGCAGACAGGAGAGTGAGGCGGAGTCAGTTAAAGTTCGGCTTCGCCAGATCCTGTCTGCTTACCCTGTCTACACGGCAGAATTGTCGGAGGATGTGCAGGATTTTGTTCGCACTATTTTTTCACTTCAACAACATCAGGACTGCGAACAGGAATCACTGCCGCTGCCTTGCGAGCCTGAGACAGTTCGTGTCGGCTCGCTGAGACTCGCTGCAGCGTCCCCACCTCACAGCTTACCAGTTACCACGCCCTCATCACAGTCTCGCCATACTCCTGCCACAGTTCAGCGCGAGGAAGCACCGGACACCATAGACTTGGACGACGACGAGCGCCAATCTATATTCTACACTCTCTTGGAGGAAGAGCTCCGGTGGAAGCCGTGGCTCATTCCGGAGCACGAGCCCTCTTTCCGGGGAACTCGACTGGCTCTCGGGGGACCTCGGAGTTACCAGGGACTTCCGCCCATCGCTCCTCCGTCTGCCACTTCAAAGAAAAAGCGGCGTGCGCGCCATCGACGCTCCACACCACGAACACAAGTGAGTGACTATATCTTGGCTCCTCATGTTTTTACTCCGGAGGTCATGGACACTGACACTGTTTTTCCGGTTCATGAGCCTGGCTGTAAAGAGACTGTTTGCACAGGAAATGCTAGCCATCAGGCTCAGCTAAGCTGTTGTGGGACTGCAGTCCAGGCCGTTTTGGAGCCGGGGACGGAGGTGCAGCTTGTGCAGCCTTTTTCAGTGTCAGCTGGAGGGCCCGGGGAGCCCGTCCGGCCTCACGTCTCATCTGCTGGAGGTTCAGGAGAACCCAGCCAGCCTCATGTTTCGTCTGCTGGAGGTTCAGGAGAACCCAGCCAGCCTCATGTTTCGTCTGCTGGAGGTTCAGGAGAACCCAGCCAGCCTCATGTTTCGTCTGCTGGAGGGCCCGAGGAGCCCGTCCGGCCTCAAGCCACGTCAGCCGGAGGGTCCGAGGGGCCCGTTCGGCCTCAAGCCACGTCAGCCGGAGGGTCCGAGGGGCCCGTTCAGCCACCCGTCTCCGCTGGAGGGTCCGAGGGGCCCGTTCAGCCACCCGTCTCCGCTGGAGGGTCCGAGGGGCCCGTTCAGTCACCCGTCTCCGCTGGAGGGTCCGAGGGGCCCGTTCAGCCTCATGCTTCGTCAGCTGGAGGGTCCGAGGGGCACGTCCAGTTTCATGCCTCATCAGCTGGTGGGCCCGAGGAGCCCGTCTGGCCACCTTTTGCTTCACCACCTGTGGCTGCAGCGCCATCACCTGCGGCTGCCGTACCGCCACCTGCAGGACCACCACCTGCTGCGCTACCGCCTGCTGCTTCTGCGCCTCAGCCTGAGGACGACGCCTCTCCTGCCGCAGCTTCATCATCCTCTCCTGCCGCAGCTTCATCATCCTCTCCTGCCGCAGCTTCATCATCCTCTCCTGCCGCAGCTTCATCATCCTCTCCTGCCGCAGCTTCATCATCCTCTCCTGCCGCAGCTTCATCATCCTCGCCTGCCGCAGCTTCATCATCCTCGTCTGGTCCGGCCTCATCAGAGTCTTCATCTTCAGCCTCGTCTGGTCCGGCCTCATCAGAGTCTTCATCTTCAGCCTCGTCTGGTCCGGCCTCATCAGAGTCTTCATCTTCAGCCTCGTCTGGTCCGGCCTCATCAGAGTCTTCATCTTCAGTCTGTGCTTCGCCTGGTCCGGCCTCATCAGAGTCTTCATCTTCAGCCTGTGCTTCGCCTGGTCCGGCCTCATCAGAGTCTTCATCTTCAGCCTCATCTGGTCCGGCCTCATCAGAGTCTTCATCTTCAGCCTCATCTGGTCCGGCCTCATCAGAGTCTTCATCTTCAGCCTGTGCTTCGCCTGGTCCGGCCTCATCAGAGTCTTCATCTTCAGCCTGTGCTTCGCCTGGTCCGGCCTCATCAGAGTCTTCATCTTCAGCCTGTGCTTCGCCTGGTCCGGTTATAGCCTGTGCTTCACCTGGTTCAGTTGCAACTTGTGCTTCGCCTGGTCCAGCCTCAGCCTCAGCTTCTGTTTTGCCTGGTCCAGCTTCAGTCTCAGCTTCTGCTTCGTCTGGTTCAGCCTCGGCGTCTGCTTCGTCTGGTCCGGCTTCAGCCTCGGCGTCTGCTTCGTCTGGTCCGGCTTCAGCCTCGGCGTCTGCTTCGTCTGGTCCAGCTTCAGCCTCTGTCTCGCCCGGTCCTGCTCCAGCCTCTGTCTCGCCCGGTCCAGCCTCTGCCTCTGTCTCGCCCGGTCCAGCCTCTGCTTCTGCCTCGCCTGGACCTGCTCCTGCTTCGCTTCCACCTGGTCCAGCCTCGGCTTCTGCTTATGGTTCGTCTGGCCCGGCTTCGGCCTCGACGCCTGTGTCGCTGTCGTCAGCTCCAGCCTCGGCCTCTGGTTCTGTGTCAGCCTCGCCTGGTTCTGCAGTTGTGATGCCGTCGCCCAAGCCTCGTTTTGCCCCTTGGGATCGCCGGCCGCTTTCCGGGCCGTTTGCTGGACATTATTGCCGTCCGGGTCGGCCCCCTGAACTGTTGTTCTCTGGCCTGCTGTGCTCTCGGCCTCCGGGTCGGCCCCCGGAACTCATGGATTTTGGCCTGCTGGACTGTTGGCCTCCTGGTCGGCCCCCTGAACTTTTGGTCTCTGGCATGCTGTGCTCTCGGCCTCCGGGTCGGCCCCCGGAACTCATGGATTTTGGCCTGCTGGACCGTTGGCCTCCTGGTCGGCCTCCCGAACTTTTGGACTCTGTTTTGTTTTGCTGTCAACCTCCGGGGTGGCCGCCTGAACCGCTTCGCTGCTCACTTCTGTTCTGCCGGTTTCATGGTCGCCCTCCTGAAGCTGGGTCTCGGACTCTTGTGCCCTTGTTGTTTTTGGCCTGTGTGCTTTTGGTGCTTTGTTTTTGGTTTTGTTTCTGGCCCTCCTTCCTGGTCCCCCTCCGCCCGCCCTGGGTGGGTTGTTGTGGTTTTGTTTTTGTTTTCTGATTGTTTTCGGGCGTCTGGAATCCGCCCTTAAGGGGGGGGCTCTGTCACAGGCTGGGTCTCTGACCCAGCGCTCTGAGTTCTTTTTGTATTTTTCTCATTTTTGATATGTTAGTAGTTTTGGTGTTATTTCTTATTTGCCTTAGTTTTGGACGATTATTGGTTATTGTTTTGGGGTTTTCTATGTTTTGGGTTCTTGTATTTATTCATCACGTATTAGGTCTGTTAAGTTGTGTTGTCATGTTTAGTTTTAGTATTTCCTGTTTTATTTTGACAATGTCATGTGTTCTTTGTTCATTGTATTTAGCTTTCCTCTCCTGGTCCTGTCATTAGGTTTATGTCTGTCAGCTGTTCCCCCATGTGTCCCCACTTCCCCTGATCACCTCATGTCTGTATTTAAGCCTTTTGTTTTCTTCATGCCATCGTCGGTTCGTCTGTTTACCTCAACCATAGTCCTAGTTTTCGTCTGTTTATTCCACGATAGTCTTAGTCTGTTTCTCTCGCCAGAATTACAGTTATAGTCTTAGTCTTTGCCTGTTATTTTCCACCTCAGTTATAGTTATAGTTTTTGGTCTTAGTACCTTATAGTGTTTTTGTTTCTTAGTGTTTTGACAGTTTGCTTTGGTTTCCTGGTTTTCCCTTGCCGTCATCATTAAAGGATCACTTTTCTGTTCACACTTACTACTCCTCGTCCGTCATCTGCTTTTGGGTCCTGTTTCCATACACATCGGCGTACCCCGCCGTGACAGACCTGGCTACCACACACATTCTACATTTCCAAGAATACAAATCAGTAACATCTTTTATAAGACCCTCCCTGACTGTTGTACATGTCATTTTGCCAGGATAGCACAGCAGCACTAAGGGAAAGAAGAGTGAACGGAAAGGATGAAGCAGGCAGACCAACAGAGCGAGGAGCAAGAAAACTGAAGAAAAGTAAGAGACAGACTTGCCAAAGCATTGGAAGGATGCTCAGAGTCAATGTCTCCATGGTAACAAAGCCCTTCATCCTGTGAATCCTGCTGCAGGGAAAAGCCAGCATGAAGACAGTGAGACAAAGAGACAGAGAGAGATTATATAGTAAAAGGACACGCTTATAGACTGAAAGATGTAGTTGTTATGTGTTTGAAGATGTGACGACACAAGTGCATCACTCCCTTTGAGAGGGCGGTACAAAACAAAGTCTAGCTCGTGTGAAACAGATGAGCACAGAATTATTGGGTCGTCTATGGAAAATGTTTAAAGTAGGTTTGTCAAGTTTGTCAAGTGTTGTTAAACAGCAGGGAGTTTTTAACAGGGTTCCCAAACATCTGAGGTTTATATGATGGATGTGCACACTATGTCCCCTTTCACATAGAAGCAAAATAATTTCACAAAACCTACCAGAGTCAAAAATATTAGCTCCCCTGATGCTAATGTGGACTCTACGTGAGCACTCAAAGCATCCCTCGTTCACCAATCACGTTTTACCTCTGACAGATGCAATAAAGAGCAAGTTGGGGTTTAATAACATCGATCATGTTAAGCCGGCCGCCTGGAATCATTTTGCTGTTTCAGCTGTAAAAGTGTCCTAAAATCATCTGAGAGTTTTTGTCCCCTTTGTCAGGACGACTATTTCTTTCAACATCTGGTAGTTGTGTTGCTCTCCTGTAAACTATAAGAGTGTTATCAGGGATAATAAGAGAAAAACACAAATATTTGACAATTTATATTGAACGAGGCACTCAGAATGTACATGAATAAAAGATTTAGAACAGCCAAAAAGTATGAACTGTTAAACACTGGAAAAACAACAAGTATGTGACCTTTGACCCTGTGGAGTGTATTTGGGCATCTCTTTTTTTCTAAATAATTCCAGGCATTTTGGGCCCTGGTAGAGCTCCAGGAAGCACTTCCTGTCAAGCTTGAACCCCAGGCCTAACGACCCCACTCTGCTCCACCTGCGTGGTGGATGCACTTCCACCAGAACTTCCCGACCACAATTCACATCTCAAAACTCATCTATTCAGAATTGCATACACCTAGCGAGTAGACTTAATACAGTAATAGATAAACTGGTGCACTCAGACCAAACAGGTTTTATACCAAACAGGAGTTCTTTTAATAACCTCCGACGTCTATTTAATATAATCTATTCCCCCAAGGTGCAACAGGACCTACTTATACTTAGCTTGGACGCCGAAAAGGCATTTGATCATGTGGAGTGGCCCTACCTTTTCGCAGTCCTAGAAAAATTTCAACTGGGACAAGATTTCATTTCTTGGATAAAACTACTTTATAAAAACCCTACAGCCAGAATTCTTACAAATCAGACATTATCAACTCAGTTTAAACTCAGCAGAGGCACAAGACAAGGATGTGCTCTTAGCCCACTACTATTTGCTCTGGCTCTGGAACCCTTAGCACAGACAATCCGCACCCATATGGATATACACGGTTATGACACAACATACACTTCGAATACTATATCGCTCTATGCTGATGACATATTATTATACATAACAAAACCATTAACATCTCTCCCAGCAATTCTCTCCGTTATTGACAAATTCAGTACTTTTGCAGGCTACAAGATCAACTGGGGAAAAAGTGAAATACTGCCCATTAAACTAGAAAATAAACAATGGCTTACATCTCTTCCATTTAAAATAACTTGTGAAAAAATTACTTACTTGGGCATTACAATAACAAAAAGATACAGTTCTCTAATGAAAGAGAACTTTTTTCCCCTACTGGAGAAACTTAAAAATAACATCCAGTACTGGAGGACACTCCCTATTTCCCTAATAGGGAGAGTGAATTCAATAAGAATGGTATTCCTCCCGCAATATTTGTATCTGGTCCAAAACATCCCAATCTTCTTGCCCAAATCTTTTTTTAAAAAAATGGACGCCATCATTATGCCATTTATATGGAATTATAAAACACATAGAATAAAAAAAGACCACCTATGCAAACATAGATTACTCGGTGGACTGACACCACCTAACTTCATGTATTATTATTGGGCATCAAATTTAAGAACAATTTCCCTCCTACTGGATGAGACAGCAATACTTCCTAATGGCCTACAGATGGAGCGGGAGGATTGCCTTCCTTACTGTGTTGGTGGAATATTACTTTCTCCTATCCTTCTGACAAACTCATATTACAATTCGAATCCAGTGATTCATAACACCGTACAAATTTGGAGACAAATAATTAAGCATTTCAAATTGAAAAAACTATCAATATGTATACCCATTACAGCTAATCCCTCCTTCCGTCCATCATGTGTAGACGGAGCTTTCAATATATGGCAGGAATTAGGAATTTGTAAATTAAAAGATTTATACCTAAATGACACCTCCATGTCATTTCAACAACTAAAAGATAGATTTGGATTGCCTCATAGTCATTTTTTCAGATACCTTCAACTAAGAAACTATATCCGTACACATCTGCCACAATTCGAAAACATAACGTCCGACCCTTTGGACAGATGTCTTAGTGATGGAAGGGGGTCTGAACAGAGAATTTCACTATTTTATAACTCATTACAGGAGATGAGTATACCTTCAACTACCTCAATCAAAGAGGAGTGGGAAAAGGATCTAGGGACCCTCCTATCAGAAGATTTCTGGCAAGAGGCCTTACGTAACGTAAATACGCCTTTTACTAATTCCCGGCACTGCCTAATTCAGTACAAAATTATACATAGATTACACTATTCAAGGGAAAAACTTCACAAAATATACCCAGATTGTTCACCCCTTTGTGAAAAATGTAAGATACATCATGGAAATCTGTTACACTGTTTTGCAACATGTCCAAGGCTTCAGGGTTTTTGGTATGACATTTTTACCTATATGTCTAACATCTTTAAAAGTAAGATTGAACCAAATCCGATAGTAATCATCTTTGGGATTTCCAAAGAAACACAAAATTTACAAGACTCTCAAAAAAGGTTTATGTCATATGCACTGACCATTGCAAAGAAACTGATCCTGCAGCTTTGGAAAGGCAACGAGATCCCTGTATTAAAAATGTGGCTTACAGAACTTATAAACATTCTTCACCTTGAAAAAATAAGATATAGTATGAATGATAATGTAAAAGATTTTGAATTAATTTGGCATCCTTTACTTACATACCTTGGGAAAATATAAAGTTCTGTCTCCTTTTCTTTCTCTTTCTTTTGTTGGCAGCCGGGGGATCGGGACCCATTACGGGCGACTGCGGGTTTTTTTTTTTTGGTTTTTTTTTGGTTTTTTTTTGCTGTTTGCTTGTTTTGTTGTTGTTGTTGTTTATTACTTGCTTTATTAGTTTAGAGAAAAAAAGGAGCATAAGTTATGTTATGTGAATTTACAATAACTATAATTATACTTGCTCTCAATAAAAGATATTTGAAAAAAAAAAAAAAGAATTGCATACAGCCGCTCTGTCTTAGTCCATTTTTACTTGCTCAGCTTTTATACTTGCATGCTTGTGTTTTTCTTATTTACTTTATGTCTAAATGTTATTTTGGCATGTTTTTTATATTGTATTGTTGCGATTGTTCTTGTGCTATTGTAAGGTGACCTTGAGCCTCTTAAAGACACCTATAGATAAAATGTATTATTATTGTTATTATAAAAAACCAGACCTAGGTTTGCTCAGAAGCTTCACAGATCCATTCAGGATTCCTTCCACCCACTGGCATGATTCCCAGTTCCAGAAACACTGAATTATTCCCACAGCTTGATGCTCCCACCACTGTGATGGCCTTCACATGCAAACACTGTTTGGTAACTTTAATGTCCCCAATGGGAAATTGATTTGCAGCCAGTCCACTCATCAAACAACATCGAGTTACAAAAAACCCCACTTTAATTAGATTTTCTTATTGAGGCGCTACAGTTTGTCTGGTTGGTTTCTTTCTCTGTTGCAGGGGAGTCAGTTTCATACTTAATTAAGAATGAAAAAAGAAAGCAGAGAGGGATAAACAGGAAGTACAGTGAGCAGAGAGGAGCAGCAGCTCTGGTCTGTCTGCAGCAGGAGGCTGATTTGGTTACACACAGTAACAAACTGCTCAAATTTGCATCACATGCAATATTTATTCAGAGCCGTTACAGGTATTCGTCTAATTTGAACATTTGCTGTATCACAAGAATCACAGTCAAGAGGCAGCTGTTGCTTTATCCCAGGCTACAGAACTCCTGTGTGTGTGCAGTACACTTGTGTTGTAAATGTGTTGAAAGGACAACAACTCTTACCCTGCGATTCAGCCTCTTGGACACCTGGAGGTTAAACACACCACATGGACATGAAATGGAAAGCACTAAGGTGACACTCTGGTTCAACCCAAAGGTTATCTTTAATGTGTGGCACATCAGTCTGTGTTTATAACAGAAGGATGCAAAGAGACAAGCGCGCA
The DNA here is from genome assembly GCF_964374335.1 of Astatotilapia calliptera. NCBI lineage: Eukaryota > Metazoa > Chordata > Actinopteri > Cichliformes > Cichlidae > Astatotilapia > Astatotilapia calliptera. The sequence goes on from NC_137424.1 coordinate 13,981,038, forward strand.
GAAGCAACCTCCAAACAATGAGCTTCAAAATTCAAGCAAAGACAACAAGTGACAAACAGCCGATACAAGTTCAGACAAGCTGCAGGAAAGCTGCGCTTCTAACTTTGTTCTAATGAAGTGAGCCTTAAATCGGAGGGTTTGATCTGACACAGTGGAGGTGAATTCACTACACACATTTCATTAGATGTGCACAGAGTGGTGTCTTTTTACATTCAGGAGCTATTTGTCATTTCACAGACAGTGTACATACCACAGTGGTGACAGTGAAGTCTGTGCTACTCTGGTTACATTTCTCAAAGTTCCTGGAAATGCAACTTTTCAAAGAAATAACACAACTAACACTGTTCAGCTCACAGTTCTCAGCAGCTATAAGCAGAGTTTGGTTCCAATCTGGATTTCGGGAAGGAAAACTCCAGTTGTAGAAGATGTGGTGACACTTTTACAACTGCTTTATCATGTTTTATTGTCAGCGTTTGCAAAGATCTAATGTTATACAACCAGGGGCCACAGTTTGGTCTCTCTCTGCAGGTCTAGTGTGATGTGTTACACTTGCAAACAATACAGCTAAACCCTGCTAAATAACAGATCTATATGAGCAGCATCGTCTAGTTAATAAAGCACATTGCATATAATGTGCAATACATAGAACATTACACCTCTGCCTGATCTGAGGTCTAACAGACAAAACTCAATATGAATGAGCCAAAATGCGCCTCACTACAGAGGTGGTTGCAGAGAGCAGGCCGCTGACAGACAGAAGCAGTCGATAACTTGCTCAGTAGCGTCCCTAAACATTGACAGCAGACTTTATCATTCATATGGACTTAACAGACAAAACTAGGCGCCCACACTCAAAGCAGCTCACATGGAGACGTCTCAGACTTACCATGAAGTCTGGTCTTCTCCCAGCCTATTAGTTACAGAATACACACGGATGAGAATCACTGCCAGCAGTGTGTGTGTCTGTGTGTGCTGTGTGTGTTATCTACCTTGATGTCCCTGCTCCCAATGTCTGGTTGGACTGATCCTGAGATCTGACTGGAGATTGTGGCTGCTATTAGCTGTTTACACCATTCTACGTGAGAACCTGTTGGACTGAACACAGAGTGAAACAGTGAACTGACGTATATTCGGCTATATTCACGTTTAACATCATCACTGTAAGATGCATGTGTTAAACAGATAAACATCCTCTGTCAGTGAGGACAATGTTCAGCTGACCACATGTTACAGATGAGAACGTTCCCCCAGCTCAAAGAGCAGAACCCCTGTGTAGTAACAATGTTATTAATGCATAACTAATATTATTTCAACTGCAAATGATGATTGCTAAGAAAACCAACACTGCCACTAAAAGCTGCCGGAAATGTTGCTGGACTGAGTCTGAGTGTGTCAGACTGACACCAGCCTGCAACTGTACGGGGTGCAGTTGCCAATTGTATGCAATCTGTCTCTGATATAAACTGCATTGTGACTTCAGTCAGTCCGAGTCAGACTTTTGTAGTATTCACAGAGTATTTTCATTTATTTAAAATGTTGATTTTTGGATGCAAAATTTGATGATACTTTGCTGTATGGATTTGTCTCCCACTCCTAAGCCAGACAGTACAACATCCTGTCCCTGAGCTTTGACAGCGGTTGTCTGAGTGATGGAGACATACGGTCGGTGTCCAGGACAGTCCTGAATATCAAGCCGAGAACAATATATCATATGAAGCTTGTCGGTGACAGAGGATAAGCCAGTGTCTCTGACAGACTCAGTCTGGATTGGAGCAGCTTTGTGGTGTGAATGTCTTGGAATGTTGAGGGGGAGGAGTTACGACTGTGTGACGCGTCCTCCAGTTTTAGTACTATAATGGGGGGATCAGCATAAAGACTACATAAAGAACATGGTTCCTACCCAGCACAACACAACCCCACGTTTCAGTGTCGGCATTGTTTTAACAGGAGCAACATTGTAACATTTCTGTCACCACGTCATCTCTCCCTCAGGTGGCTGCGCCGCACGTCGCTTCCTCTGAGCGGCAGATACGGATGCGTAACTCGGCTGGGTGGCCATATTCCGCCTCATTCCTGTGCATTTCCTATATGCTGTGTTAATCACGTGACCGTATTCTGTGTTGTATGTTGTGGTTCCAAATAACACTGAGATGAAATGCTAACACACTACATCCGTGATGAGTGTTTTGTCACGTTGGAAAGTTTGTCCCAAGCACTGGTCTGTGGATCGATGCCGAGATGAAGGTGTGATCTACTACTAATATTTCATGTTGCTGGTGTTCAGTGGGAAAGCGAGACGAGCATAAGTAACAAGCTGGGCATCGACGTCACGTTTTCTCGTTAGCGAGCCTGCTTACCTGTCCAGGGTATCACCGGCTGCCGCGCCGCAAGTCGGCGAGCCCCACGGCTTTCTGTTCGCCCCTGCACCGTCCCCAGCGCCGGCACCTCCGGCCTGTTTCTCCATCTGTCACACGACTGCTTCGTTTCTGGGTCACCGGGGGTGCAGATGGATGGTTTCCTCTGATACAGACAAGGGATGCGGATGAAACTAAAGCTCGGTGTAATTCCAGTGTCCGCTCCCAGCGGCTGTAATGGATCTTTAAGGACTCCGAACGGTGTAAAGAAGCTAATCAGCGGCTCGACAGCGGATCTCACATGCAGTGGTTTCCTCTGCTTTGGTTGTTTGCACTTCCTCTTAGTCGCATCATTACCCGCAGCATTGTTGTTCGCAAACAGTGACGTCGCCACGGCTTCTACCAGTGCTAAGGATGCTGTTGCACGGTCTGACCGACAGGCGTCGCCATTTAGACAAAACTGCCACATCAGCGCAAGAAGAAGAAGAAGTCAACACGGAACGAAGAAAAATGTAACGAGAGGATGTGGGTGTCAAACATGTTCATCAAATAATAACACAATACAAAAAACACACGAATAAATAAATAACCACATATTCTACCTTAAATTAACCTGTCTGAATTCACCACATTTAGGACTGCTGGTAGAAACGGGGGTAACTGCTTAAAGGATGTTTCATATAATCTTTAAATGCAGAAAAGTTGGAGCAACCGCAAAAAATCTACATCATTAAATAAAATATTAAATGGTAAATGGTCTGTATTTGCATAGTGCTTTACTTGGTCCTAAGGACCCCAAAGCGCTTTACACTATACACAATCATCCACCCATTCACACACACATTCACACACTGATCAAGATTCTATCACAGGTATTCTTCAAGACCAATAATAAGCATAGGATGCACTGATATAGCATGTATACAGCATATATATAAAGAAAATATCTTCTTGAGTTTATTTTTTTTATTTATTTATTTTTTACAAAAACTCTAAGCTTTACTAACATCAACCTGAAAACTTCATCACCCTGATAATTATCAGTAATTGTCTTAAAATGAACTACTTTCTTTATGGGTAATAAATGAAATGACAATTAATTGGTTTTCACTTTTTCTCCACACTTGAAAAATCTATGAAATGATATTTTTTCCTTTTTTACAGGAAGAGAAAAACATGCTTTTGTAACTGGTAATCTCGCGATTTTTTTAAACACCTGTGCTGTCTGGCAGGTTTAGCAGGTACAATCATGGTCTGAGTAGAGCAGTAGACAGACCAGGTCACCTACTAGCTCTATCTCCTGCTCTACATCCACTCCAAATATAATGTATTGAGCAGTTTGATGATGGCTGATGGATAAAAAAAAATCAGAGTGAAGGTTGGTGGTTCAATCTCTGGCAGATTTAATATGCATGCCAAAATCTCCTTGAGCGAGACACTAACCCCAAGTTGCTCTCTGATGCATCCATCAAAGTGTGAACATTAGATGAAGCAAGTTGTGTTTGAGTGCTCAGAGTAGAGAAGCGCTATAAAACAGACCACTGACCTTCCCTCAGTACGCAGTTAGTCAGAGAGCCTGCTGTGTTGTTGTTCTGACTGACGGTAGGGGGCAGTGTTTTCTCCAGTAGGCTACATTCTTTTTGAAATATTTAAGTTACATTAACATTGTGTGACGCTTTGCTGAATTGTTATTTCTTTTTGATCTTTGTGTCACATTGCTGAGACACTGATTTGTACAGTCAAGCACAATTATTCATAGCCCTGGCAAATTTTGACTTAAAGTTACTTTTATTCAACCAAGTATTTTTCTTCTTTTTTTGGGACCGGAAATGATGGTGTCTCCCAAAAGATAAGACTATGTACAAAATGCATCATTGTGGGGAAAAAAAATTATAGATCTCAGCTTTTATTTACATTTGAGCAAAAGGTATCAAGTCCAGAATTATTCATACCCCTCTCAATAATCAATAGAAAAGCCTTTATTGGGTATTACTGCAATCAAACGCTTCCTATAATTGCAGAGCAGCGTTTTGCACGTCTCCACAGCTATTTTTGCGCATGCACCTTTAGCAATGAGCTCCACATCTTTCAGATTGGAAGGTCTTCTTCTTTTCACCTCTCTCACTGTCCTCCTGGCCAGCACAGGTGTCACTTTGGGCTTCCGACCGCGTCCTCTGAGATTTTCCACAGTGTGGAACATTTTGTACTTTTTAATAATTCTTTGCACTGTAGCTGCTGGTCCTTTAAAACATTGAGATATAATGCCCCTGTAGCCTTTTCCTGACTTGTGAGCAGCCACAATGTGCATCTGCAGGTCCTCACTGAGCTCCTTCTGTTAACCATGACTGTCCACAAACCCACTGCAGAGAGCTGCTGCTTTTCACCTGCTGAGTTGATTAAAACAGCTGTTCCCAGTTAATCAGGGTAATTAGGATGCTTTAGAACAGCTTGGACTATTTGGTAGTGATGGCCAAATGAAGCTTTCTGAAGCTTGTGTTGAAAAACGGTTCATTACTCGAAGCTTTTCAACAGTCCTCTCTGGTGACACCTGGTGGCCAAAAATATGAAGAGCAGCTTGAATCCACAAAATAAAACCAACCGCTTCATTATGATTGCCCACTCTGCAGAGAGGAGTTCTGTCTGATATTGGGCCTCCGTTGTGTTGCTTTGAACGTGTATTTTGGGGGGTGGGGGTTAAAAACGTGGTTTATTTGTTTAATAAATAGTTTTGACCAGTAAACTCTCCTTGTTTAAACATGCACCATGGTGTGGTCTTTCTTTGTCTGTGACTTCTTGATGTTGGTAAATACAATAATTGAAAAATACCACATTACATATAATATACATATAATAATGTACAACACATTATGGAGTATGCTTCTGCTGTGAGGTCCCGCCTCTTTGCACTTGTGCACAAACTATCAGCTAAAGAGAATAAATAGATTCAATTGCTGCACATTTGGCAGACTAACATTTTCAGATTAATTAAACAATAAAATATATATTTTTACAACATTACATGTAAAGAGTCAAGTGGAAGTTTTTCTAAAGTTATTTAATGATATTTATATTATCGAAGCAGATTTTTGACATTTTAAGTTTTTTCCTATTATAAGATAAAATAAACACGCACAAAACAAAAGCAAACGGCCAAACACAAAGCTGGAAAACCCACCCAACTGACCAAAACCAACTCAAAATACTCCCACACAACAGAACCTCCTCTATTCCTCGCTGGCTTCAAGTCTCTCAGTGGAATGATCAGTGTTTCGCTATCTGTCACCATCAAAACACCACAAATCAACTTACTTATAAACCATTGAATCAGACACCGAAGCAGTTAGGCTCTAAATGAAGCTTCGGGCGTCACTGATCACGTGACTCTGGCCAAACGAGTCAAGCTTCGACACAGAGCTTCTGAAGCAGTGTGTTGATTTTTCTGACACACGCACCGGAGCGTCAGCTTCAAGCGGGCCATCACTACTATTTGGACTGGTCCACAACTTTGGATTTTCCCAGAGACGACAGTTTAATAATTCTGGACGTGACACTTTTTGCTCAAATGTAAATAAAAGCGGAGAAATGTTTTTTTCCACAAGAATGCCTTTTGTACATCATCTTGCTATCTTTTGGGAGACACTCGTGTCATTTCCAGTCAAAGAAGAACTTGCTGGTTAAATAATAGTAACTTTAAGTCAAAATGTGAATAATTATGGGCTTGACTGTGCATCCAAATGTAGCACAGCAAGCTGGAAGAACTTCTTTGGTTCAAACTGAAGACAAAGCCTGTCTGTGATTGTCCAGCTCAGCTGAAACAAACAACCCTACATTTCTTTATTTCTACTCGTAATGCTTTTCTATGCTAGACTGTCACTGACTGTAAACACTGCAGAACAGCCTGAAGGATCTGGATGGATACAAATCTTTTTCTGTTATAGATAATATTTAGTATTTGTTGATGTAAACTGAACACACTGCAGTCACTGAATGAACACACAGCACTCAGCCAGAACACTTTAAATTAATTTAATCAGAATTATTTACAGAAAATGAGCCTTTCAACAAACCAATTAAAAGAAACACGTGAAATGTTTTCAGATTTCACCTTTTGTTTAGTACACATTTTGTGTGTATTCATTACAAAGCTGGCTATAATATGACACAAGCCCCTCAAACTACAATCCCCTACATAAATGAAAGCGTCTAACTGAAATGAACAATGGCAGAGGACGTCTCACAGACCAGAGTCAAGGATCCACACGGAGCTGACGGGCTGACGCCGCCGCTCCTCCTCCTCCTCCTCCTCCTCCTGGGTTCGCACATACAAAGCAAAAAATGCCCTCAGAGATAAAACCAAACACTTTGAACCGCTGGAGCAGAAATCCAAAATTTATACCAACAATTTCTGAACCAATATTACTTTCCTTTTTATAAAACTGTAAGGTTTTACACTACATAAAATATTTGTATTTTACAACAATAGAACTTTAGACAGTAAAATAGGTTTTGATTGAGGTAATTACATTACATCATGGTGCTTATACAAAGTAAAAAAAAAAATAGATTCTCATTTGTTTTTCCCAAAATACAACCAAGAGCCCAACACACACACTTCTGTCTCTTTCTGCCTCCGTGGTCACCAAATACTTCGGGTCACGTTGCACCTCTTTGCACACAGCAATCAGCTTGCACTGCCTCGCTTTTCCAGAAAAGGTTCAACTTTGGAATTTGTCACACATGCAGGTAGTTTATTCTCTTTTATCCTGACAGTTGCTGTATGTTCTCCCTTCTTACGTTAGAGCTACTTTTAGAAAAACAGTAAAACCACAAGACAAGTTCTCCAAGCTTATTACAGGAAACTGATGTGAGAACTCGCCGTGTCCTACAGCTGTCACACAATGTGCATTTACAGGCTGGACACTCTAAAGGTTTATCACCGATTCGCTCCAGGTGCTTTCAGTAACTCTGATTTTTTTGCCATATTGTGGACACGCTGGGGAAACAGAGGGGCTAAATAAAGCTGATGCAGGAAAGTGCTTTGCACTGACAAGCTAAAGGTTGGCTATGAAGTCAAAGCACAAAAGCAGCAGAGTTAGCTGAACACAAAGAGTCAGTGAGGTTTGCAGACTTTAGAATAAAACTGTGTGAGTCTTTGTTGGACTGATGATCAGCCTGTTTTGTAGTAAACTGGCATAAACATGTTGTTGTATAAAGCTCAGGTAGAATAAAACAGCATCAGCCCATTTATCGTTTACCAAGCATGGCTGAAAGATTCCTTAAAATCAAACAAGGAAAACAATTTACACGCTGCAACATGAGCTGGTTAAGCATGAGGGGAAGTTAACTTGGTCAGTCGAGGAAGGGTTAACTAGCAGAGACCCTGTTCGCCTCTAAAAGCATCTCAAATAAGATACAGCGCAGCTAAAGTCTCTCTGTAGAGGTGAAGGTGATCCAAGGCAGAATCTGGACATGAATCGACGCGTGTTAAAAAAGACGATCGTAACAGAAATCTGCAGAATGGGCACAAAATCCAATTTTGAAGACATCAGACAATCGACTTTAGAGCGTAAAGAAACAAAAAGGAGAACATGACCTGTGCAGGGTTTGTGGGTCTGTGTGACGTGGAAGAAAACACAGTCAGTTTTTCCATGAATCCATAATTTCATCGATGATGGATGAGCACTGTAGTGAGAATCCTGATAACAGTAACATTTATATGTTTGTGATTGTTAAATGTAACTGTTTGTAGGAAAGAACTTATAGGACTATGTTGCTAAAGGTATCGTCGCGAGGCGTCATCTACTTCTGCTTCCTGCATCCCTCTCAAAGACTTCCACCAGTTTCCCCTCCCACAATGCAACACTGCCAGGCTGAGATCTGCATCCAGTGCTGAGTGAAGTGACTGGTTTCAAACCCCACAGCTGGCACTGCCAAAGTAACACAACGTGATTGACGTGTTACGTTTTCCTGGCAACAAGAAGGACAGCGCTCCAGAATCGATGCGTCACCGCGGTTGGATGATTGGAATAAAGTGGAGGAGTCACTGCGATTGTAACAAACTACCATTCATCACAGTTTGTGTTAACTGTGATAAAGACGTCATATCAAATAGTTAGAATCAGTTGATGTGAATAAGAAAAACATTGCCAACATTCCCACACGTCCGAGTTGGACACTGACGGCACCTGAACATGCTGCTTGGACAGTTTTCATTCGTATCCCAGGTAGAAATTTTAAACTCGCCTGAAACAACGAAAAACGATCATGATGAGCAAAGTAACCTTTTTTTAATGATTCGATGTAATTGGAATGAGTTGATCTTTGCTGGAGAAAAGAAACCAAAACAAAAAATGACAAAACGGTGAAACAGGCGTCCAAAGGCACAGGTGATCACTCACCCTGCTCTCGAGTTGGTGACCAGCATGTTAGCACGCTGAGACCACGATGGGCCAGGACTGTACTCTGTGTGTTTAGTGAAAACGTTTAAATACAGGAAGTGATCGGGATCAGAGGCCAGCACCACGTGACTTTCCTTTACTCTCTCGAGCACCTGAAATATATCCTGTATCAAAGTTGCATTCATACGTGTTGAATGCTAATTAATTCCAACCAAAGTCATTGGCTAGAACTACATTTGCTTTCAGTGATGTAGCATATAGCAGTGGCAAACATACGTGGCTCCAGATTTCCTCCTTAGCTATTAAAAAACCCCAAATGCCCCAAAACAAGACGCAATATTTACATGTAGCTGGAAACTAAACCGCCGTCGCCTTGAGAACTCTACGTCTGCTGCGCTTCGGATCACCGTACGCCTTCAGGATAGAGAACTCAGCAGCAGGAAGTGTAAAAAGTGTTGTTGTTTGTTGGTACAGGACACAAACAGCTGTGACGCAGGCAGGAGCCAGCTGACAGACAGCAGCTTTCTCACGTCTCTCTGTCAAATGCACATCAGTTTATTTCTGACGCTAAATCTGAATCGAACAAACAGGAAGTCTCCTGATTTTGCTCAACTGACCTTGACTCGTGACAGCTTAGTCTTTGGCTACGCCTGCAACCTGTAACCTGTCTTTACCTTGATTCATTTATTTTGCCCTGCATGCTGACCTCTGTAAACTGGGTGTGGCTGGAGCTCATTAAACTCTCCTAAGAAGACCTGAGGTAAAATTTCTTGTGTAATCACGACAGGATAAAACTGAACTTCAGCTCTGCTCATCTGCCTGAATGAACACAACGGTGTGTGTCCTGTGTGTGTGTGTGTGTTCGAGCCCTTGGACTGAAAGCTGCTCAGTGTGTTTAAGGCTTCACTGTCTGAAAAGTGTGTTTAGAAAAGTCTCGAGACAAGGCTGTACTGTGACATATTGCATAAATCACCATCACGTGGTATTAGAGTTAGACAACACTAGCGCCATCAAATCTAAAACCTATTCGCAATTTTCTGTTGTTCAACAGTTAGGGCTGCACAAAACTAATTAATTCCCTGCATGTGCAAGACACAAATCAAACTGAAGAAGGTGTAAGTGCAAGTTAGCAAGTATTTCTGATATCTGTGCATGCGCGAGTGCGTCACCAGCCCTCAGAGAGGAGTCTGTAGGTGTGTGTATTGCTGTGATGGGGTGGAGGTGGAGGAGGAGGTGGTGTTGGGGGTGGGGCTGTTAGCCAGATGAGAGGAAGTGGACGAGTCGGACAGCTGCAGCTGCTCCAGCTTCTTCAAGTATTCGTCTCTGAGGGCCAGCAGCTCCTTGTAGCGCTGCTCCACTGGACTCTGCTGCTGGAACACACAGACACACACATGCACGCACACGCACAAACGCACGCACACGCATGCAAAGTCACAGGTTGTACACGGGAAACTCCATATTGCAGCATTTGCTTTGAATATTGATTCTCAGAACAGGAGAGTTTCTATAAAGTCAGTTACAGAGTTTCTATAATGAACCACATTTATAAAAGAATCATTCGTCAGGTCTTTCTGTCTGTAAATGTAAACGATGCCTTCTGATGATGCTGTAAACAGAAGTGGTCCTAGCACCGAACCCTGTGGAACTCCATAATTAACCTCAGTGTGTGAAGGAGACTCGAACGCTGCGCTGGGGTCTAACACAGAGGGGAGTCCACCGTCAGAGGCCATAAGACGATCATTTGTAACTAAAGCTGTTTCTGTGCTGTGATCTCAGAGTTCTGAGGTTGATATATCCAGATATCCATTATCTGGCAAGTGAATCCAAATAACAGATATACAGTATTTGGAGTCCTGTGCAGCCGGCCACATGTTTATCCAGGCAAGCTTACAGCATATTATAGCAAACACAAGAGCAGTCCTACCTGCTGTCGTATGCGTGGGTTCCAGCGGATGTAGTACGCTACCCAGAGCTCTAGGTGGCGCATGCTGGCAACAGGGTAGAGAACCCTGCCAGATTCTGGGGTGTAGAAGGGGTTTAAATACATATCCACCTTGCTGTTGACCAGAGACCACAGAGACACCGTCTTGGACCTCACCTCCTGCACCACAGAAGAGTTTCAGTGTCAAACATTTGCAGCTGAAGCACACAACATAAGTATGTGGACAGTGACACAGTTTTGTCTGTGTAATTTTAACTTTCTTAGGGATTTTCTTTTGTAATACTGTGTTTATTTTGTTGCATTGATTTCCATGCTTTGTAATACACTAACTTCCCAACTTTGAGTGTAAATAAAGTATTTCTAATCACATTAACAGCAGGAACTGCAGACATTTTTATACGTAGTTCCTTATTTTCAACTTAACCTTCCAGACAGACAGCAAAACCTCGAGGAGTTGCCAAATCCATGACCTGGACATGGACTACTACTAAATGAACAGCACTGTATATCCTGGAAGACCATGGATGACAGTGAAAGACTGCAGGACCTCTCTATTTCACAACATCTAGCCAGGTCAAGAACACTTCTGAGCTGACACGTGTATCACTGACAGTCTCTACAGTTAGGAGGCACCTTTATAAATATAAACACAGTACAATGTAACAAGAAGACCGGATTAGGCCAGAAAACAACTAAAAGAGTCAGTTGTGGGAAAACATCTTTGAATGAAATGAAACCAAAATAAAGTTGCAGTAGGATGAATGAAAGAGGAAAACAGGAAAAGGAAAGTTCTAGATTTTAAATGCAAACATGGTGATGGCTGGGAAGGTGACCCAAGTCACTGCTGTTAACGGCTGACATGGATGCTGACAGAAGCAGGACGATGGATTCAGCCAAATACTGAAAACCTGATTGGTGATGCTTCACCATGGAAACGGATAATGAGCCAAAGCATTCTTCAAAGGACACCCGAGAGTTTCACAAGGCAAAGAAATTCTGTATTTTACAACAGCCAAGTCAGTCACCTGACCCGAACACAACAAAACATGTGATTCAGCTGCTGAAGACAAAACTGACGGCAGCATCCAGTCAGCCTTAAAGTCTGAGAGGCAGTAAAAACTCTCATTGGGCCAAACTCTGTATTACAAGGACACAATTTTCACATTTTGCATGCATGTACATGTTATATGTGCAGGTGTTCTTACATGCTGGTCTCGTACGCTCTCGCAGTTGTACAGGAAGGTCCCGAAGCGACAGCTGTAGAGGTGATCCAGGATCGTCAGCAGGAGATGCTCGTTAAACTCGAAGGCCGTAGGGAACTAAGAGGTGAGAGTTACAATTCAAAGACTGAGTCAGTAATCTGAGACGTTAGTGAACATACAAACATTTAGCAGTGTCCCTGTCTTTTTGTTGGGATGTTTCCTTCTCTTTTGTCAAATGCATGAAGTCAAACAGCATTTTGAGTATTTTTGAGCCTAACCAGAGAGCAGAGTGGGGGAGCGTGTGCCTGAACCAGCAGGCGGCTGGTTGGTCTGTGCAGCTGGACTGAGAAGAGTTCACAGTGTGCTGAAATAAAGTGAAATCCAGAGCGTAGCAGCCAAACAGCCGAGGAGGTGAACGTGGGGTTTCACAGTGCTGTTTACCACCTTTGTTGGTTTGATCTATACAGACAGTCCCACTGAGACGTGAGAGGCAGACAAACATTCAACTTACAACAGGAACGAGCTCTCAGTGACGATCGATGATGATTTTAGCTCAACGAAGCCAAAATTCATTTTGAATCTTCTTCTTCTGTAACGAGCTGTTATGCTGTTTGTTGCACTCTTTGTTTATTTGTTTATTCTCATTCATATTTAAACTATACAACAATCTGTAATGAAATTCATCCGAAATATTTGTTTTGTCCAAACGTCTTCAAGAAATGCTGCCTCTGCTGCTGATGCAGACGAGCCTCCTGGGGCTCCGGTTTCAAACTAAGCATGAACAGAGTTAACTGACACGCTCTGTTCTCAAGTTATCGGCTCTTCACGAGGTGTCGGGTTCAGGGGTCTGCTCTATATTATTGGAAATATGGTGCCGCTAGCTTCATCGGGTGACAGCTCCAGCTCCAGTATGCAGACTGGGAGTTGGAAATGAGTGGCGTGCCCACGTGAGGAAGGGAATGCATGCCGGCCTAAATGGAGGCTTTAAAGTATTTGTGGGTCTTGTTCATTAGTGACAAAAGTAGATGAGTGATAGAAGTAGGGAGTGGTAGCTTAACAAAGTGTCTGCTGGGTCTGCAGTAATGGTGATACTCGATACCAGTCTGCAGTGGTGGAAAGAGAAGAGGTCCGTTTAGTGAATTTACTCTCCCGTTCTTGTCAGTGGCCACAGACGATGGGTAGGGGCTGAGATGAGAAGGAGAATGATGAATGAGGCAGATAAGAGTGCCTGAAATGCCCGTCGGAGGGCATCTGGGATCTCTCTCAGCGATATGTTTAGGAGCTCAGTCGGGCTCTGGGTAGAGCCAGGATTCTAAATAAAAAGGCAGAAGATTACACCGACTCCTGGCTCCTCCTAACTGAGCTATTTTTGGCACGTCCAACTGGGAGGAGGCCCCAAGTTAAACCCCGGTCACACTTGATTATTGACTAGCTTGGAAGACCTGTTATGCCAAAAGAAGAGCTGGAAGAGGAAGCTGTGGCATCTCTGTTCAAGCTTCTTCTGCTCTTCCGTGAGTACCTACCTACTTTAGTCTATGTTGATTCAGGAGCCTGCTCCTGTGTTGACAAACTCAGTGTTGCTACGACTGTGACAGGAAACCAGCCACAGAGGGTGTCGGGTTGAGGGGTCATCTACAAACTGCTAGCTGCTGTTTAACTACAAAGTGCAACATTGTTACGTTCCTACATTCACGCAGTGAGACGACTGAAGCGCTGCACGTACCTGTTTAGTCATCTGCCACACACAGTCGATGAACTGAACAAAGATGGGTGATCGGTCCTGATCGGCATGGTTTTTGTCACCATGTCCTATCCTCTGAACACACACACACACACACACACACACACACACACACACACACACACACACACACACACACACACACACACACACAGATCAGAAACGTTTCCTCCTGATCAGTCGTCTTAACTCATGCGATTGAATGTATTTCAGAAACTAGATGGTGAAAAACTTACGGAGGCAAATTTGTGGCCGAAGCTGATCCATTCCTTTTCAATCAAAACCTAAAAAAGACACAGATGAAAAAAATCACAACTTTTAAATATCAAACAGGCATCATGATGAAATGCTGTGCTCCTCATATCCTCTGTGAATGTCTAAGCTCATGTTCACGAGGGTGAGACGACTGACCTGGAATCCTCTGAGAGTGCGATAGTGGCTGTCCAGCATCAGCATAGCCAGAGAGGTGAGCTGTGCAGTTCGGTCCCAGCCGTCACTACAGTGAACTACTACTGAGTTCCCACTGGACACTTTGTCTGCAACTTGGATGGCTCCTGACAACACCAGCTGAGTACAAGGATTGGCACAATGCAATAAAAATACATTATTATAACAAGGTAATGTAAATGGACTGAGCGCAGTTATCAAATGCACGTAGAAACCTCTCACCTTGACATGTTCCAACCAGTGTGTAGACTCTAGGCTGGACAGCCAGTGGGATTCCTCCACGTTGGGGTAGACGATATCTTTGAGTTTCTTCTGGGATTCCCTCATGACGTGGATATTCTGGATGTCCAAGAAGATGAGCTCTGCGTTTTGGTACTCATCACCCTCGTAGCCTCCTCCGGTGGCCTGAGGATTGCACAAACAGTGGGCATGCATCTCTACACAGATGTGTATAATAGTATCAGTGGAATTAACTGGGTAAGAGACTTTTGTTAATGTTTGGGACTAATGATGACAGAGCTCTTTAACTCTTTTAGGGATCATCCTCCAACATAATAAATATTTATTATCCCAATAACCTGTCGCTGGTTATATTAGACTCATTAGCATTGTGTCGCAGCAGGTTCAGGTAGACAAAGGTTAAGTGTGTGATGGAAGTATCCACAAAAATGGCGTTTTATAGGACGTTTGGTTGTTTTTTAAATGTTTTATTGTTGTTTCATTTTGGCTGAGTGTTTTTTTTGCCCCACTATATCACAGATCACCCAGCATCATACATACAGGGGCTCATCCCTCTTCTAATACCTGAGCAGGTGGGACTCACAGATATGAGCAGAGCAGAGCTGGTGTGCCATAATAGCATAAAAGTGAGCGTGTCAGCAGTGCAGTGTAGGCCTTCGCTACAACCTCCTCTGTGCAGATCCAGCTGCAGGTTCAGGTATTTGAGAGTTTGCTGACTGAATGGCTTACTGGTGTTGAGGCCCTTGGACCTAGGACGCTGGGAGGCAGACACACCCAGGACCAGAAGGACTAGAGGTGAGGTGGTGGTGTGGGGTCCTCCTCCCTGCAGCTCTGCACTGGCCCAGGTCTCCTGGGTCCACCTGTGGCAGTCTGTTGTTGCAGACCTCTGTTTAATCTTGTAACTGATGTTTGTTTTGTGAGTCTTTTGTTACAGATGCAGCAGATGGAGATTTCTCCACTTTTATCCCCCCAGCCCACCTTTCTCTATTTCTCCACCACTGCTCCACCTTCACAGCGTCTGCTCCAGCATCCACAATAATGTGAATAATAACAGAGTCTCCAGTGCTCAAAGCAAGTGTCTTTGGCACAACAAAGCATCCGCCCATCACCACCATCAGACCCTGATTCTGTTGCTAAAACTGTCAGAAAGAACAAGTTAGAAAATCCTACATGTGACTGTGATGACTCAACGAGGAAAACCTGAGTGTCGGCGCCTGCAGCCAGGCTAACGACAGCATTAGTAGTTCTCTGTTTTATGTTGTGGTTTGAATCTTATTTGTACTGTGTCACTTTTTAAATATATCACCTTACTGCCATAGGCAACCAGTCAAACTGTATGACACACATTTAATGGTTCCTCTTTATTTTCATGAATGTTTACACTGTAGATTCTCACTGAAGCCATCAGAACTATGAATGAACACATGACATTATGTAGTAAACAACTCAGAACATGTTTGATATTTCAGGTTCTTCCAAACAGCCTTTGCTTTGATTCCTGCTTTGCTCACTCTTGGCGTTCTCTCCATGAGCTTCATGAGGTCGTCTCCTGAAACGGTTTCCAACAGTCTTGAAGGAGTTCAGAGATGCTGAGCACTTGTTGGTCCTTTGCCTTCACTCTGAGCTCCATCTCATCCCAAACCATCTCCACTGGGTTTAGGTCAGGTGACTGTGGAGGCCAGGACTCATCAGACCAAAGCACAGATGTCCTCTGGTCTAATGTCCACTCCTTGTGTTTCTCAGCAGCTGTTTGACCATAAAGGCCTGATTCCCACAGTCTCCTCTGAACATGTAGAGATGTGTCTGCTACTGGAGCTCTGTGTGGCATCTATCTGGGCTCTGATCTGAGCTGCTGTTAACTTGTGATTTCTGAGGCTGGTGACTCGGATGAATGTGTCCTCAGCAGCAGAGGGGACTCCTGCTCTTCCTTTCCTGGGGCGTCCTCGTGTGAGACAGTCTCATCGTGGTCTTGATGGTTTTGGTGACAGCACTTAGGGACACATTCAAAGCACAACACACCTGATGGTCCCAACCTCATTAAGAAGGCAAGAAATTCCACAAATGAGCCCTGACAGGCTCACCTGTGAGGGGAAACATGTCAGGTGACGACAGCATGAAGCTCACTGAGAGAAGGCCGAGGGTTTGCAGCGCTGCCAACAAAGCAAAGGCTGGAACCTAAATTATAAGACATATTTATCAGTTTTGTCTTTACTACATAATCCCATAGATCTTGCTTCATATATTTGACGTCTTCAGTTTGTATCTACAATGTAGAAAGTAGTAAAAATAAAGAAAAACTATTAAATGAGAAGGTGTGTCCAAACCTTTGACTGGCAGTGTATATATGGTGTACACAGGTGAAGTGCTATGAATAGTTTTTGGATGTACCGTCTTAAGTTTTTTCTGTTTCATTTCTGATTAAATTAGTAGTTCACAGATAAATGTTGCAAATGATGCCCGTGGATTGTGCTGATGTTTTCTTTTCCTTCTGACCTTGTTGGCAACTGCGTTGACATTGGGACGGGCGTCGTATATGGTGAGCTTGGTGGTATCATTTGCCTCCCTAATCAGCTCCAGGTAGCGTTCATCGTCCTTGTTCCTTTTACCAGACATGCCAACGAGAGGCTGACTGCAGCGGGCGATCACTGCTTGGTTCTCTCTGTGGATCCATGACAGGACCTAAGACAGAACAACACTTTATGATGCAGCGTCAATGTTAAGAACATCTGTCTGTGAAGGTTCTCAGTCAACCAGGTCATTGAAGTCTAAGGAGCTTGGGAAGAAAAGCATCTGGACTGTCTGCCATCTATAATCCAGTTCTGAGACGCCTTAACGTCCACTCACATCCTGGGCCCTTTGACCTCAATAAGTCACATGATAGGGTGGGGCCAGGTTTCACGATGGGTTCACCTGAAACCTTGGCTGATTGTGACCTACACCTGTTTTCACACCTTGGCTCGTTGGATTAGGCAGAGGATCAATAGGGGGTCCATGACCCTCTTGGGGACACACCCACAGGGCTTAAAATCTGGGACTCTCCACCATTTGACCCTAGAACTGAAGAAGCTTCTCAGATGAAACGTCTTCAAGAAACTTCAAGAAATCCAGAAGCTTTTCTCCTCAAACATCTGAATAGCCACAAACTATGTCAACACGTCAAACCCATTATGTTCAGTCTGAAACAATCCCTTTGTTTTTTCAAGCTCTAGTTGTGTTTAGAATCTGCAGCATGTCACAAAATACCCGTCTGGACTTCCACTGCACATCTGGATGTTTTTAGCCTGCAAGCTTCCAGTACAAAAACAAACAGGTCATTTCTGTATTGGCTGTCTTGGGTTCTGCTTCCTGCATCAAACTGTAACTGAACCAAATCTGGAGCTAATGTGTGCAAACCAGGTTAAACCTTTAAATGTTATTGGATGGTCAGTCAATGGAAGTTCTCAAACAGGTCAGTAATGACAACCAAGAAAATGCAGAAATTACAGTACAGCGGTCCCTCGTTTATCGCCGGAGTTACGTTCTAAAAACAACCCGCGATAGGTGAAATCTGCAAAGTAGCCAACTTTATTTTTTACAATTATTACAGATGTTTTAAGGCTGTAAAACCCCTCATTATACACTTTATAGACTTTTCTCAGACAGGCATGAATATTTGTTTTAACACTCTCAAAGTTCAAACCTTGGTAGAAACATAAGTCCAGTATTAAAGAATGAAACCAAAGATCAAACCCTGTTTTCAGGTCCAGAACAAGTGAATAGAGCAGCTGCCAGAGAATTCAACATTAATGAATCATTAATGAATCACTGGTACGGAAGCAGAGGAAGCAAGACGAATGAGTTGAGTAAAGTTTGACTGTTTTGTTTCGCTTAATGCGCCTTATAATCCGGGAAATACAATAATTCTACCTTCCTTTAGCATGTCCAGAAGTTCAACTTTCTGTGTGATGGTTAGCATCTTTCTCTGCCTTCTGGATGCTACCGCAGCTGCAAAATGTTTCATGGACATTGTTGTGTTTGTTGGGGAGAAAACTTACAGATATACAGCACAGCACGGAGTCACACTGCTAGGATCGAAGATTTATGTAAATGTGACAAGCTGAACTCACTCTGGACTGTACAGGAGACACGGCACCGAGGAGATTGAGTGACAATGGTCTACAGCCAATCAGGATGCAGAACACAGTACGCAGTAAAAGAAAAAAAAAAAAGTATGCAAAACTGTCCCAAAAAAATCTGCAAAAAGTGAACCGTGTTATAGCCAGGCCCCACTGAATATAGTCAGGCCCATCAGCTAACACGCATCACTTAAGCAATGCTGTGGTGGGTATCTATAGCTGCCAGTGTAATCTGGCCACCAGTGATTACTGATAATGTGACTGCTAACAAGAGTAGCAGGATGAATTCTGGGATGTACACAGCTATACTTTCTGCTCAGATTGAGCCAAATGCTGCAAAAATGATAGGAAAGTACTTCACAGTGCAAATTTATAATGAGTAAAAGCAGACTGCTAAAGCCAGAGAAGTGGGTTATTCTTTAGTGACACGATTCGCCCCTTAATCTCAACCCAATAGAGCAGCAGCTGCAGGAGGCTACAGTAACAGCCAAGCTGGAAACACAGCATCAGGCTCTGCAAAGTATTTTCATTCAAGTATTAAACAACAATAGTGATGTGCAGAGCTTTGGTAATAGACGGGGTGACAGATGAGGCGGGAGGTTCCACACACTGTGATATTTACAGACCACAGTGTGACTTGTAGTGGGAGCAGGGAGGTGTGACAGTGAAGCTGCAAGAAAAAGAGCTAGTGAAGGTCGACAAGTTTAAATACCAGAGGTCAACCATCAATGAACTGTGCAGGCAAATTCAATTTACTGTATATAGCACCAACTACAGCAGCTGTTGTTGGGATTTTCTTGCACCTCAAGGTCAAAAAAGCTTTTAGCATGCAGTCAGAGTGAAGCGAAAGATGGCAGCGTAACTGAAAGTGAAGATTTAGGATGGTAGTGAGACCTGCTGTGACATAAAAGAGAAAAAAGACAGGAGGACAAGCTGGAGTTACAGGTGCCTTTGGAGTGACCACAATGGACAGGATTAGGAATGAGTATATTAGAAGGACAGCTCAGGTTGAGGTTCGGTGGTCTGGAAACAAAGTTCAAGAGGGAAGATTAAGAAGCTTCAGACACTGCAGAAAAGAAGTAAAACAGAAAGACCACAAAAAAGGAGGACGTGGACAGGACAGACTGTGAAAGCATAGGAATAACTAATAATTAAATGCAGAGTGAGGGAAAAAGAAACACTGCATGCATCATGGGAGTCCCCGGCAGTCTACGTCTATTGCAGCATAACTAAGGGAGGATTCAGGGTCACCTGGTCCAGCCCTAACTATATGCTTTAGCAAAAAGGAAAGTTTGAAGCCTTAAAAGTAGAGATAGTGTCTGTCTCCTGAATCCAAACTGGGAGCTGGTTCCACAGAAGAGGGGCCTGAAAACTGAAGGCTCTGCCTCCCATTCTACTTTTAAATACTCTAGGAACAAAAAGTAGGCCTGCAGAGCGAGAGCGGAGCGCTCTAATAGGGTGATATGGTACTACAAGGTCATTAAGATAAGATGGGGCCTGATTATTTAAGACCTTGTATGTGAGGAGCAGGGTTTTGAATTCTGGATTTAACAGGAAGCCAATGAAGGGAAGCCGACAGAGGAGAAACACACATGAATACATGTCTTCTGCCTGCTTCATTATGACTGAATGTCAGATAGCAGCCCTGTCACGGTGAAGAACCAAGTCCAGTTTGACTCCTAACACTAGCTTTGGTAATTTTACACACCAACTGTCAATGCAAATGTTTTTAAAATGCAAACTTAAACTAATCAGCTCATCCTGTTCAGAAACACAGTACAAGTGTGTAACAGTATCTACAGCACCATGAGGAAGTACAGCACTGTATGCGTTCAAAGAGCTGGTCTAACTCAAAAAGTCTTTCCTATACTTGACAGCTTAGTCTTGCCCTCACCGGTATTCGTCCTCTTGACCGGAAGGCAGCCACTTTTCGGAGGTCCTCCTCTTTACTCTTGTAGGGTACGGCCAGCACAGTGGGGTAGGTGTCACACAGATCATAGCTCTTATTGATGAATGATATACGCCACTTGTTGTTAGGTAAACCCTGGAAGAGATAATGATCATTACTGACTCATTTCTTTGAAACTCAAACTCAGCTCTGACTGTTCAGAAGCATCAGACCTCACAGGTCATCAGGTTTTTAACATCAAGGCTTCTGAGGGTGCGTTCGCTTACTGTGGTTCAATAAAAACAGATTATCAGCCCTTATAGAAAACACTGCCATTCCTATTGTCCTGAGCATTTGTCCTGGGACCCCGATACTGCGCACGTTGTCTTTCTTACCTGCCGTCTGAACTCCTCTACAGGTTTGTAGATGGTCCAGCCAGTCTCAGCATACTTCTCTTGACTCAAATACGCAAAAAGAGGCTGGACAGAAGCAAAAGAGAGAAACATGTCAGACGTTACTGTATACAGTGGCCTTATAGAAACCGCAGCACATGCATTAGAACAGCCATTGTAACAGTAAAGCACACGAGCAGGGAGCGTTTTTCAATATTAAGCCCCATCGATGTTATAATACTCTTGGTTTGGACAGCAGGCAGTTAGCAGAACGAATGAAGGGGCTTTATTGGTTTAGTTTTTACCAGAAACATAAAAAGTCAGTTCAAAGTTGAACGAAAATTCTGCTTTTTTTTTCGCGTTCAAGCTTTAATATCTGTGAAAAGAAATATTACAGGCTTGTATAAAAGCTATCAGACGCCTAACAAACTGTGGTTTCCAACAGCCTCCAAATCAGCTCAGACCTAAAGCCGTCATCACTGTAAGTGTTTGTGCCAAAGAAGAACCTGCTGTAGTTTTACTAGATGATGCAATTTGAAAATAGAGCCTCAGAAATGCTGGAACAACATTTTTAAAAACAGCACCAAATCACAACAACAGTCACCTCAAGGCACTTTATACTGTAAGGCAGACCCAGCAATCACATGACCCCCTATGAGCAAGACTTTGGTGACAGTGGGAAGGAAAAACTCCCTTTTAACAGGAAGAAACCTCCGACAGGCTCAGGGAGGGGCGGGGCCATCTGCTGTGATTGGTTGGGGTGAGCAGAAGCCATATGCTCTATTT
Source organism: Astatotilapia calliptera (assembly GCF_964374335.1). NCBI lineage: Eukaryota > Metazoa > Chordata > Actinopteri > Cichliformes > Cichlidae > Astatotilapia > Astatotilapia calliptera. Next base: position 14,002,543 of record NC_137424.1, read on the forward strand.
AAAACCCATAATGTTTATTAGGCTCTGTCAAAATAATGTGTTCTTCTTTTTCCACATACCAAGTAAAGCAGCAGCAGACGTTAGAAGGTTTCTTACCAGACCGTGTGACAGAGGAAAGGCGTATCTGAAGAGAACCTCAAAAATATCTCTTCTGCTGTGGCCTTCCTGCTTCAGGGCAAACCTCAAATTCCTCATGTCCTGGTGACAGAACAGATCAAACACTTCACTGTCAACACACAACATGTAAGACCTGCAAAACAGACACAACTAAAAGAAAGTGTTGCTGTGACAGTTTAAGCTACCAGCACATGTATGCGATGGCAGAGATGAGACTTTGTTCTTTTTAAATAAAAATCCAGTAACTGTAAAAAAGCAAATGACTTCTGAACATTAAACACACACCTTGCAAGTAATATCCAGGCCGTAGGAGTTTTCTCCTCTGCTTGACGCCCCACCCATCTTCTCCACTCGACTGATGGCACCCAATGGAACGTCCAGCGTCACCGTCACATCCTGCAACACAAAGTATCATGTGACCTCAGCAACAGGAAGCTGTTCTGTTACGCAAGGTCCAGCGTGTATTAAAAACAATGCACGACACACACACAGCTCTTATTTAAGAGCATGCAGTGGAATAAACTTTAGGACCCACCCAGCTCGTCCCCGTGAAGGCAGTGAAACACTGGCACAGAGAAACACTGGCACCCAGTCAAACTGATGAACATTTTAGGATCCTGAAAACAAGCTCCAGGTACGAGCCTTTAGCAGAGGTAAAAAATGCTCCGCCTCAGGTATGACCACGGAAATGCAAATGTAACGATCCCACTTCACACGTCACCCACTCGGCTGATTTATTGTATCAAGTACTTTGATCTTATTCATGCCTCGCAGTTTTTCCAGTCTTACCATAAAAGTGTGATCGTGTGTGATGAGTGATCGTGTCACCAAACATGATACCTGCCCTGACGGCCTGCTCTGCTAAATTAATGGTGAATAATGCATGCTGTGCCAACAGCTCATTTATTATAAATGACTTGTTCTGTAAAACTGGACTTTATAATAATCTGAGATGTGACGGCGTGAGCAGGAAGTCATACATCGTTTAACGGTGTCGCAGGAATTGTTCAGTTTTCTGTCCACCACAGAACGGTTCCTGGTACTAATGCTGTGAGTTTCATATGATCTCTGTAAGCTTCAAGACTTTATCTTCTCCAAGGATAAAGTAGTTTTTCACAGTGTTGATTACTAACATTCATGCTGATGATTAGCAGACAGTGTTGCTGCCTCACCACCTCCGCCTGCCACACTCTCACCCATCTACTCTAAGGACACTCCCAGATCATGGGCCCCGTCTACACACTGATCTTCATCATTGGCTCCTTCCTGTTTCAGACATTCAACAATCACTCCAGTAACCAAGAAGCCCTCTGTGATACCTGCAGGACACCACCTGTAGGCTGTGTGCAGACAGGTCGGGGACAATGCTGTCGACATAGAACTGCGCTTCATCCCTAAAGTACTCCGCTCCCTGTTTCAGCTTCATCTGTTATATCCTCACAAACTTTTGACGGACAGAAAGTTGAAGTCTGGGGAGAATCACATCTAAATCACTAGCACCCCTCAGTCCTCGACCGTCTGCCCTTCTACACAAATAACTTCACTGTTAAAACTTAAAGTTTGCAGACGACATAACGGTCACTGGACTCACCGAGGACAGTGATGAGTCCAGTGACTCTTATTGTAAAGCTATTAACTCTCTCTCATCTTTATTATCACTCAGTGTCAATTTGGTGTTTTACTCGACAGCTGGGAGAGGCTCCAGCGTGACGCTAAACTGGCTCAGCAGGAGAAACAACGATAACTGGAAAATAAACACATTTACTGTAAACACACAATTACAAAATTAGCAACGGACACTCGTGTTATAAATATAGACTCGAGAACAACACACAATAATGCCTATATTTACCTGGTAACATGTCACACATTCAAATTCACCATGTAAAACTAGCAAAACGACTCACAGCGTCCACAAAAAGCATCCACACTGGTCCCAAAATCAAAACTCAAATAAGTATTTTTGCCCATTAAATAACATTCAACTCAAGACTCATTCCAAGCATTTATATAAAAACAAATTAAGGTGCGACGTCGGGCGTATCTCACGTATCTCACACTGTGATGTAAGGAGCGGTCGCGGTCACATGGCTTCCCGTTGCCCTGGAGGTCCGCCCTCCTGTAGTCATGGCTACAGAAGCGCCCGGGACAGCTCAGCCATAACTTTAGACTTTGCTGCTCATACATGCTTGGACAATATTGTCACTGAAGTGTGCGCGACAGGATGTCCAATCGTGGCCTCACGTCTGCATCAGACTGGGCAGCAAAGGCAGCTCAAACGCAGATATCAGCGGTTGTTGTGCAGCCTTCATCTTAGCTCCTGTCCCATCAGGGTGACGTCATGAGCCGCCCGGCGTGTTGCCAGGCTCATGAGGCTTCCTCGTGCCGCACCGTCGACAGACTGTGGCGCTCTTATCCAGCCTTTTGAACGTTTTACATTTTAATAAGACAAACACAGAAGTGATGGCTGGGTATGATGTTGGCTCCCTATGTCATCACAGTGAAAACGGATGCAGACGTTAAACTTGAAAGCAACGTCACAGCTGCTGCTTTTTTTTTCCATTTAAGGCGGCCCGCCAAAATAAAGCCTTTTATCAAAGCAGCTTTTTCAGGCAGTAACCACAGCTTTGTTACATCCAGGCTGGATTACAGCCACACACTTTATGATGGAGTTAGTGGCACGTCTGCAGGTAGTTTCCAAAAGCTGCAGCGCATCTTTTAACTGGAACAAAAAGTCTGAGCTCATCAGCCCATTTTCATTTCACTCCACCTTTGATCCTTTTTAAACTTCTTTTATGTGTTTTTAAACCTCCTGCTGGCCCGTGACCGTGCTTCACTGTAGCTGCTCCAAAGCTGCCTCTTCTCTTTATGCTCTTTGTATGTGTGCAGCACTTTGTGAACCCTGTTTTTTTAAGGTGCTTATAAATAAATGTGGTAAATGCTAAACTTAGTCTGTAACAGCTGAACAAAGCAAAAGTGCAATAACAAGAAAACGCAGAAAAAACTCAGCGATGCTTCACAGCGATGGTGTTAGATACGGTGTCTAATCTAAATGAGTTGTCACACACACACACACACACACACACACACACACACACACACACACACACACACACACACACACACACACACACACACACACTTACAGCATCTGAGCTCTTGAAGTAAAGTCTGAAGTTGGTGATCAACACTTTGCCTTTCACGGCTCCACTGAACGGACAGATGTAGATTATGTCTTTATCTGGAAAGACAGGAGAAGAGTCAGAATATGAGAAACTTGTGGAGCAAACAGTCTTATTCATCAGCTGCACAGGACTCACCAGTAATCCTTTCCTCTCCAGGCAGCAGGGACACGTCAGATAACAATTCCATCTTCAGAGACTCTTTGCGGGTCTGCAAACACCAATATCAACATACATGACTGTATGCAATGTTTAAAATAACAAAAGATTTTTAGCTTTTATTGCAATTTAGCCCCGCCCTCATTTATTAACATTCAGTCAATCACCTGATGAGTTTGTAAGTTTGCTCATTGTTTAAATACAAACACTGTTTGACAATATTGTGAAACGTTTTTGATCGTTTCAGATTTTTCACAGATTTTCTCGCCATGTTTGCACCATCACTCTACTTCCTGCAGTACAACAATGTTCAGCTGATGCTGACGAGGCTTTGGTACCACAGTGTGTCCAGCACTGCTTACTGCAGACAGAGGGGGCTGGAGCTGTAGGAGCAGCAGCAGCTTCTGCACAGCTGCAGAGCAGCTTTAAACTGTTAGCCCATGTTGTCCCTGAGAAAGACCTTTTGTATCAGTCTGTTTGTGTAAACTTACCTTTTTTAACCTTTGTACCATCTTAAACTGTTCATGTGACTTGAATGACTTCAATTGTACCAAATAACTGGAATAATTGTTCTAAAACTTTTCAGCGGTAGTTACAGTTAAATGTGTTATTCGTCTAACTGGCAGTTAGTTATCACAGTAATAGAAGCTCAGAAAAAAAGAAAGCAGGAACAGAGATTTGGCTTCTTCTGTGTCACACTGAACTCGACATCTTTTAAGAAGCGCCTTTGACACAATCAAATGCACAACACAGACACACAAACGCATACTTACAGGGGGCGTGTGTGACTCTAAGATGTTGTACACTGAAACAGGTGAAGCCATTGCTGAGGGAGGGAGTTTCCACAGGCTGAGGAAGAGAGACAGGACTGTGAGGGCTCTCTGTTCATGATGCCAAAATATGAGATGCTAGCAACCTTGATCACAGCTCCAGGACCTGAACAGGACTTTCACAAATACTGCTCCTGCAGTAAAATTGATATATCCTAATAACTGTTCAATAAAATGAAATGTTGTTTTTCTAACACCAATTTACAACAACGATCGTCTCAGGACTTGTAATTGGACGGTAAAGACTCGACTTGGTGACAGTGGAAAGGACGAACGCTCCAAACGCAAAGACATCTGCAGCAGAGGGTCAGCAGTCTGCCACGACCGGGCAGCAGGTGAAGTGAAGGACAAACCAAACACTGAAGGGCTGAGATGGTTCAACACAGATTCTTTGCTTTCACACAAGGCTCTGTGGCGCCACTGTTACCATGGAAACGCCAACGCGAGCGACTAGAAACAGACTGTCCAAGAAGACAGAGCACCTGTCTTTTATTTGGCTTTGAATCTACTTGAGATTATTTCTATATTTTTGCATTTATAAAAAAAATAAAATGTTTGATGAAACAAACGTTGCAATTTCTAAAATAGAAGCCAATCCCAGTTTGTTTTTAAACACCAGCCTTTACTTTGAGTATTTATTATTGCTCATTAATAAGGAAAATTTAAATAACTCATTAAAACAGTCGATAGCTGCAGCCCTACTTAGCATAATCCAAAAGCTTAGCCTAACTGTATGGGGAGAGCATTCTAGATTACAGTGAACCTATTGGGTAAACACTGACTACTAAAATGTTAATGTTCAGGTGATATCCTGTATAATATGTTGTTTAAGAGACAGGCCTGTAGCTTAGGATGGAGAGCAGGTCACCTATGAACTGGAAGGTTGGTGGTTCAACCCCTGCTCCATTTCCTCGGGCGAGTTTCTAACCCCCAGGTGCTCTCGGATGCATCCATCAGAGTAGGAATGTGTGAGCGTTAGATGGAAAGATAGAGAGCACAGAAAACATGGTTGTGTAAAGCGCTTTGAGTGCTCAGAGTAAGAAAGCACCATATAAGAACCAGTCCATGTACCATTTACAAAGCAGTAAGCTAAAGTGCATTAGCTGAATTGCTGGGTCTTGTCACTCAGCAGCACTTCCTGTTATCAGGTCACTCACTGATCCAATCTAAATGTTAGAAAAAACATTTTGTTAAACTCTTTGCACTGCAGAGCTACGTCACTTACGTCCAACAAACAATCAGCCTGCGTCAAAAACATGTTTCCACAAAGGCAGGAAGACATGACGCCAGAGAGCACAGTAAAAATGTCAGATTTAAGCAGCTGATTAAAGTAACTGAGCCTCTCTACCAACATTTCTCTCAGTGCCGTGTTCAGTCGCATTGGACTGGTAGCTACACAAGTTGCACATTTCTGGGACGCCAAACAAAAGCGTGAGCAAAGATACCATCTATCCACTGCACTGCATGACAACACACAAGGGAAGATTTTATTATTTAACAATAGTGTGAAATGAATTAAACACAAGTAAAATACTTGTAATTACATAAGTATAAATTACTTATAGGCTGGTTCACAGGTTTGAAGTCTGTCAGTTGCCTAAATCAGAACTAGAATCATATAAATGCATCACATGCAGCATTTAAAATGTGAGCATTATTTATCACCTCTGTTAAAGAAATCTATTTCAAGTTTCCCCTAAAGTAAAACTTCAGTTGTTAAATGAGTCAAATCCGACTGATCGTCTGCAAACACAGAAACAAAGAAAGTGAACTCTAAAGTCGCTGCTTCTACATCCTCCTCTGACACTGTGGACCACAGGGTCCTTCTACCTCAGCTCTACACGAAACTGGATTAGAGGCACAGTTCTGACCTGGTTTGAATCAGACCTGACAAACACAAGTTGTTTTGTACAGGTGGGAGCATCGCTCACTTGTGGAGTACCTCAAGGGTCCATTCTGGGCCCACTCCTCTTTTCACTGTATGTGTTGCCTCTAATTTCTATCTTTAGAAAAGATCGGCTTTCTTTGCCGTGACATCCAGGTGTTTATGCCCATTCAGCTGAAATTGTCTTAGTGACTTTAAGTCCTGGATGAGGATAAATTTCCTACATTTTAATGAAAGAAGGACCGATTTCATACGCTTTGGTAAATATGACTCTTGTGAGTCTTTTGGCTCGTTACAGTCATGTTGCTGTAAAAAAATCTGGGCGTGACTTTTAACAGGTTTCTTAAAATGGACCAACAAATAACAGTCATCACGACAGTTTGTTTTTATCAACTCAGAGTCACTAAAGAAGTAACAGAAGGAACTGAAAATAAAGTTCTTCATGCTTCTAGCACTTGCCGCCTGGGCTACTTTAACTTTGGTGTTGAACAGTTATCTTTATCTTTAGTCCAGAATGTGGCAGCTCGCCTCTTAACAGGCGTTAGAAAGCATGCACACATCACCGCGGTCTGAGGTCATCTAACCAGATGCTCTTAAGTAATCCTGAAACCAGATTAAAACAGAGGTGATCGAGCTCCTGCATCTACAGCACCAGATCTACAGAATCAATACCACGCCACAGCTGCACAGCTCAGACACTGCACACATGTAAATCTTTATTAAAACACTTATTCTCTCGCTGTGACATCATCATAGACGGTTGCATTTTGTCCAAAATAAATTTTTAAATTGTTTTTTTCTACTTTTTTATGTTAATGTTAAGTATTGTGTTACATTTTTCTGAATTTTTTTGTGCAGACTTTTTAGAACTACATCATTTCAGTGTACAGCAACTTTGTTGTTTTAAATGTGCTACATATATAAATTTGACCTCGAGTACATCAAAACCACCTTTTTGCTGTCAGGCGTCATCGAATGGTTGCAAGCGTCAGACCTGCAAGACTCAAGGATGCTGCATCCAAGGATGCAACAACGTGCATTAATGTAGGTGGAAACAGTGACATCGCACCGCTGTGAGGCTTAGTTTAACACCCAGACTGATAATATGCAGTACAGCCATTAAAACTATGTGCAAGACTTATGATATAAATAACGATTACAGCAAACTAGCATAAGATATAAATAACTGGTGTCGTCTAGTTGAGGAGCTCTAGTCTTAGCATGATTACGACCTCACAGACTGTTTCCTCTTGTACTCCTCTGGCTCTTTCCTTTATCTTGAGTCTGACATATGTGTTTTATGTGTTTGAGTCACATACAAATGATGTAATGGCACCTTAACAGCAGGTTTAAATACAACTGACTGTGAGTCTGCACCGGCAGGCAAAGAGACTGATGCAGTGGGCAGACTGGGACCATAAGTGTCTCTTTTGTCCCAGCTCCCTCCCCTCAACCCTCACTGGTTGCAGACTGGTCCTGCTGGAGGTTCCTTCCTGTGCTCACCGGGGGTCATTTAATTGTTGGAATTGTCTCTATTATTGTCTTTACTCTACAATATAAAGTGCCTTGAGCACGTTGTTGTTGTGATTTGGTGCCAGATAATTACAACTGAACTGAATTGAACTGAGTGACGAGCAGCCTTAATTTGATAACGAGCGTGTGTCGAGAGCAGGGTTATTATCCTTACTACAACTGAAACTAAAGAAAAACCTCAAACTAGATACAATCATGCCCGAAAGACTAAAACTAGCACCGAGACTTCTTTCTTTTCTCTTTTTAGATAAAAACTGAACCGAAAATCGACTCAGGAAACCAACTGAGACCAAATTCAACTCAAAACCAAAAGTCAAAATGAAAAATGTAATAACACTGATTGTGAATCAAGATAGTAAAGAAACTCTCCCTTCTTAATCCAGCGACTTCAAAAAACAATCATGTGAATAAGTTTCAACAAATGCGTTCAAAGAAAACAACAAGACTTGAAGTTAAAATCTTAAACCCCACTATTAGAGACACGCCACCTTCTCTGTTACACTGAGTCACTGACAGCTGTGTTACAGAGACAGAATGTAACTAAACTCATCATCATCTGTGTGTCCAGGGTTGTTTGTTTGTTTTGTGAAACTATCAGTTTGGGCACTTTAGCACAGACAGAGACTTGTCCTCAGGACTCAGTGTTGCTGTTTTATTTGACGAGATGAAATCGTGCCGCGGACTCGAGTCTCAGCACCGCTGAGCTATTCTTCCTCTCTGTGTGTTTGTGGATGCTCTTCCTCCTTTCTGCTGTGTGCAGCCTCACAGCGTGATGATGCCACCACCAAGCCCAGCTTTGCCTGGTATTAACGAGCAGTGAGCAGGCCCTGATGCTCGGAGCTCTGCCAAAAACAGCCCAGCTCATCAAAACAATGAACAATTTCCCTCTTGCTCTCAGACTGTGAAATGGAGTTTGATGAAAGGGCTAAACAAGGTCCTTCACTGTGCACTGCCTAAGTGCAGCAACAATACAGGAATGTCTGTGATCTCTGCCACGGCGCTCCTGGACATACCAGAACCTTTAGGACTTTTTCAGGACGTTTCACAGACGCAGCAACTGAAAAGTCATGTTTCACTTACACTTAATCTTCACTAAATAAACCACAAAGTGTTCAAACCATTCTAAACCAGGTTTTAAAGCAAAACAGTAAGTGGACTCGAAAACATTCTGACTCAAATGTACATGAAACCAGCAGCAGTGAATGCTTCCTCATTTTGTGAAACGCCAGGACAGCAGGGTGGAGTAACAAGTAAAAACCTATGAAAAAATATAGTGTGTCATCAGTAGGTTTGAGAAAATGAGAATAGCTGCTGTGGTACGATATGTTTCAAGTGTTTTATAGCAATACATGTGAAATACTCTGCATAGGACTGAAAGTGTTAACACTACTCATTCATTTCATATTAGGTTAGTCCGTCTTTGATTCGACAGCCGGTAAGTCGGTATTTTGGGTGTGAATCTTCCCAGTCACACACTAAACAGCACCATATTTAAGGTGTTAATGATTCTAATATTAAGACAATGAACAATATTTAAAGTTGTAACCACAAACAATCCCTTTAGTTCCTAAATCTCTGTGTACTGAGAGTTTTTGCAGTGTAATAATAAACTCTGCTGCGTCCTTTAGGATCAACACCTGTGTAATTGAAACACTTGTAAAGGAGACATTAAACACTAAATGCAGAGGCTAACTGACACAATGGAGCCGTGCTCTCACAGCCTGATGCAGGTATAGCACTGTTTGTTAGCTGGATTTAACAAATAACAGCTTAAAGTCTGTTTTAGAAACATGTGGAGCTCCGTCTTCACTGGGATGATTTGTTATAACCACATATATGCTGTTCACGTTCACTCTGTGTCTCTTTAGCAGTGATTCGCTCGTCGTTGTTCGGCTGGCTGCACTGACAGCAGGAAATCCACCTGTTGGCTGGTTGGTTGAATAAATGAGAACAGAGAGGAGCCTGTTTGACTCAGGTGACAGGTGGATGACCGCTGCATCCGGCCTATCATGGAAAAACTCGAGTGTCAGACTGCAGCTTGTGGGTCTGGTGACTCAGACAGCATCTTCTCCTCCACACTGTCCTCATTTATAAACCTGAACATTACGGCTAACAGCGTGTCAGTGCAGCTAGCCAAACAACGAGGAACCCCTGCTCAAGAGACAGACAGTAAAGGTGGACAGTGTAGCCTTGGTTTTAACATAAAACTCGTTGTTGCTGCCCGGGGAAGAACAAAAGCTCTCCTTGAACTGATTTTTAGTTTCAGGCTTCTTAAATCCCCTGAGCTATTGGGTCTATTACAAGTTAGCTAACATAAGCTAATGTAAGTCTAGATCTAAGTGCACGCTCAGTCACCAAGGTAAGTAAATCTGTTCATCTGGACGTTAGCACTGGGAGAAATGTTTGATCAGTGGTTGTTGATCAATGGTTGTGACAATTTGCATATTCAATGAACAGCCCATTGTTCCTTCAGTGGGCTGGTTTCAGTCACTGTGCAAATGTCCTGTTTATAAGGTTGGAAACCTGCAGTCAGCTGAGACTGAAGAAGGACGAAACGTTTCTCCCGCTGAAAACATCCAGATGAACAGATGCAACCTTTTGGTCTGCTGATGGAAACCAACCAACCGGTGACTTAAGGATCCGCACAGACAGAAGATGGCGCTAAATATGCTTTTAAAACTTGAAGCACTTACTTCTTATTTCCAGCTACACTGATGGTTATATCTGTGTCGGTTTTTGAGAGCAGAGCTCAAGGGTGTAAACTTATGCATTTAGTGTTTCATATCCCTTTAAAGAACAAAAGAAAGGACACTTTATAAAACAAAACATGACGATATTGTTGTTTTTAAGATTTTAATAACCTAAACGACTCGCTGATGTGGGCAGTGATCCCTCTAAACAGGCCGGCGCAGTAGGTCGAGCCCACAGTCACAACAGCAAAGTTTCTCTGTCTAAATATGGCTGCTCGTTTAGATCTACAGCCATGTTTCTCCTCCAATGATTTCTGTGCACAAAGCTGTTAATTCCACGCGTGACGTGCCTGAACGTGGTCAACACTGAAGCTGCTTCTGACTTTTTAGAAACTCGGCAACTAATGATGATTAACATAACCAACAGAAACATTTTACTTAGTAAAAGCAGTCTGCATCTGCAAGTATTTTGTTTTATGTGGGAGCAGGGCGACATGAAGCAGCATTGTCGCGTAATAACGGGTTAATAAACCTGCTTTCACTCCTGCCTTGGTCAGCTGCTGTGAAACAGAACAACACACAAGGAGCCGCTTTCGGTGCCCGAAACCAGCTCAAATATTCCCAGCACAGGCAAAGTGTGGCTTCCAGTCTTTTTACAATTCAGCGCCACAACTGGGAAGCGTTCATGGAAAAATCTGAGCACTGCAGGAAGCGGAGTGAGAAACAGACAAAGCTACGCCGAAACGCCTTAAATGAACTTTTTTAACTCAGCCATTCCAACAGACACAGATGTGCACCAGGAAATAGAGCAGGCCTACACGGGAAGACAGCTCGTTCCCCCCGAGATTCACGCGTTCCTGATTAACAGAGCGCGGAAACCTGCGACAACGCCCTCCGAATAACACTTCATATATACTCAGGTGACCTCGTTCCGGCCAGATGTCTCGACTTACCCGCAAATTGCGATTCTCCCGTGGCTGAAAGTCGGCCTGTTTCCCTCAAGCTACAACAGGAACTCACTCTAGGTCACGTGCCGGCCTGTCATGGCACGGATTGGCTGGTTGTCAAACTACAGCTCGCAAAGGCTCGAGGGAAATGTAGTTTTCGGACGGCTTGGCCTACACGCCTGTTTTTTATGTTGACATGTACATACATGTTTTATACTAACGTAGATATGGTTCCTCCAGCTGAAATCAGTTAGTTTTAAACGTTATAAGCTAACTATTGTGCTGATGTCTAATTCTTTGCTTTGTTTTCTTGGACTCTACTAGATTAGCTCTATTTCACATTATCGCTTATTTATTTTACCAATTTTTCCGGTATGAATCAGCCATTTCAGCTCCCATCTCCTCCCTTTAATAGAGACACAGTGGTTCTTAACGTTGAGCGATTGTCCCTGAGTTAAATAAGCTGTTAAGAAAATGGTTCAGTTCTTGTAAATTATCACAGTGTATATACAATTAATTAGATGTGTTAATTCATTTTGGCAATAGTACGCACGTGATTAGCAGTCTCCTTGTATATGCCAGTTTAGTAAAACATGTATTAATTACTCCTGTCTCAGAGAAGCCACACACTGGACTTGGATCCTGCAAGGTGAGTACTAGTCATGAGCAGCAACGGTCACATTGCTGCTTCAGTCGGGCTGGGCACGCCTCCAACCTGCTTCTCCAGCTTAGCCAGCCAATCCTGTATATGCAGAAAAAGAAACGGCAGGATTCACTGTTTACTTTCAAAAACTCAAATACTCCACAGTCCATGGTAACTGCCACACGGGATCTTATCTTAAGCTTTTTAACCATAAATCATCCTTGAAATTTTAGCTATGACTTAAAAAGAGCTAAAAGTTCTATTGACTATAATTAAAGTTAAAGAAAAGTTACTTTTATTTACTGGGATTTAAAAAAATTTGAGGCAAACTTGCCCACTATGAGTGAATATAAATGATGGAAAACCATCTTGGTCCTGGGTTTTTGGCCCAGTTTTTGAGGTTATTGTGGTTTTGTGGTTCAGTCTTTTGGAATTCAGGTCTCAGTGTGTGTTGTTTCCTGTTTTATTTTGATAGTCTCGTCTCTCCTGTGTATCATGCTGAGTTTGATTCCTTTGTCAGGAGTGTGTGGTGCGAACTTTAGAAGTATTTGGAATTGGAGTATTCGGTTTTTGATTAACTATAGCAAGTGGACTTGATCTGCATAACAGATACTGTATTTGATAAACTGTGTAGAAGGATAAGAGGAGTGGTGTGCAGGTTTCAGCCTGTACAGGCCCAGTAAGTTGAAAACTTGCAGGCTACCTCTGAGCTTCTGTATTGCCCAAGAGAAAAACCATAAAAAGCAGCCACTGCCAGCATCATGTTAGGCTGGTTAATCACAAACTTCTGGGTGTACTATTGGAGCCAGACCCATCCGTGCAGGTGGAGAGTGTGATGGGGGAGGGTGGAATACAGCAGCGATGGGAATAATGGCGTTACTAACGGTGTCACGTAAAACCAGAGTCATGATAAATAATATATACGCGTGTTTTTCCTCAATCGTTTCGTCACGTTTACTGTCTAAGGACAGCGCAGCGAGCACTCTCTGCTTACAAGCAAACAAAATTCAGCCCTTTCGTGTTGGTGGAAAAATGCACCATGTCGACCAATAAAAAATGATATGGCAACATGACATTTGGTTCTTTAGAAAGAGGGGAAGTTTTAGGAGTGACGGCGAGTGACGGCGAGTGACGGCGAGTGACGGCGAGAGAGAGTGAGAGAGAGAGAGAGAGAGAGAGAGAGAGAGAGTTTTGAGATGTGAGAGATTTGTGACGTTTAGCATGTTTGGAGTGTGTAGTTAGTGTGTTGTCTTGTGTAGTTAGTGTGTAGTGTTGTGGATAGTTTTGTGTTGTGTGTCAGAACAATGAGGCGACTGCTGTCTCCAGGTAGAAACAGCAGTGATACACCTGCTGCTGTCAGACCTGCAGGTATCAGGCTGTGATGTTTCCTTTATAGTGGACAGAAATATTTGTGTGGCATCTTATTGAAGAACAGCTGATTGTTCTGTAAATAGTTTGAAATGGTTATTTAAAAAATCAAGGTAAAAGGTAAATGGCTGCAAATAACTTTGTTGTTTGCAAAACTTGTGCATAGGATTTTAAAATTGACAATTTATTTTTGCATTTAAAGTTCTGAAATATGATTCAATAAACATGTTTGTGGTTGTTACAGTAAAAATATAACTTTTTCTACTTGGATTTTATGTTTTCTGTCTGATTTTAGATCAATTGTGTTAATACAGTTTGTCAAAATGAAAACATGACTGTAAATTCAGACATGTGAGGTTGTGCTGAAAAGGATGAGACCAAACAAGGCAAAGGAAATAGCTTTTAACGGCGAAATGTGGAGGAAAATCAAAAGTAGTCAAAAATGGCCAATTATACCCTGGACCCCAGAGGGTTAAACGTTTTCTTCAAAGTAACGCAATAGTTACTTTTCAAGTAATTAATTACTTTTAGAGTCTTGTAACTTAGTTACTAACGCAGTTACTTTTTTGAAAAACTAACTAGTATTAATTACTTTTTCAAAGTAACTTGCCCAACACTGGAATACAGCCGGCAAAAGTAAAAGCAAAAGGAAAACCCTGTCCTGAGATGGTGACATGGATGAGCTTTCCTTTGGCTTCAAATCAAAGTGATAGGACAGGACCAAAATAGAGAGGAGGGGTTTAACGTGTTTGTTAAAGCACTGAAGATTAATAATTTGTTGGGTAAGAGTGTAAAAGTGTCCACACCAGTTAGTGGTTAAAGGAGTAAATTAAAAGGAGTAATATATAATGCATCACTTCCCGTGATGCATTGAGTTTTTCCTTTCCAGTCACCTTTCTCACTCACTATGTATAGATAGACGTCTCTACATTGAATCATATCTGTTATTAATCTCTGTCTCTCTTCCACAGCATGTCTTTATCCTGTCTTCCTTCTCTCACCCCAACCAATCACAGCAGATGGCCCCGCCCCTCCCTGAGCCTGGTTCTGCCAGAGGTTTCTTCCTGTTAAAAGGGAGTTTTTCCTTCCCACTGTCGCCAAAGTGCTGCTCATAGGGGGTCATATGATTGTTGGGTTTTTCTCTGTATCTATGAAGGCGACTTATGTTGTGATTTGGCGCTATATAAATAAAATTGAATTGAATTGAATCGAGTTATCAGAGTTATCAAACCCGTGGACAATGTGAGTGGAGCCAGACAAGTTTATGCTGAACATATAAACATATAAACTGCTAGTGATGATTCAGTGGTGGTAAGTGCAAAGTAACTACTGGTGTTTATGGTTGAAGCAATGTGGAAATCAAAAATGGCCGAAAAAAATCAAATAATAATAATTCAGATGTGGCAGGAAATCGCTTCTGCTGCAGAAAGGCTGCAAGGATGCAAGGAGATCAATCACAAGGGTTTGAATGAAAGTCACCATTTAGAATGAGACGACACAGACACAGAGGACTCGTTCTACAGAGGTTCTAATGATGACAACTAGCATTGTTTGCATAATGCTATTTGTTATGCAATGAATGCAGTAGCTGAGTGCCAGAAGGAGGACAGAAACGGTAGAGTTGCAGAGGAATCTATAGACTAACACAACTTGGTTGTTTTAAATGATGACCCATGCCCTGATGGTTCTGGACAAATCAAACAGTCTCATCATCTACTGACGTGACATTTGCATCAGCAGAACTGTTGATAAATGGGATGTACTGCATCAAAATACAAGATTCTGTTAAAAAATGTCAGTATGGTCAGCTGCAGCTCAGGTTATACCACAGAAGAAACCCGTCCAAACAACTATTACGATCCCACAGTAGGATCTGAAATGTAATCTCGCTGTGAAAGCACGAAACATGGAACCTGGTGCTAACCGTGTTAGTTTAGCAGTTTCACAAGGTACACAGTAAAGAAAGGTAAGTGCAGAGAAAAGGAGGAGAGACTAGAGCAACAACAAGGAAACTCAGGTGCTATCAATGTGATCTTAATGTTAGATAAATAGAGCCACAACGAAAGGAAAAGACACATCTCCAGGCAGGGGTGGAAAAGGATTCCAGCTATTTAAACAGTCAGGAAAGCTACTCTTTAAAAAGCTGTTAGCTGTATTTAATAATGTGTGGGGGAATGGGGGTCTTCCAAAAGAATGGAAACGTGCAATGATTATTCCTGTTGTAAAACCTGGAAAGGAGCCTAAGTCTAGCTTGTACAGGCCTACGGCCCTCACCTCTTTAATATGCAAGACAATAGAGTGAATGTTAACGGATTAGTAAAGAATTTGGAAAAGTGGGTTTTTGTACTGCACCAGAGCGGTTTGAGGTGGGGTCACTCAGCTATGGGTGCAAGTAGAAGTCTTCTTAGATACTGAAAAAGCAAATGACCGGCTGTGGAAGGAGGGCTTGCTAACAACATGTCATGATGCTGGAGGAGAAAGAATGCTAAGTGGGATCCAGAATTTCTTATGTAACCGGGCAACACAAATGAGAGCTGGCAGTGAACTGTGTGAGGAGCTGGAGGTGGAAAATGGTACTGCTCAAGGAAGTGCCATTAGTCCTTCTCTGTTCAACTGCTGAATGACATGTTTAATCGGCTGGGAAAAGAGTTTGGTGTCTCTCTGCTTGCAGATGATGGTGTCGTCTGGAAACAGGGAAGAAACCTTTATTCTCTCTCAGATTCAGAGCATCCGAGCTTTGGAGGATGTGGTTACACGGGCTAATGATTCAGGCTTTAAAATATCTGTTGATAAAACTAAGTATGTGATATTTGGACATAAAAGGAAAGTAGCAACTAAATACCTGCAAGTATCAGGAAAGTACCTTGAGAGTCAAGCAGTTAAATTTTTGGAACGTGGTTGGATGAGAGAATGACTCGGAAAATATCTGCATAAGGTGTGAAAAGATCATTAATGTGTTTAACGATAAAAAGTTTACTTTTCAATAAAGTACTGTTACATTACTCACACAGTACTAACCTGTATAAGAGAGCATAGAGGCCTGAGACTGACAGTGCTTGTGTCTGGCCTGTTTATTCTGAAGAAGACTTGTAAGTAACAAACAGCAGATGGCAGCATAGAGCATCGTTGCATCTAGCCTCCCAAACCCGAAGAAGAAGCTGTGTCCCCACCTGTGGCCTGTGCCTTCACTGTACCCCTGTGTGTGTATACATGTCGCCAGAGTCTCGCTCTGTTCCTTATCAGGTTAGCCCTCCTTGTGCTTCCATCTAACTTACTGCACTTTTCTGCTCAACTTGAGAACTCAAAGCACTTTATACAACATGCCTCATTCACCCATTCATAAAATCCTTTTTTTCAATGCTTTTTCTACCTAAGTGCTTTCTCGGTTAATCTCACTCTCTTATGAACACTTCAGAGAGTAACTTGAAGTTCACTCTGTTGCCTAAAGATACTCTGGCAGACTGGAGCAGCCAAGGATTGAAACAGGGATCGAAATCATGTAAATCTAGTTGAAATTTAGTGACATAAAATAATATACCACTCATATAAAAAGTCCAAGTATTGTTGCAAAATTAGTAACAGGGTTTACAATTTTTAAAAAAGAGTACTGTTAATTTTTTCAAATCAAATGGGTTGTTTTACATGTAACTTTTGTGTACATTTCTTATACATTACTGATTTTATACTGATTATACTGATTTTCTAACACTGGAAAATAACAACATGTTAGAAATATTCCAGTGTTAGAAGATCAGCACTGCCCAGTGTTAGCCATTGTTAATCTTCAAAACTGACTAGGTTACTTTTAAACATATAACACTGTCAAAAGTGTTAATTTAACACTCAACAGTGTTGTATTTAACACTCAGAGGAGTGGCCCCATATAGACACGCTGTAGTGTTAATTTAACACTGGAGATCTTGCTGTGTAGAGAGGTTTTGGAAGTAGGCTGTTACTCTGACACTAGCAGACACACGACTGGGAGCCTTCACAGGAATGGGGCCTCGGTCATAAATCTGCTCTTATGGAATGCACCCTTTATGCAGGTCCCAGGAGGGTCAGAGGTGGTTGCCATAGTGAAGTGGCCAGAAAGCTGGAGAAGAAGAAACCTGAGCTGACATCAGACTTGAGGTCACTCTAAACTGTTTTTGTGTTTATCGCACATAATATAAAGCACTTATTGTCTGGGTGTGGGCTTTCTGTTTGTTTGGGTCTCCTCCGTGAGCAGAGACACGGCAGCCTTTTTTTTTTAACTTGAACCTTCAACTGCTTAATACATGTAAGAAAATGCACTTTGAGCATATTTGTCTTTCCTCTCTCATAAAATGAACCCAACATTATCCTCAGTTACGTTAACACAAAGGCATCTGCTGTGATGCTCACACCTCTGATGTTTGCTGATTGTTTTTATGCACAGATATAAAAATATGGATATGTACTGAGAATGATCATAATAATAATGATTCTGACTGACTGAGTAAAAACTGAATTGAACCGGGACCTTTTGAATCAGAAATGGAATCAAATTGATTATAGAAACTGAAATCAGTACCCAGCGCTAGTTGTTTAGCTCTGTATGCCAGCTTGATGCTTGAATAGAGCTGATCCGGTGTGTTAGCTCCTCTGTTAGCGTACTTGGTGTGCTGGTGAAGTTTAGGAGACGCTGCTTTTAATTCTTGCGTCAGTAAAGTCACCTGCAATGATGAGCACAGCGTCAGGATAGTGGTTCTGCTGGTTGCTAATGCTACTGCACAGGTGTCTAAGGCCCGAGTTAGCATTAGAGGAACGTAAACAACAGTGATCATCACTACAGTGGACTCCAAGTGTTGTTCAAGAAATGCACTTCATTATCTGAACATCTGCAAGTGGTGCGACACCACATCTATAAAAATAGGTTGTGGCAGTTTGTTGAATTATTCTATTGTGTGTTGGCACACTGCCCCAGTCAATTAGACTCAGAAAAAAGACTCCCAAGAGTTAATTTCAGACATTACAGGCCACATGAAGCAAATTAATTGTGAAAAATAATGACAGTACAATTAGAAAACGGCTGAAAAAGTATGGCTTGTTTAAAAGGGCTATCAAAGAAAGCCTTTTCTCTCCAAGAAGAGCGTGTTCACATGGCTTAGTCACACCTGAACAACCCACCAGCACGTGAACAAGGCAAACGTGGCTCTATTACACAGAAATGTCTATAAACATGCTCATTTACTCCAAATATCGATGCAGTTACTTCCGACCCTCCCGTCTTTGGACAGTCAACAATGAACCAGCTAAAGAACAACAACAGATAGATATAACATGATGTCAGCTAATGTTAGGCTAGAGTGTCCTAAAAACAGTCTCCTGCTGACAGTTTGTTTACATTCTCACATAATATGACAGCTTATCTGCAATTCAACAATTTTACATTTATTTAGGTATTTATTTTATTTATTGTCATTGTCAAAGAACAATGAAATTGCGTTTGGGGCTTCCGTACAACCCGTAAAAAAAAACAAAAAAAAAACAAATACCCCTTAAAACCCAAGTGTAAATATTTAACCCAGTGTGACTTCAGTGCAATGAGACAATCCTTAGCAACAACATGAGAACAAGACAGGTAATGTTCATAGGACATTCAGACAAAGACCTGAGAAACATGACAAAATGCAACAATGCAACCCGTTCAATATTATTGTACTGTGAGATATGATGGTTGTCTATTTAAGAAAGAGGGGGGGGGGGCAGGGGGGGAAGAGAATAAAGATATAATGCACCAATGCAAACCAGTTCAGTGCTATTAAGAAGTTGGATATGGTTATTGTCCGTGAGAGGGGGGCAGAGAGGGGAGGGGGGCAGAATTCAGGAGCCTCACAGCCTGTGGCTGTTGGCCAGTCTGGATGTTCTGGCCTGTATAGACCTGTACCTGAAATCCCCTTCAAAGAAAGTCGTACTAATGCTCGCTAAGTTTGAGAGCCTGATCCAGAGTAAATACTGACAGCTGAGCCTTCACTCATCACAGATGAATGACGATCCGAGTTTCTGAGGTGACTCAGGGGTAAAAATTTAATTGCAACACATTTAATTTACACTTTTGATTGCTAAACTGATTGTTAAATGTTGATATCATTAAAACATTTTAAAATAAAGTGTGTACAAAATGGTTTTATACATAAACAGTGCTAGAACACACCATCCATAGCAGGGCCGCAGTCTTTGATGCATCTTGGTTGACTAAACTATGCGATCGTGGCTCAAGAGTTGGGAGTTCGCCTTGTAATCGGAAGGTTGCCGGTTCGAGCCCCGGCTTGGACAGTCTCTGTCGTTGTGTCCTTGGGCAAGACACTTCACCCGTTGCCTACTGGTGGTGGTCAGAGGGCCTGGTGGCGCCTCGCCTCTGTCAGTGCGCCCCAGGGCAGCCGTGGCTACAATGTAGCTGCCATCACCAGTGTGTGAATGTGTGAATGACTGAATGTGTAAAGCGCTTTGGGGTCCTTAGGAACTAGTAAAGCGCTATACAAATACAGGCCATTTACCATAAGCTTGTCCTACAGCAGCAACGTTATAAACTAGGAGGAGTAAGAAAACAGAATTCAGTTAACTGCAGTCTGCAATACAAATACCAAGGAATAAAATATCCATTGAGATTATAAAATGTCTTTTACATGGATGTTCTGATGAGAAGCAGCACAGAATCAAACCAAACAAACTGGGTGTGGTTAGTTAAGCTCTGACTGGCTGCACTTTCATGAACTTAGATTTAAATAATAACTGGACTTTGATTTTCAAACACCTGCAATGCTCATTTTAAGATTTGGAAGTCAGTTAGAAGGCTACAAAATCCATCTGCTTCCAGTCTTCCTCACAAGTTGAAATATGGTAACACTTTTATTGTTGATATAAAGGATATGTCAACTCTACTTAATGTCTAAGGAGCTTGGTAAGAAAAGTTTCTGGACTACTTTAAGTTTCCTTAAAGAAGCTGTTTCAGCTCTAGGATCAACTGTTGGAGAGTCCCAGATTAAAGCCCTGTGGGAGTGTCCCCTCAAGAGGGTCATGGACCCCCTGTTGATCCTCTACCTAATCACATGAGCCTAGGTGTGAAAACAGGTGTGGGTCCCAATCAGCAAAGCATTTGGGTGAGCTCACTGTGAGACCTAGCCCCACCCCCACCCACCCACTTGGTCATTTGTTGCTGAGAACAAATGACCAAGCATGTGAGTGGGCGCTAAGGCGTCTGGGAAGTGTCTCAAAACATGGATTATAGACAGATGGTGTCGTAGGCTCTGTTCAAAGATGGTCGCTCACAGTGGACATAGATGCTTCTTTCACTCCTCTGTCCTCTCTGTCCAAAATGTGAACATTGGCATCCTCAAAGAGTGACCTTTGACCTTTAGATGCAGATGAACAGCTGAGTCTTGTCCCGTGGAGGTGGCTCTTCCATGTTGTGCGTTTATGAAGTGGCTGTTTGGTCTGAGCATTCCTCTACACTGTGCAGCAAACACCACATTGTTAAGTTTGTGTTCAGGAGTTTTGTCTTTGTGATGAACCAGTTTGTGTGTGAGTGTGTTGCTGGGATGTTTCTCTGATAAACCTGCTACATGGTGATAACAGTGTTGTTCTGTTTGTCCTTCTGATTCTCTGTAACACTTGAAAATAAACATTTTTGCTTGGCTGTTTATTGACCTAACAAGGTGTTTGGATCAATGTTATATTATCAGTATTATACAAAAGCTTGGCTTTAGTACAGATCAGATTAGTTGGATTAAAAGCTACTTAACTAACCACACCCAGTTTGTTTGGTTTGATTCTGTGCTGCTTCTCATCAGAACATCCATGTAAAAGACATTTTATAATCTCAATGGATATTTTATTCCTGGTTAAATAAAGATTAAAATAATTGAAATAACAAAAATAAAAATCTACTCAAAGTGATCTAATGTCATGGTCTGAGTGAGCAGACGGGCATTTCCATCAGTGCCGGAGCACCCTTGGCTCCGCCCGTGGGCAGGACTTCCTCAGCTTCACGCATCTGGAGCTAACTGGGACCATCAGGCCAAAGGGGATTTAAGCTCTGCGCTGCCATCTCCTCTCTGCCAGTTCGTCAGCTACCTGATGGTGGTAACCGGCTCTCACGGTCATGCTGCTATTCTCAAGTAGATTGACTCACGCTGTTTCTTGTGCTTCAGGACCTTTTCTCCAGTGTCGACTGCTGCTCACCACTTGGATCTCGGCTCCTGTCCACCTCACTGGGAAATATTTCCAAACCTGACCTGCCTGTCCTCCTGCTCACTCACCACTTTGGATCCAACAAACCCCAGGTCAGCCGTTTCACCTTTTTCAAATTCCGAGGAAGTGCCTCACCTCCCCCCTCATTACCACACCTCCACCTCCTGCAAGTAAGCTGGAAAAACTGTTATACTTACCCTCTCTGGTTATCCACTTTAACCCAGCTCTAACCCTGCTCTCCCCATGTGATTTAACCAGTCAAGGACAAACGTACAGAAAATGCTGCATCAAGCCTTGTAATCATAGCTTTCCTAGTTTTGTTAAGCCTGGATTGACAGCTTGGTGTGATGGTTAGTGCTGTTGCCTCACAGCAAGAAGGGTCTGGGTTCAAATCCACAACCTGGCTGGTTTGCAGTGTGTAATTGTGTGGATGCCCTCAAAGGCATCCACACTATTGAGTTCCTGTTTCTCTTTATTATTCTTCATCTGCAAGTTGCTTCCGTACGTTTTTCGGCGCTTAACTACTCCCTCAGTTTTTGTGCTATTTTCACCGTTCAAATCTTAAGAAATTCTGCTCTTTCCTGCTATGACTTTGGTGCTCATAACTTCTATGCTTTTTGAGATATTGAATTTTTTATGCAATATTTTTTGCCCATTTCTTCCACATTATCATTCTGGTCACTGGTTTTCCTTGCCCGGTTGAGCTGTGTTTTAGCTCAGTGAGATGAGCAGCCGTTCTCAGACTGGGAGGCCTGGGTTGAAATCCCGCTTATGGCAACATTTCTTTCAGTTAACAGTTGAACTTTTTTAACTCTTTTCAGCAAAATTTTCAGTTTTTTCTGCTGTTTTCAGAAAAAAAAAACTCTTTTCAGCAGAAATTCTGCTTATTCACCTCATTTCTGCAAAAATTTTCAGCCTTTTCACCTCTTATCAGCACACTTCTCAGCTGTTTTTAGAAAAACTCTTTTCTGCAGAATTTTCAGCCTGATTCACCTCATTTCTGTAGAATATTGAGCCATTTCACCTCTCATCAGCACACTTCTCAGCAGCTGTTGTGGATAGGCGTAGCTTTGGGTCACGTGTTGTCGGTAATAGTGATTGTTATATCACCTGTTCACGGCCCGAGGGGAATTTTTGTGAATGAGTGGGTGATGGGGGAAGTCGACTTTTGCTGACCGCTCAAGCTTAGGTTGTGTTTGATCACTGTTTTTCTACGGATTTTAAGGATTTGATAACAAATAAAGGAGTTTTAACCTGGAACTTTGACTTACGTTTTAAACAGCGGGCGCGTCAACATTATTCCCCTATTCAGCTGCTTGGCAACTCAAAGGCTTGACAGTCGCCAATAGCAGCTTCTGCTCATTTGAGCAGAATTGTCAGTCTCTCCACTTCTTTGTAAGAATGAGTTTGGCTCAGTGGAGGGCCAGGTTTGAATCTTGTACAGGGCAACATTTTTTTCACCTGTTTTCAGCAGAAATGTAAGTTTCTTCACCGCCATACAACTTTTTGCAAGTTTTCAACTTTTTCAGCTTTTTCAGCAGACAGCTTCAGCTTTAAAGCGTCTGAAGGAAACGGTTTCCAGGGCCTACTCCGTGGATCGGCTTCCTCCTATCAGCAGAGAATGTCCCTTAGTCTGTAACACAGTCAAATATATTCTCAAGTAATATTCAAGCATGCCATTCAGCGTGTTAGTACGAGCTCGGGAGCAGCTTGGGAGAACAAGAAAACAGAGACTGCTTCAGGTTGTCTTCCCAAATTGACTCAACTTTATTCACAAGTAAAATTCATGAGACAGCAGATTATCAGTTTAAACCAGTACAGACCAAGATAAGGCAGCGTCTTCCTGCCCATGGGTGAAGAAGCATCCTTTGTGTAGTTTATCAGTTCAGCTACAATTGTGATTATCTCAGCGACATATTTTCAAGGCACAAAACAAAGAGTTCTTACATTAGTGAAATATGAAACAAACCATTTGGCCTTCAACAGGCGTCTAAAAGATTAAGAAACTAATGTAGCTGAGGGAGTGATCTCTGTGGTATTTCAACCTTGTACCAGCCTGTGATTCTCACACATCAATTCTTGGGTCAAAGAGAAAAATAACTGAAACAAAGGGGCCTTATTGAATGACAGAGTTTTCCTGTATAATGTCACTATAAAACAATATCCAGTAAATGCTACCATGGTACTAAAATACCTAACAGCGTCCACACTGCATTTTCGCAGGAAATGCAATTTTTTTTCTAGTTAGAGTTAAGTTGGTCATTCTAAATTACCCATGAATATAAGTGCAAATGGTTGTTTGTCTCTATGAAATCATCAACCCCCATATTGGTTCATTAAGGAAGACCAGCAGTAATTGCCTTGATTAACAAAGTAGTTGTTCGAACAACAAGATTTCATTGTGTTTTCCTAAAGTTGTTAACTTGTGTAGAATGAATTAAAACAAATTTCACTCTGCATATTTAAATAAATCACTTCAAGTCAATGTATGTATACTACGTTGAGCCAACGTGATCTGATTACATCAAACCACCAAATGTGTTGGTTTTACATGGTCAGAAATCAGTTACTGTACTTGGTTAAAACACGTGGAAAAAGGTGCCATGATTAAATTGTGTTTATCCAACAACGGATGTAAATCGAAATGTGGTTTTCATTAAACTTTACCATCATTACAATCATTAGTTCTCAAATCAAATTAGTAGTTTGAACTCAGCTAATCTCATGTTAAGTGGTCATAACTGGCTATTTAAGATTCAGTAAGGAAGGAGCCGTTTATTTAACATTTTGCCAAGAAACAAGTTTGAAGTGGTTTGAGTTCAAACATGGGCTCATTTATGTGTCTGCTTCTTCTGGCTGTCTCCCCAAAAGCTGTCAGAAAGAAGCTTTATGCCAAGAGTAAAGGTAAGTGAAGGAAACGGTTTCCAGGGCCTAATCCATGGATCGGCTTCCTTCGAGGCGTGGACGTCTATCAGCAGAGAATGTACCTTCACCTATCAGCAGAGAATGTCCCTTAGTCTGTAACACAGTCAAATATATTCTCAAGTAATATTCAAGCATGCCATTCAGCGTGTTAGTACGAGCTCGGGAGCAGCTTGGGAGAACAAGAAAACAGAGACTGCTTCAGGTTGTCTTCCCAAAGTGACTCAACTTTATTCACAAGTACAACAGTTTATATAGAGGGTAAAATTCATGAGACAGCAGATTTATCAGTTTAAACCAGTACAGACCAAGATAAGGCAGCGTCTTCCTGCCCTTGGGTGAAGAAGCATCCTTTGTGTAGTTTATTAGTTCAGCTACAATTGTGATTATCTCAGCGACATATTTTCAAGGCACAAAACAAAGAGTTCTTTCATTAGTGAAATCTGAAACAAACCATTTGGCCTTCAACAGGCGTCTAAAAGATTAAGAAACTAATGTAGCTGAGGGAGTGATCTCTGTGGTATTTCAACCTTGTACCAGCCTGTGATTCTCACACATCAATTCTTGGGTCAAAGAGAAAAATAACTAAAACAAAGGGGCCTTATTGAATGACAGAGTTTTCCTGCATAATGTCACTATAAAACAATATCCAGTAAATGCTACCATGGTACTAAAATACCTAACAGTAAGTGTGGTGTCTTTTTGGGAAAACGTATTACAACACACAAAGTGAGTTAAATAGTGGCTGTGCTTGTGATGCTAACACACTCTTATAACTGTTGGAAGACGTTAACTTAGAGATCAAAACTGTGTTTTTAAGGTCACACATGAGGGATTTGTTGCTTTTACAGCAGTAACTCGGTAAACTTTATAAAAGATGAGGTCGGTGGTCTTTAGCTGAGACTTCAGCCTCCTCTGATAGGACTGAGGCACAGAAGCTGCTGCTTTTTGTTTTCTTTTTCTCATTCAGAGTTTTAAAGAGAATACTGAGAAGTAAAAGCTGCACAACTGATCTACAGAAACACTTGAATCTCCAATCAGTCATATTATGGTACACAGCACAGATGCTGCTTCTAGGGTTAGGGCGAGGCAACGGGAATCACATTTTTATGAGTCGTTTGTATTTAGGTTGTTTCTGATAGTATCACTTCTATATATTGCATGTGTAAAAGAAAGCAACACCTTATCTTATAGTGAAGAACCATCATTAAACACTGGAATTCAAAGTTAAATCGAATAAATATTCTATAAATATTATTTTAAGAATTACTGTCATGTAGATGAAAAAAAGAGACAGCTCCATTCATTCATATCAGCACAGAGAGAGATAGGTGCACTGTGCTGCATTAAAATTCAAACTGAGGGCAGATTTTTCAGCTCTGACACGGTTTGCTCTTCAGTTGAGTTGAGTTTTCTATTTTTAAAAGAAAACGTTATTTGCTGCACAAAGTGACTTCGTCCTTATTCATCCATCCACAGCTCTGACGTATAGAATATATTTATACTGCCAAAATAAAAGCTAGAAAAATACATCCAGTAATTACAAACAATATGATTCTTAACAAGTTTTTTAACATGTTTTTTCCTTTACGTTACCTTTTTTTTCTCTTTTTTGTTATTTCCTCAGAAATAAACCTGAACCTGTATCTGTGAGTGTTGTGACTGTCCTGCTAATCGGACCTTTTGTGTGTAGATCTTTCCTAAATCCTGGTTACGGACTACGAGAGGAGCTGGAGTTGTACAGAAAGTATGGAGCACCTCTTACCGACCCCTGTTCCCCCATGGACCTTGGAGACCCGGACCCCTTTCCCCTGCACATTGCATATATCCACTTGGTGTTTGTTGTTCACTGTAAATAAACGCACTGTCTTTCGCCTAAGCAAAGTCCCTTTAACAAACCTTATGAACAGTGTTCTTCATTTTCTTTCAATTTCACAATTATGCACCACTTTGTGTTGCATTGTGTTTGTATCACATAAAATCCTGTTGAAATACATATAATTTATGGTCTGATAGTTATGCTAATGTTGCTGTCACTATTATTACAGAGATTCAAAGAGTGAAGAACTCACATATGGCACGCACAGTCCTCAGCTGGTACAGGACTGCACTCAAAGGACTTATGATGCTTGAAGACAGGATAATAATAATACACAGAATAAAAATAAATATCAAACATAAAGAAAGAAAAT
Organism: Astatotilapia calliptera; assembly: GCF_964374335.1. Lineage (NCBI taxonomy): Eukaryota > Metazoa > Chordata > Actinopteri > Cichliformes > Cichlidae > Astatotilapia > Astatotilapia calliptera. Next base: position 14,029,222 of record NC_137424.1, read on the forward strand.
CTTGGCTGCTTGTAAGTTATTTCATTCATACTGTTTGTGCATTCTTCTTCATAGCATGCAGGTAAACGCACACAGGACTGATTATTCAGTGACTTTGTCCTCAAACTGTGGAACCCGGTTTTATTCTAATCCAGTATTAATGTTCTCAAGGATATAATTTCTGGTTTTGTTGTTTTTCAATAACACATTTCGATGATACACTGAATGTTCTGTTAGAAATAAAAAGATTCTTTTAGTTTTGATATAGTGTTTTTAACACAGTCATTACTCAAAATTACAAAAAAAATACTAATTAGTAAATAATTTTTTTTATAATTAAGTGTTAAATAACCACAATGATTTTTTTATATATAATGAATGAAACTCCAGAAAATAAAAACTCGAAATAAATCAGCAAGTTATAAAAACTGAAACGGAAAATCTAATTGATTTGTTAACATTTGTGTGACTTTAATGATCCTTTGATGTCGCCTGTTTTCATGAATTGAATGAATGGCGGTGTTTTATTCCACGCTGCAGGAGGCGAACATGACTGGATGTCCTGTCCGAGAAACTAAACAGTTCTTATGGCCGCCAACCGGATCCTTCCGGGTCACTGTCCTTAGTGAGGACCCTTCAGACCGGGAAAGGTCTGAAACACTAACAGACTTAAACATTTAAGGGGATCTGTAGTGATACACTGTTACAAAAGTCCTCTAATTGTCGCACACTGGGGAATGCGAACATTTCTGCAGCGTGAGAAGAGAAATCACAGCTCGCACCTGATTATCTGCAGCGCATCTTGACCTGAGTTCATTTTTGAGCCAGCAAAGGACAAACATGTCCGCTACACTGATGCAAAATGGCTCACTGCTGCTCCTGCTTGGAATTCTCTGCACGTCCCTGATGGTGTCAAACTCACGCAAACGGACACACAGAAATAGCGGAGGGGGAGGGGGATGCTGAGCCGCTCCAGTGAACCCAGTATGGATGCTGACGTAGGAAACTGGGATGGGCGGAGCTTGGGGTTCGTATTGAATCTCCGGGGACACCGGCTGGTCTGTGTCGTTCATTCATCGGTGGAATTATTCTGCTCCGAAATTAGCCGTTCCACCATCAGCCATCCTGACTCCTCCGAACACCGACTCTAAGGACGCTACTCCTGGCCATCCTCTGTGGTAAGACCCGAACAGCGTAGGGCTGGAGGCTCGGCAGCAGATGCTGGCTCAGCGCTGTCCTATATGTTGTCTAAAGGAAAATTACCAGCTTATACTACCATCCTATACGGGCTGCGGGGCGCGCGGTGCTCAGCAGGCCGGCTCGCTTCGTGATGACGTTTTGATGGATGCGAGTTATTTTAATGGGCAGTATTGCAGTATTCTATTTTTGGTAGTATTGTTGCAAAACAGACAACTGCATCGTGTTCTGCGTTATTATTCTTATTCTTATTGTTATTGTTGTCCCTCCACGCATATGTCCTCCCGTTAATCGGTAATACCACTGTTATTACTGTGATTACGTTTTTCTCTTTTGGAATTTCGTAATAATTTGTCCGCATGATTTAAGGCCAGGGTTTACTTATTAATCCACAGCGTCACATAAGCAGAAAAATGTATTATGCTGTAACGCGCTGAACATTTCAAAATAAAAGCCCGTATAGTTAATTTTAGAAAATTCATCTGATTTTGAGAAATTGCCACATTTCAAACATAAAACGATCTTTAGGACTTCGTTAGTGTCAACCTGCTATCTCTACTCACATCTTTTAGACGACCTATTCAATTTTTTCACAGCGAGGAACAGAGAAGTTCTGACAGTAACACAATCTGCGTCCTTAAAAAGGACAGTGAGTGACTTCATGTAGACCTTTTTGGGCGTTTCTTGCTAATATTCTTGAACATTTTTTGTTTTATTACCTACCAGCTCATTAAGGTCTAGTCTAATTCTTCTGTGGTTTAATAGATGATTGATTCAAACTGAATCAATTCAACATTCATAAAAGGTGAAAGCCTTTCTACTCTTCATCACTCTGGAAAGGATGAAGAGTGGAAGGTGGTTGATCCAGATCGTGATGCCCAGGAGAGTGGGCATTGGACCTTTTGACCACATTGTTAAGCATAGTCTTAGAGAGGGTCAGGATGCCTGAGGAATGGAGAATATCTTTCCTGGTACCAATTTTCAAAAACAAGGATGTTGTACCGTGGGATAAAGCTTATGACTCATCGCATCGAGGAAAAAGTTGTTGAGGCTATGCTAAGAAGAGAGGTGATGAGCAGTAATTAGCAGTGCGGCTTTATGCCCAGACAGAGCCCCACAAATGTGATAATTGCTTTGAGTGTTGAAGTGTAGAGATGGTCCGAAGGAGTTGCACGGTGTCTTTGTAGCTGTGAGAAATCACTCCAAGACAGGCATGTGGGAACGAGAAGTGTCAGAGACATATGTCTGGCTGGTGCAGGACACGTATATGAGGACAAGGAGAAAGCGATGAGGTGTATGTAGAAGCGACAGTTGGGTTCAAGGCGGAGGTGGGATTACATCAAGGATCTGCTCTGAGCCCCTTCTGGTTCACAGTGGTGATACAGAAGAGGCCAGGCTGGACTCTTTGTGGACTAGGATGGTTTTTAGAGATGGTGGGACTAACATAAACCAGAGGCTGAACTGGAGCTGTCAGGGGTATGACCAATGGGAATGACCAGAATGGACAGGATTAGAAATGAGCATATCAGAGGGACAGCTCAGGTCAAGCATTTTGGAGAGGCAAGGCTGAGGTGGTTCAGACATGTGCAGAGACGTAGTGGACATGTAAGGATGCTGAAGATGGAGGCAGAAGAAAGAGAAGTTTATGATTCATAGATGCAGTGAAAGAGAATATGCAGAGGGCTGGTGTGACAGAAGAGGGTGGTAGGAATAGGATGAGATGGAGATGCAGATGATCTGCTCTGGGAACTCCTAAAGAGAGAAGCCAGAAGGAGGGGAAGTTTGAATAATTATAACAGAAGGACCTTAGTAAACAGCAGGATGAGGGCTCAGTCTGCATTTTCAACCCAGCTCATCTACCGTCACACATCTCAGAGAGGGATCCACGCTTAGTTTTTGGGATTGGGTTTTTCTCTTACCCAAATTAAGGCTTCCACTGAAAAGGTGTGGCCTTTCGTTACTGAGTAATATATAGCAGCACAGTTACTTCATGACTCAGTTACGTAGTATTGATTTGTCACCAGGTTTTGGTCATCTTTCAAAAGGTTTGTTTTCTTGCTTTTTCTATTCTTTCAGGAGTAAAGGAAGAGTGTTGATGTGATAACAGTGAACCAAACTGCCGAAGTGTACATTTAACAAACATTCTTTTTTCCTCATTAAATATTTAAAAGCATTTTGCATACTGAGTCAAATAACCCTTAAAAAATAAATGAAATAAAACTGACCGAGTGTGCACAGCTCCACTGTTCCTCAAAATCAGCATTATGGCAGGTTGAAATTCATCATTAAATGTCATAGCATTTTTTTCTGTTCCTTTTTAATCTAGCACATTGTTAAGAATGATATGTTTACCATTCATTGAGTGTCTTGGTATTCAAACAATTTTCTAATGCTTAACTATAAATGAGTTGAAATTCTTGAGTAAACATGAAAAACATTCAGAGACTAGTACAAACAGCCATCACTTCACCCAGCATTCTCAGCCTGTTATAGGCCAATCTCCAACCTTCCTTTTATCAAACAAATCTCCAAAGAATTGTTAAACAGCTAACAGATCGTCTGCAGAGGAAGAGTTTCATCAGGATTCAGCTTTAGTGAAGGTTACTAATGATCTCGGCCTCTGACAGTGGACTCAGCTCTGCGCTTGTCCTGCTAGACTTCAGTGCATCGTTCGATACTGTAGACCAAAGTATGTTAGTATATAAAGTAGTGCATGCCATAGGAAGTAAAGGTGCAGTGGTTTGAATCATATGCAATAGACTCCTTTTAATTTTTCCAAGTAAAGTCACACACCAAGTTAAATTCCACAGGATCCCGTGATGGGACCAGTTCTGATTACATTATGCGTAAGAACTCGATGACCTCTAATTTCCTGCTTCTACATTTAGATAAACTGAGGTCATTGTGTCTGACCAGATACTTATTGTGCCTGGAATTAACTTCACTGCCAATAACACTGAGGAATCCTGGAGTCGTGTTCGGATCACCCTAGTGGAGCTAGGTTGCTCTAAGACTTACTTGTGGCCCCTTACTTATGAGTTTTCAGCTTTCATGACACTGTTCTGTGAAATAAGCTTGGAGTTAAGAGATAAACACGTTCTCGAGTTTCACAATTAGGCTTAAAACGTTCCTTTTCGAGTTGGGGCTGGATCAGATGATCGAGAATCCTCCCGTTGTTACGCTGCAATGGGCCTAGGCTGCTGGCTTCCCAGGTGTTTGTTGCCCATACATTTTTGACTCTCTGTGAGCTTATGAACCACTCTGCATTTAATCATTAGTGTTTAATCATCTTTGGCTCTCTTCTTCAGTTTGTCCACCAAAGATTTCTTCCAGTTAAAAAGGGAGTTTTTCCTTCCCACTGTTGCCAAGTCCTGTATTGTTGGTTTTCTCTGCATTATTGTAGGGTCGTCACATTACAATAGAAAGTGTCTTGAGGTATATAAGCTATATAAAGATAATTGAATTAAATTGAACTGAATACATTCCAGGGCTCCAAAATACAAGCTAGCTGAAAGGTTTATGTAATTATTCTGGACAGTAAAAATCACACGATGGTCATTAAAACGGGTTCAGACTTGATGATGATTCATCTCCCATATCATGACCGCATAAGATGGCTGAACAAGTATTGGTATCATCATCAGTATATTGATCCTGAATTTACATGGTATTAAATTAATACTAAAACGTCCATGATCACTAATGCTAATGCTCCCCACTTCAATCACAGATGATAATAATAAAACGGTAATAACTATTCAAAAACATAAAAAAAGGGTAAAATCCGAAACTGCTGCACATGAGATTAATGCTGCAGAAAATCGTTTACTAGCACGATTTGTGAAATAAATATTTCAGTTAAATTAATTATTTTAACGCTGCCTGCGCTATCAGTGTTATTCCCAATGAGGGAGGCTCTACTTTAACTTTAAAATGCATGCTTTTAAAAATTAACGGTGTGTGTTCTGTGCTCCAGAGGCTGCACAAGCGCCAAAGAGACTGAAGGTTAGAAACATCTATAAAAACACTTTTACATTGTCTGCATCACCAAATACAAACACACCCTGTGACGAATCAGCAGAGTGTGCATGTCATGCAGTGGTTTTAGTAAAATATGGCTCAACACTCGTACATATAAAACACCCATCAGCGATGACATGTTCCACTTAACACATGCAGAATAAAAGGATCAGTGACAACACGGCGCCTCCAGCTGATTTGAATAGAGAGAGAGCTTCTGATATGAGCTGATCTCTTTTGACAGTTTGGTATTTGGAGTTGAAAGAGAGGAGGCATTATTGTATTAATCATGCAAGTGAGAGAAAACACAACACGGACATCCTTCTCTGTCCACTTTTGTCAACAATCTTTTTAACACTGTTTCTCTGACAAAGGCAGTGGACGTCAACACGGGACGGTTATGTGGACAGAGATCCGCTCATAGTCTGCTACCCTGGGTTCAGATGGTTGAGCGTGAGCCTAACAGGTGATTAAGTCAGCGTGCACAGCTCGTTACAGTGATAGGCTTTATACTTCATGCTTGTGCTGCTTCCTCACCAACTCATCACCAATGATTCCAATCTAGTGTCTGATTGTGTGCTTGTTGTATGTTTCATAACGAATCATGTGACTATGTACATGGCTCTTGCGTAATTGGGCTAAGTGGATTTGTGCTTGTTTTAAAGGACTTTGAGACCTCTATAATATTAGCCGACAGAGACCTCATGCATAACAGTGTTTACACATTATTGATGTTCGAAGTCTTTATGTCTATACTGAGCTGAGCAGCTCACAAAGATGCAACTAAAAAGTGCAGGTGGAGGCTGCACTATACAGTGCTGTGAAAAAGCATTTCCCCCCTTACTTGCATTTTTCAGATCATCAAATAATTTGTAATTTTAAACAAAGATAACCAGAGCAAATAGAAAATGCAGTTTATTAATGGAAAAAGCTAAAAACTGAACTGTGAGAAGTCATAAAGTAAACCTATAAACTGGTTGCATTGCTCTTGGCTGTCAAGCAGTTGCTATAACTGGCAATTGATATTTCACGTGTCTGAATGAATTTTGTCCCACTATAGTTATCACAGTTATTTTAATCCAGCTGCAGTGGATTCTACATCCTGTGTAAGGTGATGTCAAAACATCTCAATCAGATGTTTCTGGGTTTCGGATTTGACTAGGACTCTCCCCAACCTTTGTCCCTTTGGTTTTTTTTCGTTTTCAGTGGTTTTGAGTAGACTTACTGTTGGGTTTTGGATCATTGTCCTGCTGCAGGTGTTTAAGCAGAAAGACAGCCCAGGAAAACAAATAAACAAACAAAAACCCATCACAGAACATCCAGCCTGTTCTCACTCCCGAGGTGTTACATCCCGATGATTTGTCACGTCCCGAGGCGTTCCTGAGAAACGCGAAAGGTGACCTTCCACGTTCTTATGCTACACGCCGGGTTATGGATGAAATCCAGTTGACTGATGCTCCCGTGGTAAAACACGTTCCAGCCATGTATTCCAGCCCAAACTCTAACCTTAACCAGCACATTAATGATGTTAGACAGTGTTTTCCCAAGACATTTAAGTAAAATGAACGTACATATTTAGATTCATTCCAAACAGTTCTCATGTTTCCTCGTTTTTCCGATCTCGTGATTGAGGGACATGTTGGGTACCCAGAAGCGTAAGATGTTGACGGTTTGTCACCCAGCGTATGTAAATGTTACACTTTGGGAGACAGAACGTGTTGGAACATCACACGACGCCTGACTGTTGTATTTTGGCTGCTGTGTACTATTGGCTCTCTTCATTAGTTCCCTTTGTGTTGCTTGGTGTCCTAGTCTTTTCTGCGTTTGTCCATTGTTTTTCCATGTTCCCCTGTGTAGCAATGTTGGCTCATCAATAGAGGGCGCTAGGACGCCACTCCCATAAAAATATCGTGAGAAACAACTATAAAAATAAGTTTTCAATGGATGAGATTGCTCGTACGTCATGTTGCCTGCCCTATTGGCCAAACATGATTACATTCTGATGATTATGTGACAGCCAAATGGGAGTCTGTGGACAGACTGCAGTTTTTTCCAGTCACAGGGGTCTGAGCCTGAGTGTCTGTTGGAGCTTTGAATTTGCCCCTCGGGCTGCAATTTTGTGCATCCCTGACCAGTTGGCATGGACTGCCTATCTTGTTTAAGAATTTGATTGGACAATTCAATGTTATTCACACATCATCACAGCAGGGGCACTCACTCGTTCGCTACTGCTTGCCTGAGGATGGCGACTTCAAGCGCTCCAGCAAGTGAAGTTGGTTAGCTGGATGTGGTGTGAGCAATGCCTTCTTTTGCATTATGTGTCTGCTGTTGATTTGTCCTGGTGCCAAATTGTTTTGGACCACTACAGGTGTACGGGGCTTAAAGCACTTAACAGAAAACTGCAAAAGACACAAAAGTAGCCACTTGGACAATTGCATAAGGCTACACCTCTTTGGCGGGTTTAGAACAGTCGAACAGCTGCATGAAAGCTGTTGAACTGGCAGAAGAAAGTACGATGAAGAGGTGACAAGAAATCAGCATATTTCTGTCTAGAGTCATAAGCTATGCAGAGCCTATGAGTTGTGTTAAGGTTCAAAATATTGGGGATGGAGACAAGAGAAAAACCACAATAACAACACTGGTCCGGTCGGGTTGAGTCAAACGATGATTTAATGATCACACACGTGGGAGATGGACACTGATGCAGACAGCCTCAAATCTCAAAGTGGTGGAGCATTGCTCAAACTCTTATAGCCTCTGGTTCTCCCATCTTATCATAAAAGCCTAAACATTCACATGCTTTCTCTCACACGGCGCCTAAGCTACGACCTTGGCTCCCTGTTTATCTGCTCGTGCTGAGATGGGGCAGAAAACTCCAGCATGTTCTGTTCTCTTCTAATCAGACAAATAAGGCGATGACTTTCTGCGAACAGTATTCCTTATAACTCAACAGTATAATGCATCATAAACAATATCATTCATTCACAATAAATCAGCAGTCTAATGCAATGCAAATCAGTTTAAATACTGCAATAGTTATCACCTTCTTCTAATTCAGGAGAATAATGCAAACTAAAACTACATAATAATTCACAATCTTTATTTCGGGGTCTAACATGGCATAAAATAATATCATAATTTTACAGTTGGCTTAGATATTAGTGTAGATATTTGTGTTTGCAAAACTGTGTTGATTTTAGATTTGTGTGTTTTCTCCTGACCTTTTGGCTGTTTTACACCTTTTGTTTCACCCGTCGGCGGGAATTGATTCGAGTTTAGTGATTCTGATTCCTTGTCGATTCTCTTGTCACCACCGTCGCTAATCAGCAATAAAGACATTACATTCATGCAAATTAAATGCATGCTGTGGGTCAAATTTTTGTGCATGATTGTTGAGGTGTTTCCCCTCTATGTTGTGATCACTGTTGGAGTCATTACTCACAATTATTACACGTATTGCACAGAACACGCTCCTTAAATGTAATGCAGTACTTTACTGAATTACTTAGAGACGCTGTCTCATAATCACCATTTAACAATATAAACCTGAGGCTACAACTCCACACAACAACACAAATCCTTAATGAGGACTCTAAGATATTTCTCTTAGTAGAATACAAAGCTGACCGCACAAAGCAAAGATAAAAGCTGTCGCCGCGGTGATTCTGCTTTAGAAAGGTGAACAGGTAGAAATGGAGGCTGCAGCCTGACTGGGTAAGGACCTGGCTGCTGGGGTCAGCTTTCACTCAGCTTTCACTCTGGGTTCTTGGCTAGCTTAGCGTTAGCATGCTGTCTTGGCAGATGCTTGCAAAGAACCAAAGTTGTGTCAGGAACATAATGCAGCTGTTTCTGCCCTGGATGCAGTTTTCCACCTTACCATGTATCTCGTTTTTTTTATGGAATAAAAATAAATGCCCTGCGACAGCCTGGGGACCTGTCCAGGGTGCACCCTGCCTTCACCCTGAGACAGCTGGGATGGGCTCCAGCACCCCCTGCGACCCTGTAAAGGATAAGCGGAAGTGAATGGATGGATGGATAAAAATAAATGTCCATATCCATGCTCTAGACTGCGTCGCTATATCCTCCTCTGACACGATAAGCGGGATTGATAGGCAGGCAGACTCATAATTCCAAGGAATTGGACTATCAGGAACCAGCTTTCTACAAGAACCAGTTCTTGATTCTCATCCCTAAGTTAGGTATGTTTCCTGTTCAGTTGTTTCTTCCTGTTTTATTGTTGTAATGTTGTTTTCTGCGTCTTGTGTTGTTACTTCCCCCCACTTCATTATGTCTATAGTTTCCAGCTGTGCTCCCACCTGCTTCCTCTTCCCGCATTATCTTATGTGTACTTATACCTATCTTTTCCCCGTTTTCTCATCTTGTTTCTGTGGTTCTTTTTTCCCTTTTCTCCTCAGCCTCCTCTGTGTATACCTGTGCATACTATTTCTTAGCTCCGTGTTCCCTACTGTACCTGTCAGGGCCATCGCACACGCAGTCACGCGCAGCGTTGTCCTTGGAAATTAATGACTGCACATGTGCTGCAGTGCAGCTTGGTCAAACAGAGAGGAAAGATGAGAGGGGGTGAAAGAGGAGAGAAGTAAAAAAAGAGAGGGGGGTAGGATTGCAAGAAGGAAGAGGAGTGGAGGTTCTTTTTTAAAGAAGCTAAACAGATGGTTCAGGGAAAGCTGAGGTTTGACAGAGTATGAACTTCAGATAAGCATTAAGACTTACACAGAAAGAAAAGAGGTTTTCATTGCTTGCAGATAGCCCTCAGTCGAGATGTACTACTGTGAAACAGTGCTTATTAAAACCGTGTGTAACTGAGCAAACTGCTTAACTCACGCCTTTACTCTTATCTGAAAATGGACAGAGCAGACCAGAAATACAAAACACAAAGCTGTCATTCCTGCAGTTTTCTCACCTTCTAGTGTTTCATCGTATTTATAACACCCACTGAAAGCTGCGGCAGTAATGACACAGATAATCCAAGCCCATCCCCCACACCAATCGCTGCCTCCCCTTGACCCTCATTCATTTTATAGACAGGCAGTTCTTCATTATTAGTCAAAAGGATTCGTTTTGTTCACGAGGTTTTCTGATTGCTTTGAAGGTTTTGCTAATGTGAGGTTATGGAGAGGTTATGATCACCCTCAAGACAAAGAATAGTGACAGAGGGATTTGCTTAGTGCTGTGTGTACATCAGACATATAATCCACTAAGGAAAGAGTAATACATTTGTTAGCAATATGGGTGGTGGTTTCCTCCATGCCAAAATATCCATGCATACTTCAGAAAACAGAAAACAATTCAAATGTAGCTAATTACTGTGACTCTGTGTAATAGCTTATCATAGGTACTTAATGGTGATGCCGGTCTTGTGCCAAAAAACGTTCTCAGTTTATAAAATTGTTCTTGAGTGGATTCTGTCGCTGGCTGATTCTGCAGGCATGTAATAAACTGAAGGGGTTAGTTAGGGGTGAGGTGAGAAGAAGAACGCACAGGAATATAGGACAAAAGATACACCGTGGAAGAGAGCCAGAGTTGAACAGTGAAGGTTTTAAGCCTAATCTTAAAAGCAGAGAGTCTGTCTCCCAAATCGAAACTGGAAACTGGTTCTACAGAAGAGAGCTGGTCTTCCTCTTCTTCTACTTTTAAATGTCCTGGGAACCACAAGTGAGCCTGCAGTCTGAGAGCCACGTGCTCTATTGGGGTGCAGGTAGCAGAGAAGAGAGGTCAATATGGGGAAATATCCTCTCCTTCTGTTACATTTGAGTCATTTGAGTCATAAAATGTTTCTTCCACTGAAAATGTCCAGACGAACATTTCTTCTTACCTGGATGACTAAACATTCATCCAGATGTATATAATGTAAATAGAATGAGTCTCAGCACTGGAACGCCATAATTAACCTCAGGGTGTGACGGCAACACTCAGCTGTCCATCTGCATCTAGAGGTCAAAGGTCACTCTTTCAAGGATGCCAATGTTCACATTTTGGACAGAGAAGACAGATGGTTTGAAAGAGGAGTGGAAGAAGCCATTTAGTGAGCGACCATCTTTGAACAGAGGGCGGGGCTTACGACACCAACTGTCTGCCATCTATAGTCCAGATGCCTTAACGCCCGCTCTCATCCTGGGCCATTTGACCTCAGTAAATCACATGATAGGGTGAGTTCAAGTTTCACAGTGGGCTCACCCGAAACCTTGGCTGATCCAGACGTCTTCAAGGAAACTTAAAGAAGTCCAGACGCTTTTCTTTCAGAGCTTGATTGTTGTCATTGGTACTGAGGTGCAGAGACAGAACACTTCTGGGTGCCAACGAGGGCAGCAGGGGGCACCTTCTGGCGATTTGGCATTAGGCTGGTGTTGTTGAAGGTGACCCACAGAAAGATGACATAGACAGACTTTATTTAATCCCACACTGGGGAAATTTTACCCTTTACAGCAGCACAAGGGACAGGAGGAAATGGGGAATTAGAGATATGTTAGAAAAATAATAAACATAATAATAGTAGTATCCTGTGTTTGTATTATACAGCTTGATTGCTGTGGGATGAAGGATCTACGGTAGCGCTCAGTCCTACAATGGGGCTGTAACGATTTACTGCTGTAGGAGCGTCTCAGGGCCTCCACGGTCTCATGCAGAGGTTGAATGTTGTTGTCCATGACGGACATTAGCTTGGCTAACATCCCCCTCTCACCCACCTTCTCTATGGAGTCTAGGGGACTGTCCAGGACATAGCTGCTCCTCTTCATCAGTCTATTAAGCTGTTTCCTGTCCCTCTTCGTGCTACCACCTCCCTAACAGACAACCACATAAAAGATAGTAGAAGTAATCAAAGTGGCATTAAAGGTCCTTAGTGGTGTTCTTCACACCCCGAATGTCCTCAGCCTGCCCAGCAGATAGAGCCACGTTTGGCCCAGAGCATGAACATTGTGTAGCCAGTCCAGTTTATTGTTATGGTGAACAGCTGGGAATTTGTACATGTCGACTACCTCGATGTCCAAACCATGGATGGTCATCAGTGTGATGGGGGCTGGTTTTCAGTTAACCACCATCTCCTTTGTCTTATTGGTGTTTATGTGCAGGTGGCTGAGTTCATACCAGATGACGAGGTCGGTGATGACCTTCCTATACTCCAGGTTGTGCTGTATACCAGTTGGCAGACAGCATGGACTGTCAAATGTCCATGCAGTCATTTGACAGTCAACCCCTGCTGATTCCAGCTTCTCCCTCAGCAGTGCTGGTTGGATTGTATTGAAGGCACTGAAGAACTCCAAAATCATGGCCCTCACAGTGCTTCTAATAATCCAACGGTAAAAGTGGTCTGTGCAGGAGGAAGATGACTGCATCATCTACATGAAACAAACTGCAGGTGGTCCAGCAGCATGCGCACCAGAGGTTGGATGTGATCTTGAACAATCTTCTCCTGGGTCTTCTTCAGGTGGGAAGTTAAGACCACAGGTCTGAAGTGGTTAGTCACCCTGGGGCATACAGTCTATGGCACTGGGACCACACAGGAAGTCTTCCACAGGACTGGGACTTTCTCCAGAATAAGGCTCAGCACCGTCAGGCCTGTTGCCTTTCTGGTTCTGAACTTCTTAAGTTTCTTCCTCACCTTGTCAGCACTCAAGGAGGGGGTGGGGTGCTATTGGCGAGGGAGTAAAGTGGTGAGTGATTAGGCGTAGAAGTGACATATGGAGTGGAGTGTTCAGGGAGGGGGTGGGGTGGTGTGATTGGTCACAGGGAGAGGGGGAAAGTGTGTAGCAGCCTTGGGTGGTGTTAAGAGGGGGCAGAGCGGAGTCTCTGAGTCAAATGTATGAATGAATATCTCATAACTGACGGATTGTTAGGGCCCGGTCTGTGTTTGTTTAGTTGTTTGTCCTACCACACTCCAGTGAAAAAGGAAAGTTTAAAGTCCTGCAGGTATCTGTCCCACCATCAGAATCAGGGTCGTGTTTATTGGCCAAGTATATGTGCAGACACATACAAGGAATTTGGTTCCGGTAGATGGAGGCTCTCAAGCACAGCAATCACACACACACACACACACACACACACACATACGTCTATATATACATTACACATGCATAGACATACATACACAAAGCTGTGTAAACCAACTATAAATAACTAATCTAAACTTCTACATAGAGCTGGGCGATAGACCTCGCCGCTCTTGTCCTCTTAAAAAAAAAAAAAAAGAACAGCCAATCCAAATTGAGTACTGCAGAGCTGAACCAGCGGCACGTCACGTGACTTGTTACGTACAGCACAAGTGCCAAGCCGCACCTGTATGTGTTTGGGAAGCAGCCAGTCACCGTGCCGCCCGGGTAATGGAGGAAATGAGTGTGCCGACTAGAGAAAAATCAACCGAGCGTGACCGAAGAGAAAACAGATGATGGTTCCAATGCCGGAGAGATTGTCGAACGGAAGAGCCACAGAAGCTCCGTAGTGTGAAGGTATTTCGGCTATTTCAAGTCTGACAAAAAGCAGAGTAGCGTGCACTGTAAATTGTGCCGAAAGCAAGTCTGGAAATACAATAAAGCGGTGCATGCTCAATCTCTGACTGGATGCGCTGATTCGTCATTCAGCTTTTGTCAGACTACAGTAACTGTTAAAACTGTTTGAAAAGCTAAGCTATACAACAAGGAGAGATTGAGAATTTCCTTTTAGTTCTCAGTTTATTTGATACTGACAAAAGTTAGTCAGTTTTGTCTGTTCTTCTGTAAAACAAACTAAGATTTATTTTTAGAATTAATATTTTGTTTCTAAGTGGAATTGACAATTTAGTCTGTTTCGTTTGTTCTATTTTGAAACTTAAACGCTTTAGCGGCTGCCTTTTGTGTAGTTTGCAATATTTGCCTTTATTTATCTGAAAAAGTCTCATGTTCCTTAAGTACATCTACCCTGTTGAACTTATTATGGGAAATAAATATTTAAATAAAAACAAGCTGCTGATTATTTCACATTTTACTTGTGAGCAACGGCACATTTAAATCTTACAAATATAATTATTTGGCTTATATCGTGATAGATATCGTTATCGCCTGAAATGAAAAAAACATATCGTGATATGAAAAAATCTCATATCGCCCAGCTCTACTGTCATCTCTACAGTCTTAAGAGTGTTCAGCTCCAGATTGTGCTGACTGCACCAGAGTACCAGCCGCTCAACTTCCTGCCGGTATGCAGACTCATCACCATCCTGAATGAGGCCAATGACAGTGGTGTCATCTGCAAACTTTAGGAGTTTAACAGCCGAGTTCTTGGAGGTGCAGTCGTTAGTGTAGAGGGAGAACAGTAGTGGTGAGAGGACACATCCTTGAGGGGCACCAATACTGAGGGACCGGGTTTCAGAGGTGATCTCCCCCAGCCTCACTTGCTACTTTCTGTCTGTCATGGAAACAAAGCTCTGCCTTCAATAAAGCAGTCTTACCCACTCTTGAAGTGGCTTGCCATGCAGTTAGCTGGACGTATGGAATCACTACTCTTCAGTGGAGGCCTGCTTCAGACTGCTTCATCCGTTGAGTCATTGTTTTACCAGATGGAAAAAAACCTGACCTATAAACAGGTCACAGGATCCATCTAGTCACATATACAGTTGTGATACAGTCTCATGTACTCAGAACATTCAGAGTGAACAATCAGTATCCGTGTAACCTTTATCTTAATTCAACTAGCTCTGCTGTACAACAAAATAAATCACTGCAGCATCATATCCTTCTATGTGAGCTGTAATTCTATCAACTTGAAGGCCTGACGATGTTCACAACTCCTAGCAGAGGTGGGACCAAGTCATTGTTTTGCAAGTCTCAAGTAAGTCTCAAGTCTTTATCCTCAAGTCTCAAGTCAAGTCTCAAGTAATGTCAGGCAAGTCAGAGTCGAGTCTCAAGTCACTGGTGTAAAAGTCCGAGTCAAGTCACAAGTCTGAAACTTTGAATTTCAAGTCCTTTCGAGTCTTTAAAAAAAAAAAAACAACGAAAAAATAATGTTGCAGTTATGCTAAATGTAAATATTAGACCATGTAATTTTAAAATCTGTGTTTTTCTCAACACATGACAAAATAGTGAACTCAGAAAATATACACAAATTGTGAAATTGCACCTCTTTAAAATGCAGCTCAATTAAACCTAGCTCCAAGAATAATTTTCACCGACAGTTCTGAGATAAGCTGCATGTTATTCTTGGATGCGGTTGTAGGACCCGCTTTAAAATCGCATGACAAAAATATCATACACATTAAAAAAACTGTATCACCAACGTAGCCTGGACAACATTTGCTAGTTAGATGAAGTCAGCTATCTCATCGTAGCATATTTATATGCATATTTATAATTATACGGTTCTTGGAGTGAGTGCATACACTCATGAAGTTTAGTAACTTCAGGTCACTGCAACAAGCCCAGGTACAGTTTACCGACGGATGGGTGCAGGACCTTGAACTGCACCGTGTAGAACGAAAGACCATCGTACGTATCATAAGTTTACCAGTCTCACAAATCGTCGTCATAAATACACATTCGTTAACCGTTTATTAATAGGACCTTTGAGCTCAACGGTAATTAATTAGTAGTGGAAATAATTTCTGGTAGCATCACAGAAATGTAGCAGTGACAATAATACTGTATGCTGTAATCGTACTGGACAATTAGTGATACAAAAAACCTGTTTTATCCTGTGAATAAAAGTATGTGTTTTTGTCAATGTACCATAATAACAGAGGCGAAACGCAATATTGTGTCAGGACAATTCACTATTTATGCACAATAAACACAATAAATAAAGGAGCATAGCGCGACAATTTCTGTTCAGCGCCAGACTTGCTTGTAACCTATATCACCAGTTATGTTATGAAAGTGACGTATTAACTACAACAACAGACTGACCTTTGTGGAAATGCTTGGAGCAGACTAACCTGTGAGCTGGAGTGTTCTGGGATGTTATATTTGACCTTTGAATGGCTGCAATCCAGGCCATCCGTCGCGTCTTTGTTACTTCGGAAACATGGCTCGAACAATTTCTCTTCAACGACGTAATCCGATAACAACCGATCTCTTTACCCGTCGGCTTCCCGTGGCTGTCATGCGACCGGCTATTGCAGTTAATAATACAACGGCTTCTTGTGTTTCTTTTTATCGCTGTATAACTGATTTCAATTGAAAGCCTGCGTGCGCTAGTACCGCTTGCCACGAGTTCCCAGAATCCTTTGCGGTTCTACCCGTGAATGACGTCACATTTTCAATCTCTATATAATATGCATGTTAAATTTTATATTTGGGGTAAAATATCAAGTCTTTTCAAGTAAACCGGTTCAAGTCCAATTCAAGTCCCAAGTCATTGGTGTAAAAGTCCAAGTCAAGTCACAAGTCTTAGAACATTTTTTCAAGTCAAGTCTAAAGTCATAAAATTAATGACTCGAGTCTGACTCGAGTCCAAGTCATGTGACTCGAGTCCACACCTCTGACTCCTAGATTTAACACTTAGCTGCATTTGGCAACTCACTGTAGCTCACTGGACTTGCACATTATGAAGATCTCAAAGAAAATAATGACTAACATGACTAAATTATTTTTCTGTTTTTCTAGCTGGGCTACAACCTCCACCATTGAACTCATGCATGCCACGTTGCATGGCAATGGTTGAGTAATTACTATCTGATGGGACTAAACATGCCAATCAAATGAATGATAACCTTCATCCAAAATATATGTAAAAACTGTGGTTAAACCCTGAAACAGAGACTATAACATTGCGGACCCCCATAACGCGCCAGCTGCAGGCCCAAGGCTGGAGCCGAACAATCACTCTCTGATAACGACTGTGTTACGGCTATTCTTCCCATCCCATGCAAGGACACCTGGGTTGGCTGGAGGACTGTTTACTTAGCCTGATAGGGCGAAGGACACTGTCTCAGCTGAACTATGGACACGCACACACACACACTTACACTGATAGGCACTCACTCATCCCCCTCCCCTTCCAACGCCTTCGATGCTTGTTTCCTGCGAGGGAACGCAGCGGCTGTGTGCCGCGCTGGAATGGTAGCGCTGTGCAGGGCGGCTGCTGTGTTCGCTTCGGATTACTCCTCACCCCCCACCCACCCCTGTGGCTTGTCATGTCTTCACAATGTTGTGCTGTGGACATTTATGTGCTTTTTGTGCAAAGGAGTTTTTTTGTTTCCTGTTCTCATGCTGTCCTACCATGGAAGCACAGCATGAGTAGGGGTCTCTTTTTTCCTCTTGTACTTTCCCCACTGTAGTGTACATTTCAATGTTTTTTTTCTCTGATTCTACCAATCTCCGACCTGTATCCCCATGTAATGTTTGTGCTATATGTGTAAGGTCGGGGGGGGGGCAACCATTTCACTGCAGGGCAACCTGCATGTGACGAATAAAGCTTTGATTGATTGATTGATATACCACAGCTATTAGTGAGTGCCCAGGTTTCTCATACTGAACGCGTTTCGGCTGTTCTCAATCCCTAGTTGAACTCAAACTCCAGGCCTCAAGGGCCGGCTGCAGGTTTTAGATCTCATCCTGGGTCAACACACCTGAATCACACGATTAGTTCGATATCAGGCCTCTGGAGAACTTCAAGAAATCTTGAGGAGGTCATTTAACCATTTAAATCAGCTGTGTTGGATCAAGGACACATCTGAAACTTTAAAATACAACTCTTTCAGTCTGCAGCTCTGCTGGTGGATTTTGGTCTGCAATGACGATTTCTGTGTCACGACGATGGCTGTCAGATACTGGAAGAGTTACTAAATCTGGACTGTCAACAGGGAAGTTACATGACTGGTCAGTCTGTGAGATTTGGTCTGGATATTATTGATCAGAGTCTGAGACACGTTGCTGGCTTAAGTCCTTGTGTCTGCCTCACAGGCTTGTCACTACTCTCTGTGGATAGATAGCCTCAGGGGAGTAGTCCTGATGCAGTCTCAGGAGTGGAGTGGAGGTAACAACCAAAGATAAGTTTGCAAACCCAGTTATTTAAGTCTTGGTGGAATTGTATGTGCTGGGTTTTTGATTGTACGTTGCTATGGCAATTGCATACTTAGTAAAGTGATCAGCAATTAAAAGGATGTCTTTAGTTCCACTTTCGTCTGGTTTGAGAGAGATGAAATCCATACAGAGAGTTCAAGTGGCCTTGTAGTACTGATGTTGCCTAACAGTGTGGCTTTGTCAGGGAACGCCTTTCTGCGCACACATCTACCACAGGTCTTTATTTCCCTCTCTGCATCATAGGCCATTCTGGCAACTAAAATGCCTGCTGGCAAGCTAATGTCCAGCGGATCCCAAAAAGCCCTTTGGGAGGGTGATATTGGTCTTGGCTGTCTCTTGATCTAAACCTTTTGGTAGATTGAGGATAACCATGAATCAGATCATTGAGGGACTTCACAATGCTGGAATAGTCTTTTAGAGACCTTCGATAATATCCAGCAAATCCAAGAAAAGATCACAATTCTCTGAGATCTCGAAGGACTTTCCAAGAACAAAGGGCAGAGATTTTCTCTGGATGTGTCAGCTCCATTTTGGGACACTACGTGCCCCTGGTACCGCACTGAGGTCTGGAGAAACACACACTTTTCAGGTGATAACTTTAATTTGAACTCTCTGAAATGAGTGAGGATCTCCAACAATCTTGCTTCATGATCTTCCAGGGTTTTAGAGAACACAATCAATTTGAGAAAAAAACTAGCACCCCTTTCAAATGCATATCCTTCATGCACTTCTCCATTAGTCTTCAGAATGTGTTTGGCGCATTTTATGAATGTGCGTGAATGTAGTTAGAAAGCACTACATACAGAGAAAGTGCTTGTGGGAATGGGTGTGATTGGGTAAATGAGTCATGTTGTATACAACGCTTTGAGTAGAAAAGCGCTGTATAAGAATCAGACAATTTACAATAAGTAGCCAGGGAGAGGGAGGTCTGGGCTCCTCTGCTTAGCCTGCTACCCGTGTGACCCAGTGCTGGATAAGAGGAAGAAAATGGGTGGAAGGGTGGATCATTTAGCCCAGAAAAAAGTTTGTTGCCCTATAAAAAAAGCCTCCGTAAAACCCATCACAGCACAGAAACAGCTTTAGTGAAGGTTCCAAATGATGTTGACCTCTGACAGTGGACTCATCTCTGTGCTTGTCCTGCTAGACCTCAGTGCAGCGCTCAGTACTATTGACTACGGATGTTCCCGGCGACTAACTTCTTAGCCGACTTATTGAGAAAAACAATTAGACTAACTGACTAATCTGAAGCTAAGAAACACTCAGATATTCTGTTACATTTAAGAACAATTAAATGGAAAATGTCTAAAATTAATAACAAAGGCATTTTATCCCATTCATCACATTCTTCAAAAATGAATCTTTCCAATTAATCGCGTGGCACCTCGCATCGTGCTAAATATAATTTGAAAGCATGTTACTGCAAAAGATGTTCACGTGTTAGTAAAATATGACAATATGCTCAAAAATTGTAAATAAACAGTGTAGTACACTCTGCTGTGCATTATGAAGGATGCCGCTGTTTGAAAATCCATAACCACTTCAATAAAAGTTACAATTTAAAATAGCAAAACAAAAAGTCATGCAGCCAAGTCAGGTCACGGGTGCAGCAGCAGAGAAGCTCAGACCTGCCTCTCACCACCTACTCCTGAGATGTAATCTCTCCAACATGTCCCGGGGGTTACTGTGCTTTCTGATACCAGCATTACATTTTGGGGGAATTTGAACCACAGTAGCACATCTGTTGAAATGGGTGACGCAGGCCAGCCTTTGTTCCCCACGTGAATAATTAAGCCGTATGCACCCACGACACTTTTAATAGTTCATCACTGCCCTTCTTTGGACTACTTTGGATTGCAAACCAGGAACATCCCACAGGAGCTGCAGTTTTGGAGAGTTTTGCATTCACAATGGGACATGTAAGGGGAGGGGGTGTGGCTATATGCTGCTGACACAGTGTTCACCATAGCATGTCTTATGTTTTATTATGCAGGTTTAATTGTGTGAAGATTATTCGGTGTTCTTGCCATGATGATCCTCTCATTTTTGGCACGTGGCGATCACATTAACCGGTCTCTGACACAGTTTATTACAAGAAAGCTAATCAGAGATTCCTTCTTATCAGGAGGCTTTGGAACCACAACGTGCTGGAAAGAGTTTAAGTGAGCTAGGTCAGAAGCATCCTTATGTTCAGTATTTCAGTCTGGTAACCCAACTGTGGCAAGTAAGAACTAAACAGGATTATCAGAGCTGCTGGAAAAATTACTGGCGGACAACAAACTTCGCTGGATAAGCTGCATCATAAGGCTGTTCTCAGGGAAGCTCGGTCTATTGTTGCTGACTGTGAACACCCTCTTTATTCTGACTTTGAATTAGCACCCACAGGATGACCTTATAGGGGTCAGTTGTGCAAAGAGCAATCGGTATACTGAATAATGAGATGCTGCGATGTGTTTTTATTGTTGTTGTATGTGTTGTATGTGTGCTTGTGTGGAAGTGTGAATGCAGGTTGATGTGAAGTTATTTGCTTGATTTGTTTATGGCTTCATGAACTGAAGACAATTTTCCACTGATGTGGATAATAAAGTTAATCTATTCAACTCTATTTTTTCTGTTTGATGAGAGATAAAAACAAAAAAAGTAAAACCCTACATATTCTGGTCTAATTAAATTACTTAACACTAGAACACCAATTGTCAATTTATCAGCACTTGAACAAATCATTTAATAAAAGTGAAGTTATGAAGCACAGAAACAAGAAGTAGAAAAATATTCTTTACTGTTGTGTTTTGTAACTCAGAAAAATAAGTGATGTTTCATCTAAACGAATCAGGTTGTAGAGCCCAAGAAAACCTTTTCTGAATTATCGATGCCGTCTTAAATATCCCATTATTCATAACCAGTGCTTTGTTGTACAGGTAGTGGGCTTAAACCATTAATCGCACATGCTAGATGGATTCAGTGAAAGCTTAGAGGAATGGTGTTTTCTCTGATGCTGGTTAAAGGCTTCTGCAGTCCTTGCCCAGGTAAGGGAACATTCAGTAAAGTGCATGTTTTACTTTTATATGTGGTAACTACTTGATCACAAAAGTCAAAATTTGTAGCATAATATGTGTTTCTATATTTCCAGAAAAAAACAGGGGCAACTGCTTTTCCATTCAAGCATGGATCCAGATGACAGAGACAGCACGGCTGCATTGTTAATGAGCCCCTAAAACCTTGCACATAATAAAAGCTGCTGCTCTATTTTCTGTTACCAAAATCAATTAAAAAAAAAACCCTTTTAAACACAAAATGTTTTGGAGTCTTTTATACTTTTCTCACATTTATTTAAGCAATTCAAAAAGCATACATAACATTCATTCACCATTTCATTCATGGCCAGGAGCCCTCAGAGTCATTTACTCTGATTTTAAAAGAATAAATATGAGTCAACTATTGTAATTTGCCCTCTTTCTGCTAACAGGCTCCAAGCTATCCCATATGGAAAAGAAATAGTAAAAACTTATGTGATTTACTCATGAAAGCGGCCACTTTCTCATTACTTTCATATATTGTTTTAGGAAGTATCCAAAACATACAAGTTTCATTATATAATTTTTCAAGGGATCTTATATCTGTTTTCACTCTTGTATGCTTTTCATACAAGTTTCACACAAGACAGATACAAACTTTATAAGATTTATATATATCTTTTCCATATGGGATGGCCCTGTGATAGTGTAAGGAACTACTGCCACTGGAACTCCAAGATGTAGTCCACCAGCATTTTAAACAATGTGTTGCAGACCAAATCGAATCTGTTAGAAAAATTACATTTATTTGAACATTTTTGAGGTTTCTTTTCAATTCTGTTTTATTTATAAAAAAATAAATAAAATCACAATAAAAGTCGCCTCAAGGTATATTATATATTGTAAGGTAGACCCTACAATAATATGGACAAATATTAGGAATCATATGACCCATATGAGCAAACACTTGGCAACAGTGGGAAGGAAAAACTCTCTTTCAACAGGAAGAAACCTCCGGCAGAGCCAGGCTCAGGGAGGGGCGGGGCCATCTGCCTGAACCAGTTGGGTGAGGAAGAAAGAGCAAAAGATGTGTCTATTTGTTCTTACCACTGACCATCAGTGATATACTTCCACATAAACATTAAAACGTTACCCAGCTGGAGGTGAAGCCCTAACTTTTGTCACATCAGCAAACAAATTAAGTTTGCTAAACGAAGTGTATTAGAGCCTAATCACTTTTAATAATGACCACTAGCCACAACATTAAAACCACCTGCTTAAAATTGCACAGACCTGCTTGTGTTGTCAAAGCAGTCAGAGCATGGGTGCAACAGATGTTGGGGGTGTTTGTTGTGTCTGGAACGTCTTCTGCTGTAGCCTGCAGATCCTTGATTAGATCAGGATCTGGGGAGTCTTTGTTGCATTTTCTTCCAGCGGAGGTGCATCGTGAATAAGCTGAATGAGACAGCTGCCATCAGGGGGCACTGTTGCTATGTGGAGGTGTGTTTGATCTGCAATAGTCTTAAGGTGCATTGTACATGTCAAAGTCACATCCACAACACTGCCAGAAACCAAGGTTTTTTAGCAGAACATAACAACATTACGGTGAGATGTTCAATTATTTTTTACTTTACCTCTCAGTGGTTTTAATATTGTGGCTAGTTTGTGTAACCCCAAACCACTGCATGGAAAGAGTGCTTCAGCGATGCGTGTGACATGGAACACACACAGACATATCTGAGCAGACTGAAGGACGAAGAATGCTCAAAGTTTTTGCATGTGTTCATATCAAACTGTTTTCCTGATCCTTTTGCATGAGGTTGCTGAATATTTAAATACGCTTTGCAAATTTGGGGCTTGTTTACTCCCCAGTCAAGCCTACAGAGCCTGCATGATTCTAAACTCTCCAAAGTTTTTTGGAACAAATAGCTTAAATTCATCAGATGCAATCTTTTTCAAAAGAATAATTTATTGGGTAAGTGTAAGAACTGCAATTTGGTTTTGATATTATGTTCATATAGGTAGTTATTTGAGGAAATTTCCAAATTAAAAAGACATTTTTTTAGGATTGGAGTAAACTTTTTTCTTGTTACAGTTGTTCAACCTCTGTGTGGTTAACATGAACAAAGTCACAGGCAGTGTGAGTACTTGTTTAATCAAGAGAACTATATTAAAAAAAAGACACTAAGCACATTCTGGTTAATTACAATTTGTCCATATATTGGTATGTCACCAGAATCAGAATCAGAATCAGAATGGGGTTTATTGCCAAATGTTGAGCAGGTTTACAACATTAGGAAACTGATATGTTTCAGTGTACTTAATTTCTGCATTATATACAGTTGTGAATTTTACATACAATTATGATGGGCATGAATTTCATAGTAGTTGTGCTTTTAATGATTTCTTTGAACTTTTATATTTCCTTGCTGGAATGATTATAGCATACACCTTTAAAAGCTAAATTAAAAATTATTTAAAAAAAATAATTGGGGCAAAAGTTAGAATTTATTTAGTACATATATATTACTCAACACTCTGAAGAAATGGTGCTAAAGGTTTTACGATGTCTTTCTGTCAATCCATTCTGTTTCGCTTATCCTTGTCAGGGTGGCGGCGGGGGGGGGTGGGGTGGGGGGGGGGGTGGGGGGGGGGGGCTCGAGCCTATCCCAGCTACTATAGGGCGAGAGAAAAAACCCTGTCCAGGTGCACCTTGGACAGGGTTTTTTAGAATTGCCAGTTAACCCAACTCCACTAACTGCATGTCTTTGGACTGTGGGAGGAAGCTGAACCCACACAAACATGGGGAGAACATGCAAACAACATGGAGAACACGCAAACTCCACACAGAAAGGCCCCGTCCAGGGCAACAGTGCTGTGAAGCAACAGTGCTAACCACCGTGCCACCGTGCTGCAACTTTATTTGGACTAGACAAGGCCAATTAACTTCTCATTAGTGATCATGATTAACCACTACTGGTAGATTAACTACTGCTTCTCTTTGCCAACATAAAGAAGGATTTTTTGACAGTACTTACTGGTTGACCAATGCTCAGATCAAAGGGAAACTCCAAATAATTCAGTAAAGATGCAAGAAGCACGATTGTAGATGTACACAAGCTTTGAAGACCTCTTGGAGCCATTTCTAAACAACTGGAGATTCCAAGACCATAATTCCAAAATTAAAATAAAAAACTGTAGTAGTTATTCAGGTGTGTCACCACTTTGCTGGGTCTGGATGAAGACCCAGACTGCCACCATAAGATGTGAAGAAATGTTTGGATGGTTCGGAACAATCCAGGAAAAAAACAGGGCTCAACACTGCTATTAACTGGAAGCTGCTGGACAACCAGTGTCATTGTGTAGGGAAGCAGGTTTTAGATTCCCAGAGACTGAGAGGGTACCAACCAAGGAAGAAGATCCTGCTCCAAAAGACATCGACACATTCTTGATTGATTAAAATTTGAAGCTGCCAGTTTTTACCAGCTGTGTCAACCAGTCTCCTCTGGCAATGCCTTGGAACCACCTGCACCACCACACCTTGCCACAAACCCCATCGCCAGTGTGGGCATGATGAGCGAGCATCCGAGGAGTTAATAGCAAAGGAAGTCAACTACCCACTGGATTGTCTGTGACTGTACTGTGTTTCCCATTATGACAGTTTCTGGGTGAAACCCCCCTCACCTGCTGGGAGAAAATGTCCCATAGCCCAGGTGCTCGAGGGATTGATCTGCAGCACGAAAGGGAGGGAGCATCAGCATTAATCAACAGCTAGCTGGTGGGAACTCGGACACAGCTGGGAGTTCCAACAGGACAATGAATGGATAAAACAGACTAACATTGGGCTTATGGAATACCTGGAAAGCCCTGAGCTCAGCGTTGGTGAAAATTTTTTGGACCATTCTTAAAAACCAAACCAGTGCTAGGAAACCAACCAACAAACTTCATGAGCTAGTCCACTGAAATAAACTGAAACTTCCAATTCTCCCATGAAGAGTCATCAAATATCCATCCAGAATTAAGCCAGAAGCTTCTTGATGACTACCAAAAACATCTGGTTGAACTAAGGGACATTTAACCAAATATTAGGTGTTTATATGAAACTGTATGTAAACTAACTCATTAAAGATGCACGCTGTACCATTCCATCCAAACAAAAAGAACAGTTCAAATAAATAATTAACAGATCTAATGCTACGATATTCATGCCAATGATAACTGCATGAAAACTTCTGACCGTATCTCTGGTCAGCACCTTGAGTGCTCTGTCTCTGCACACACACAGTGGTCCTCAGTGTCACTACAAAAAGAGGAGCATTAATTAATTGAATCCCCTCTACCTGGTCCTCAGCCTCCTTGGCACTGCAGCCCAGTGCACCACTGCAGCAGACCCAGAGAACACCCCCCCCTCACTGCCCGACTCACGTCAGAGCTGCATCGAGCCAAACCCGGGGGTGTCTGGCTTTACAACTAGATACCACCGGGCATTGAGACCCTCTAGCTCCATGAGGCACTGGAAAGTGGCCGGGGCTCTGAACAAGCCGAACAAAGTGTGACAAATTGGAACAAACCGTATGGAGTGGAGAAGACAGTGTTTTCCTTCGACTCTGGTTGGTTAAATCAAGTGTTGTGAAAAATCAAGCATTACCTAATCGGTCCAGGAGCTCATCGACCCAGGGCATGGGGTAGGCATCAAACCGTGACACTTTTTTCACCCTGTGGTAGTGACACAGAACTGTATAGACCCCTCTTTCTTCATACCAGAACTATGGGGCTACACTAAGTGCTGTGTGACTCTTCTCTCACTCCCATTTTCAGCATTT
Organism: Astatotilapia calliptera; assembly: GCF_964374335.1. Lineage (NCBI taxonomy): Eukaryota > Metazoa > Chordata > Actinopteri > Cichliformes > Cichlidae > Astatotilapia > Astatotilapia calliptera. The sequence continues at coordinate 14,055,259 of NC_137424.1, forward strand.
CAGCCAATTCTTTCTGAATTGGCTGAAATGTTGCTTATGTTCAGGCAACCTGAAGGGCTGTGAACTCCCGGTGACGCCAAGCTGCGTTTCAAAATGGTGCTCTATGAGCATCGTAAAGGCGGAGATCACATCTGCAAAACTCTGTTGCAATACAGCAACATCCGAACATCTGAATCACGGTCTTATTCAAGTCTTATTCAGCCGCTTCATCAGCCCATCAGTCTGATGATGGTAGACGCTGATTTAACACCCAATCATTCGTCCAGCTCTTTTAGTGTGCAAGACATGAACGACGTGAGCTGGTCTGTCAGTATCTCTTTTGGGATACCTGAAACAGCGCCTGCACCACTCTCTTTGCAGAAAAGGTGCACAGCGGCACTGCTTCTGGGTATTGGATTGCATAATCCACCAGAACTAGTACAAAGCGACAGCCATATACACTCTGGTGAAATGGCCCAATGAGGTCCATTCCAATGCGCTCAAATGGGACCTCCATTTTATTTTATATGCTGGAATATGAAGAATGGGATTATAGGATTACTTTCTTGGAAAAGTAATGAGTAACTAATTACTATTTTCAAGTAACTTGACCAACACTGGTCACATGACTGCTCCAGTGGGAAATCTCCCGTGGGGGTGAATCATTGACCCACAGCCCCAAAAGGTTCCCAAATTCAGGGATGCAATATAACTGCATTCTGCCCTTAAATTTAATCAGCAGCGGCACCATGAGATATTTGTGGACGTCCCCATGCACACATCTAACCTCCACCCACTCAGCCTCTAACAATACTCCCGGGCGAACCAGGGTTTGGTTGACCAGAGTCTGCGTGCAGCCTGTGTCTACCAAAGCCTGGTCTATACCCACTTGACACCTTAGCAGAATGCGGTAGTCCGTCTGGGACCGGGGGAGGGTGCCCGAGCCCCGGCGATGGGGAACACCTATCCCACTTCCATCAGCGGACCGTCAGGCCTCAGGTGTCCTGGCAGCCCACACTTCTAGCACTCCTCCCCCGGCATCTGTGATGCGCTCTGTTGCTCAGGAACAGTGCCGGCTGTTTCTGGACCCTGGGAAGGCAGATAGGACAGAAGTGGGTTAGTTGTCCGCCGTGGCCAGGTGATCCTCTGTGCAACAGCAGCAACAGAGCCAGAGATCACACACCCCCATTTGCCATATGTAGATACAAACGGAAGACATCAAATATATGAAGCAAGATATATGGGATTATGTAGTAAAGACAAAAGTGATAAATATGTTTTATATTTTAGGTTCCACCCTTTGCTTTGTTGGCAGCGCTGCAAACCCTCGGCCTTCTCTCAGTGAGCTTCATGATGGGGTCACCTGACGTGTTTCCCCTCACAGGTGAGCCTGTCAGGGCTCATTTGTGGAATTTCTTGCCTTCTTAATGAGGTTGGGACCATCAGGTGTGTTGTGCAGCAGTCAGGTTGGTGCACAGCTGACAGCCATATTTGACGACTGTTAGAATTCATATTATGGCAAGAACCAATCAGCTGAGAGAAACAACAGTCCGTCATTACTTTAAGAACTGAAGGTCAGTCAGGCTGTAAAACTGCTAAAACTTTGAATGTGTCCCCAAGTGCAGTCACAAAAACCATCAAGACCACGATGAAACTGTCTGACATGAGGACGCCCCAGGAAAGGAAGAGCAGGAGTCCCCTCTACATTCATCCGAGTCACCAGCCTCAGAAATCACAAGTTAACAGCAGCTCAGATCAGAGCCCAGATAGATGCACACAGAGCTCCAGTAGCAGACACATCTCTACATGTTCAGAGGAGACTGTGTGAATCAGGCCTTTATGGTCAAACAGCTGCTGAGAAACACAAGGAGTGGACATTAGACCAGAGGACATCTGTGCTTTGGTCTGATGGGTCCAAATCTGAGATCTTTGGTTCCACCTGCCGAGTCTTTGTGTGAGAGAGAAAAGGTGAACGATGGTCTCTACATGCATGGTTCCCAATGTGAAGCATGGAGGACGAGATGTGATGGTGTGGGGGGGGTTTGCTGCTGACACAGTTGGAGATTTATTCAAAATTGAAGGCGCACTGAACCATCATGGCTTCCACAGCATCCTGCAGCCACATGCATCCCATCCAGTTTGTATTTAGTTGGACCATCATTTATTTTCCAACAGCACAATGACCCCAAACACACCTCCAGGCTGTGTCAGGGCTGTTTGGCCAAAAAGGAGCGTGATGGAGTGCTGACCAGATGGCCTGGCCTCCACAGTCACCTGACCTAAACCCAGTGGAGATGGTTTGGGATGAGATGGAGCTCAGAGTGAAGGCAAAGGACCAACAAGTGCTCAGCATCTCTGGGAACTCCTTCAAGACTGTTGGAAACCGTTTCAGGAGACGACCTCATGAAGCTCATGGAGAGAACGCCAAGAGTGAGCAAAGCAGGACGCAAAGCAAAGGGTGGATATTACCAAGATATAATCTAAGATATAAAACACGAGTTATTTCACAGTTTTTTGTTTACTACATAATTCCACATGTGTTCATTCATAGTTTTGATGCCTTCAGTGAGAATTCTAAAAAAACACACACACACATACAAACACATATGTGTGTGTGCAAGGTATGCTCTTAAATATAGCAGAGGGGATTTTCTGTCTACTTCTACCTCACCAGCTTATCACCTACTTAGTGGGTTCATCAGACTTCTCTTCATTACCAGGAATTCTACTAAATATCCAGACACTTTCAAACAGCTCACTGTAAGAAAAAGCAAAAGTTTTCATGCCATCAATACACAATCATAATTAATAGTTAGTGGAAATGCTGAGGCTTTTACAAAGACTCTTTCATCTCCAAAAAAAAAAAAAAAAATCTAACAGTTTCCATAACCCCATGTATGGATCCATCTTTATTGCACTGCAATTCATTTATCCTAAAAAACTGTACAGCTGCCCCCAGAAGGCTCTTAGATGCATTTTGGAATTCAGTTTTGGCCACTTTAGTATTTAAAAAGCTTTTCGATCATTTCATCTTTATTTACTTTATTAAACTTCATTTAATATAATTTGTGAAGGTGAAGTTTCAGGTCATCACTTCTCATAGTTTTACGATAGAAATCACTATTGATCTTTGAGACTGCTCAGTCACTGGCTGTGCTGTTGGAATGTTTTTCTTTATATAGTCACCCCACAACCACAAAAATGAGAGCACTAGTCATTTGTCTGTTGAGGGACAGGAACATCAGTGTCAATATAGAACTGCCTTTGTTAATAACTTTTATTAAAATACATTAATCTCTGTAATCTTTACAAATTACAACTAGACCAGATTACGAGGCTCTCCACAGTTACACAACAACATCAGCTTAGCTGTGGCTATGATAGAAATGTGCAGTTACTTTATACATTTACTTGAATTGTTATTAATCCTACACAGAACCAGCCAGCGTAGGTGACATAGTTTGAGTGCAGGACACAGTTGTCTTAATGTCATCACAACAAGCACAGAATGATTATTGACAGATTTACAAACTAATGATTTTCTGGTGCCTTTGTGTCAATGGTGTGTTTCATGTATAGGCGGGGCTGCGTGGGAGAAACGGATCCTGCTATCATGCAACAGAGTGATATGCTAATGTCTTTGCATCAACATGGAGGCTACTGGCATGAAGCACTGGAGCCACAGATGCACCCAGGAGACATGAATCATTTTGGTGTCCATGTTGTCATCACTTGACCAACCAACTGAATCCATGGTGTGTTCCTTTGAGTTTTGTACTATTTGGGGTTCTTTTCAGTGTGATGGCCCAAACAATTCTGTGTTTAACTGGTGCAAAACACAAAAAAGAAAGCTGGAAACATTCCAAATATATTTTCTTGCTTCTTAGCAGAGAAAAAAGATGGTATGTTCATTATGAATGTATGTGACATGTGACTTCACCAGAGTGTACTGACCATGTGAGCTAACGTTTTTCATAGGTTGTTAAAGAATGTCAGTGTACTTTCTCAGTTGAGTGCAATGAGGAGGCTGCATGTTTACAACATATAACAACAACAACAACGTGTGCTGAGCACATGGCTCGTTCTCTGCTTGTAAAGAGCTGAATATGTTCACACATAGAAAATGTATAAAAATGTGTGCTGTCAGCGTTAATCTCGTTAAAATGACTTTAACACCATAACCGCAGTTTGAAACTGTTCTTCGTTTGTGAAATGCACAACGAGCTAACCGCGCTAACGCGTTGATGCCATGGTAACTCGCTAATGGAGATTTGTGGTTATGGCGTTAACGGCATTTTAATAAGCTTAGCGCTGACAGCACTAATAAAACTGAATGATAGCTATTGCTGTCCTTGCCTTTATGGAGGGCGATGTGCTTCGGTGGCATTTCAGCTTCCAGCATTTTCCAGTTTTTGCCACCTGTGCATGTGACAGCCTATACATGCTTTAAAATCGTGTATTGAGTGAATAACACATAGAGACTCCCAACAGTGGGTAAACCTCAGTACAGCTGCAGCTGTACACACTTCACTGTTAAGCATTACTGATGCATAAAAGCAAAAAGTTTGTTCACACTGTGGTTCACACCAAAGATGACCAGTGTAAGAAATTTAATACCAGGAACAGTCTTTTCAACTTATTGTCACCTTGGTTAAAATGCTGTGTATGTTTATTATAACCACTACTACTGCTCTGTGAGTGAAAGGCACACTGCCTACATTTCCAACAGCAGCCTTTTTTTTCTGAACTGAAATTACTGAATAATGCGTGTTCTTCATGACTCACCAATAAAGTCACATCATGGTCTGGTCCTTGTTTTTGTGAATCTTTTGGTTACATTTTTTCCCGCTGTGTTTTCATGCCACCAGTTCTAAAGCTCCTTTGGGCAGCTCGGACAAAAACTAGACGTAGGTCCGCACTGATAGTTGCACGTTAGATGGTCAGTCAGTGTTGCCCAATTCCATTTTGTCTGGAGAACACTGCCAGCCATTGAGAGAGAACCATTAGGAACACGAGAGAAGTGTTTGAGAGACAGAAAGGCAAAAATAAAATAGCATTCCTCTCACTGGTAGGACCAGGATACTCAGCCAAGCATGGCACCTCATCTCACAGCTTCAAAGGCATGGTGGAAAAATACCAGCGTCCCCAATGTGTACATTTCAATCTGTTGTGACCAGACAGTGTTTTCACTGCAAATGCCCTTGCAGCTCACATGGCCGATTAATAGATTGTAGGAACAAGTTTAGCATTTCTATGTTAGCCTGCACTTCCCCAATGAACTGTCCACACTCCAGTGCTTCAGCACATCACAAACCCAGACAAACAGACTTATAATAACCCAGCTCAGCCACAATAACGAAAACAATAAATATATCATGCTTTACTAGTCTCAGTCTCTCTAGTCTGCCTTCCATTAAAGACATAATTATTTTGCATCAACCTTAATTAAAAATATCACCAACGACATGAATGTGTTTGGATTCATGGAAGAAACCAGAGAACACAAAGTTCTGAGGGGTTCAAATCTAGAACATTAATCCACAAACAAACATCCAGTTGTTACACAGAAATACGACCTAATGACGGTGCAACGTTTTACTACAGGCACTGTTTATTGTTAGCGTACAAATTAAGCATTCCTCTACTTTCCAGGATTCTCTCAGAGTTACGTCTTTATACATTTCATCCATATATTTTACTTTTCTTTAAATTTTCATCAAAGGTTATCTGATTCTCTTGGGCCATTTTTGTACATTTTTGACATTTTATAATTACAAGTGTTCAGTGTGAGCAATTCTAGTAGTACAGAATTATGTACTGCAGGTGTGTGGAGGCTGAAGACAAATGTATTGCTTAACATAGCAGCTTTGTGTTTGACAGATGCTGAAATATGTGGACAGGTTGTTGCTTCTCCTTAGTGCCCCTATGGCATTCTTATGTATTCACATTGAACAATAAATATTTGTTTTTGTAATGGTAGATATTGAATCAAATGTCATTTCTTTTTCTTTGTGTGTGATTTTGTCACTTTGAGCTTGAGGTTAATCTTACTGTGGAAAAGTTGTAGTCTACAATGGGTTGTTATGCAAAGTTTGCAACTGTTCTTCATTTGTAAACTGTACATTTCAGAATTTGTGATACTGCAAGACAAGTACAACAGAGTTTTAGGGCCACATTAAGAAAAAACATGTTATTGATCATTTTGAGAATAAAGTCGAAATTTATTCAATTTATTCAATATTTTGAAAAAAAAGTTGAAATACAATTTTGAGAAAAAAGTTGAAACATGCAGATTACAGTTGTTGTTTCAACACAGACCATCACAGTCGTTATGCAAAATGACTTGTTTACATGAGTCAGTGAAGCAAATCAGCCACTCGACCAGGTTTGTGTGGTTTCTCTGACCACATGTAGCTTCTCCACCATCTTTATACTTTTCAGCACCCTGTGTTTATGTGCTAAAAGAGAAACGACGTCCTTCCTTGTTACTAAAACCGATTCTGAAGAACAATTTCACAAACTCAGAGGGTACAGCAGCTGTCGAAACAACTGTATAATCTCCACATTTTGACTTTATTCTCAGAATGATCAATAATATTTTTTTCTTAATGTGACCCCAATACTCTGTCATACAAAAGTCTAATGTTTAAAAATAGACATAAATTAAAACATACCAAAGTAAAGCGATCTATCTCCTTTCATCTCAGACAGCGCTGGCAGTAATATTAACCTGTCAGTTAACATTACTGCCATGTTGTGGCCACAGTTGGTTGTTGCCACTGAAAACTGTGCTTCTTTCAATCTCATAGAAAACTGCAGCTCTCTGTGTTTTGACGGTTTTGTCCATCTCCTGTTAACAATGACTGGAGCTGTGCAAGCTGAGAGGCCAGCAGCTTTTTTCCTGGTGGCTTGCACATGATGGCATGCCTGGCAAGCTGCCGCTGAATCTGCTTTCACTGCTCTGAGATCAGTTAGGATCTATGCTTCAGATGGGAACACAGAGAGCATTAGCCAGTAAATGATCTTCACTAATTTAGATTCATAACAGACGAGTTTGCTTGGCCAACATGTGTGATGCAGATAAGATGAAGCTTGAAAAGGTTGTAGTAATGTGGTCCACACAGGACAGCCACTACAGACTTATGATGTTTAGAATATGATGCGACATTAAACAGTATTAAAAATGAGCCATCTTCTCTGCTTGCCCTTCTGTGATTCAGCCACAACTGTGGTTGAATTGGACTTGAGTTTTCAGAACCACAGGATTTCACCACTTCTGTGTCTGTAGTTGGGGTCATAACTCTGTGGCAACGATCTTTTCATTTTCTTCACTGTAGTTGCTCGTGGTTTGATGTGCAGTCTATGCCTCTGGCTGTACTCTGCTGCGAGTATGTTATTGTACTGTGAATCATCTTTTCCAGCTGAAAGTAAACTCTAAAACCCCGTTAACACTTCTTTCATGGCAACTGCTGGCAGATTGTTGACCAAGTTGCTCCAATCATGTTCTTTCAGAGGTTGCACAATCTGTGTCTTCTGAACATACGGCAAAATCCCTCTTTTTCCCTTTGTGGTTCGGTGTTTGAGGCCTTGTGGTTTGCTGTTGCCACAGTCTTGTATTTGCCACCCACTGCTACACAAATTGACATGCAATGGTATGTCTACCGAGGTGGTTGATGTCAGGTTGATGTAAGGTAAACGTCCCAATTCATGATCACCTCTCAAAGTGATGTGCAGCTATTGTTCTTCACATTCCTTGATGTTTCATTGGTAGTAAAAGAGAGATATTTCAGTCTTTGAAGTGGGGCTGTAATTTGAAGAGAAAGGCTTCATTGTCTTTAAGCTGAATTTTTTCTACTATGCATAGTAGGACATGTTCATCTTGGATTTTGTGCTGCAATGGCCAAAACCTTTCTTCCCCAAATCTGCACTTTTTGGGTTTCTTTATAATAATTTGATGCTATGCAGGCTCTTCCTTGAACTTTTCTTCGACTGGAGTTCTTTCTCCCGATCAACACCAAAATCTTGCTCAGCTTATTTCTGGGGTTCTCTCTCTAATATAAAGCACCTATAGTGGCTGTTTTTGTGAACTATTGCAATATAAGTAAAATTGGATTGAATTGAAAAATGTGTTACTTAACATCAGAGACGTGATCCGTAAAGCATTTGAGCACTGATTGTATTTGAATGGAACCAACGATAGACCCGGTCCAAACCAGGGGCTTTCCCACAGTGTTGTGAGAAAGAAAACATGTGCTGTTAAATAATTTGGTTAATGAACAAGGACTCTTCTGGACTCTGTCCGAGATAGAACCTCTTATTTTACATGCACGGCCTCTCCACTAATGCGAAAATCTGCAATCCAATTTGCAGAAGCAATCAGCTCCTAATTCTTCTTCTCATGTATGTTTGATTTCCTATTGGTTAGTGCCTTTGAATAATGAATGTGTGTCTCTTGGTGTGGTTAATACTAAAGTGTTTAATGTTTTGTCCCCTTTGCTAAGGATGGAATCGGTGAACTTGGTTCACCAGCCATACACCTTGAGGTCTGTTATATTCTGCTTTCAGAAAATGGTAAAATGATTTACTTATCTGTGGCTAATTATTTTTGATTACGCGAGAATGACATCCCGCTCTGAAGCACAAAATATGATTTAATATAGTCCACAATAATATCTCTTCCATTTTTATCTTATCAGTTGTTCCAAGATGAAGATTGATACCAGCCTGAATATGCCCCAGCTCCCAGAGGCCCTGTCCCAGGCAGGCCTTCAGTTTACTGTGGCAACTGAGGAGGACTTTGATGAAATCATGGCTATGAGCCAGGACATCTATGGAGGCCTTGACTATCTACCTACTAGATACACTAGCTGGCTGCAGGATACCAACCGTACAGTTATACTGGCACGCAAACATGGAAAAGTGGTAAGTTCACTCAGTAGTAAAAGTTCAGTTCACTGGATAAATGGCTGTAAAGCATCACCCTGATAAATGACCCAGCCAGCCTGAAACCTCAGCAGGTTGCATTCTACATATACATCTACTATACATATAAAACATTAAAAAAAAACATATATCTGAATGCTGTTTGTTGATTGGAGCACATAATTAAGTAAATTATCTCTCCTATTAATGGACCGCCAAACTTGCTACTATGAGCTTGAGTAAAACACCCGGCAACTAGATATGACTTCCTCACAAACTAGCAGAGTTGGCCCCTTAGATAAATAAGTAATTAAAGGTATCCATGTCAGCGTGATGGCTTGTAATTTCTTGTCTGTTATCTTCCTTTGTTTGATTGCTTGGTAGATTGCTCTGGAGTCTGTCTGTGTCATCGATGAGGGGGAGACCATGCTGGTGGAAGGTCTCCGTGTTGCCCCCCAGGAAAGGGGCAAGGGCGTGGCAGGTGTTCTGCTACGCTTTTGTGCTGAGCTGGTTAAATCTAGGTATCCAGAGGTCAAAGTATGCCGCTTGACCCGTGATGATAAGCTTGGACCAAAGGACTTTGAAAAGTACCGCATCATAACTAAGCAGGTAGAGTAAATAAATGCTTTGATCTGTCCTGATGTTAAATGGCTTCTTAGTCATCATGAGCCTTTTTGGGCTGTTTGCATGCTTTCAATGCTGCCTTTTCTCTCTCCAGGGAATCCTGCTGATGCGCTTCAGAGCTGAAGACCTCAAGCTGCATCTCTCTGAATTTGGTCTAGAAGGAGACAATGAATCCACTTTGTCCACCTTTTGCTCCAGTCCTCCTCCAGTGCATCTGGACCATACAGCAATCCAGCAGCTGTACTTAAACAGTGACCTGATGCACGGGGTCCTCCCTAACGCAAACATCATTCAAGACTGGCAGCCATTCAAGCTTTTGCCCAGTAACATGGCAATCCTACTAAAGAAGGAGATTGACTGGATGGTGGATGATGTGTCCAATCCTACTGTGGCCAGCCTCTGTACCTTCCCATTCAGGGTCCCCATTGGAGATGACTGGTAAATGTTCCTTCTTCATTTATTGATAGGACTAAATGGATGTTGCTGAAGCAAGTGTACTGACAGTAACACGAACCATTGTCTATAATAGCAACTTTTAATAGTATCACTAGGGAGCACAACAATTTCACTTTTTTCTACACGGTACAGATAGTTTCTATAGAGACCGTTCTTATTCCCAACGCGTAACATACTGACGATTTGTCACGTCCTGAGGCGTCCCATAGCACCTATGATATGCACCGTGTATTGCAGCCCTAACCTTAACCACAGTCTCAATTGTATTAGATAGTGTTTCCAAAGCGATTAATGATGAGAAAGCAAAATAAATTTACATGTTTCATTCCAAATGGTTCTCATGTGTCCGACTGCGTAACATACCGACGATTTGGCACATGGCGTCGAACGTTACGTTTTGGGATGAGAACGTGTTGTTTCTATAATGTGGTCATTGCATTTACAATCATACTGCTAAGAATGGGAAACTGTTTTCACACAGTCATGATGTTTTCTTTAACCAGGTATTACCTGAACATCGACATGTTTGGTAAAGACCTCGCCCTGGCTCGACAGCAGTTCTTGTACCACCTGCAGCGCCATACTGCCACCTTGAAGGGTCATGTGATGTGCCAGATGTTCCTAGACCCACCGCTTTGGAAGGCCATGGCTGAATTCTGCCACGACACCCTGAGTGTGGAGCTGGTGAAAGAGTATACTGAGCAATGCGTGGTGGAGTGTGATCTCATCTAGTTGCAGAAGGTGGATGCAAATAAGGAGAAGTTGTCGAGGCATGACAGGAAGGAAGACAAGGGTTTAAACAACAAGAAAGTAACACAAATACAAATAAACACAACACTCTGTACTGAGGAGCAAAATCAAGTAAACAAAATGTAGTTTTAGATACAAAACAAAACCTTGAAGAACTAACAATACACAGACACATGATGGGAACTTAAAATCATCTACATCATGTAATCAACTACAATAGGTCTATGATTAATGCCGAATTTATAAAGTTTATAGTAATTAACTGGTACACTGGACGCGTTGATTTTGCTACTGAGGTGTATTTAACATGTCGTTTCCTCAAAAAACAAGAGAAGGAACAAAATAACACAAATACCTCTTTCCATGGATCTAAAATGGACTTGTGGAAAAGCACTAAAACACCCTGTTGTTTTTTTAAATGATTTTCAAAGAATGATCAAATCTGATAGAGTCCAACAGAGTCACATAGGATGCGAATACACGTGAGGATTATTGTCCTGACGAGAGGTCGTGAATTCAATCAGAAGTTAGAAAAGTTCTTTAATTTCACTGAATAAAAAGCAAACTGTTTTTGTCATTGCTATAAGTCTTGCGCGGACCCTATTGCAGTTGAGCTACAAAGATGTAAAAAAATTAAAAAGTGATGAACGTGAGGATACTTTTCCCACACACTGTCGTAAAGTAAAATTGTGCAAACAAAGTGCAACAGCTCATTTTCAATTCTGTTCTCTGTGTAAATATGGAAATTCTAAATATGTGTAATGCTGAATTGGGTTGTCAAATCTGCACATTTCTAAAGGCACTTTATTAAAACTACCCTTGAAGGTTGTGTCTACATTATATCGAGAATCAATCGTTTGGGATCAAAAACAGCGCCCTCCAGAATGTTCGGGGCAAAGACAGCACATTTTTGCAGCTTTGCCTCTAAACAGCACCACTGTGGAAATCACAAATCAATATGTTACTGAAGTGCAAGCTTTCAGGTTTAATTTAAGGGGTTTTACAAAAATTATGCATGAGCTGTATAGTATAAAATGGCGTAGTCCCCCTACCTTTCAGATGTTCAAAAATAAATGGAACAATTGACTGACAGATGCTTTTGTGGCAGGTGAGGCCTGCTTCACTGTTATTTAGTGAAAAAGAAAGCAGACATAATATTTGAAGGTTAATCATAATTCAAAGTGTTTCACTGTAAATTTACTGTAATTTTAAAACAAAATCTTGCAGGTGAAGAACGTCGACATTACCAAAGGTTGATTCTGTTCATCTGGACGTTTTCAGTGGGAGAAAAGTTTCGTCACTCATCCAGGTGACTCCTTCAGTCTCAGCTGACTGCAGGTTTCCCCAACCTTATAAATAGCAGGAAATTGGCTGGAAAGGTCCAGCCAATCCAGGAGAGAAGGACAACGGCTGACTAAGAGAAAACCTGTAGTGATCCCATATGTGTCAGGAGTATCGGAGCAGTTGATTTTTTCTAAACACCGGGTCTCTGTGGCTTTTAAACCCCAAAACACGCTGCGCCAAAAACTGGTCCACCCCAAGGATCAGAGTAACAGAGTAACATAGTGTACGCTGCTAAGTGCAGGAGGATTGTCAGGATTTATATATCGGGGAAACCAAACAACCTCTGGCTACAACACAGCAGAGCCACCTCGTCAGGCCAGGACTCTGCAGTCTATTTACTCCTACAGGCCAGTGACACTCTTTCAATGATGAGGATGTAACATCCTGGACAGGGAGGAACGCTGGTTTGAAGGCGGAGTCAAGGAGGCCATTTATGTGAAAAGGGAAAGACCATCTCTGAATTGAGGAGGGGGCCTAAGGGTACATCTGTCACCATCTTACATGCTGTGATTGCAGCCATTCCCCAACTCTCTGTGAATGGTGCTCATGGTTATTGATCAGTGGGTTTTGATCAGTGGTTGTTGATCAATGGTCATGAGAATCTGCATGATTAAGATTAAGGAACTGACCTCCCAGCCCATTGTTCCTTCAGTGGGCTGGTTTCAGTCATTATGCAAATGTACTGTTTATAAGATTGAAAGCTGCAGTCAGCTGAGACTGAAGGAGTCACCTGGTGATGACGAAACGTTTCTCCCACAAAAAAATCCACAGTGCTCATCCTTTAATAAACACACTCTTCACCAACCTTACAAGGCGAGTTGTGTTCATACAACCTGTAACGTTACTTTGAGTTAGGAGATAAAGATATGAGGTCCATCTCAGTCCATACGTCCATGTGCAAGCATACTTCTCCCACACTACAGAGAGCAGTGGCGCACACTTGTGACATCATTAACATTAACTTAAGTTGTCTTAAAGAGACACCACACAATTGTGACTGTTACACACAGCATCTGCCTAACATGGTGGAGCCAGCATCGTGCCAGTGAAACTGGGTCACTGACAACGTGACTGCTGATAGAAGCAGCAGAATTCATTGTGAAGTGTGCAGCGCTTTATTCTCTGCTCAGACCTAACCAAACGATGCTCAGACAGCACTAACAGTGCAAACAGATTAGGACCCAAATCATACTGAAAAAGCAACCCAACAGTTTCTCAAGGTAAAAGAAACGGGACGTTCTTCCATGCCCAAGTCTCACATGTCTCAACCCAGCAAGCACCAAATCACAACAGCCACCTCAAGGAGCTTTAGGTGTTAAGGTAAAGACCCTGAAACATAGAGAGCAAGCCCCAACAGTCAGCCGACGAGGAGAACAGGGCTCAGGGACTGACAGCCATCTGTTGCAACCAGCAGGGGGTAGGAGAGAGAGCCAGAGCTCAGGACACACTGTGGAAGAGGGCCACAGTTTCATAATAACTGAGGATTAAATCCAAAGTGGTATGTCAGCACATAGAGGGAAATCTATTTTTGTCTTGAGTAAAGATCGAGCTGAGCAACTCAAAGGAAACAACATTTGCTGATGTCCATTGTTTCTAGACTTCAAGCATACATTGGTTGAAAAATGCAGTCCCTCGTTTTTTAAAGTGTCTTAAAATTGATGTTAAGACATAAATTTATGTTATCCCAGAAATTTTGAACCTCTGAAAATGGGGCTTTGCAAAACAAGTCATTGAATTTTTCTGTTAAACCCTTTAAATTAGAGCTGACTGTCAGCTCATCAATCACAGTTTTTTTTAATTTACAATCCACTGTGGAGTTGTCCAAAGGCAAAACTTTGTCCCAAACATTATGAAGGGCGCTTTAGTAATTTACTAATTTTGGGTAACATCATCTTTAACCAGCATTACCTTGGGAATGTCAACAGCAGGAATGGACAGGTCAAATATGGACAGGTTTATGCTTTTTCTTTTAAACACATGTTACTGAGTTCATATGTAACTGCTGCAATACCATTATTAACTTCTTAAAAGGTAAGACAAATTTAGGCTTGAGTACTTTCTTACAACAATGCCAAACAAAAATGCTAATGTTTCAAAAATACTTCGCTGATGACTGTGCAGCTTACTGGCTTTGTATAAAACAGAGACGAACGTTATGAAAGTAAAAGTTTGCGTTAACAAATGATTTAGTATATTGTTACATTTTTAATGTCAAGTAGCCTTCAAGGATCTTTTTCAAAGATAATATTAGTTTGTGTACAGCTAGACCTCGCCCAATAAAATCACAACACTTTAAACACAAACTCGACTGCTTTTTAATGCAAAATGTTTCGATCCACAATGAGAAACAGCTTTAGTGTTACTTTTATAGGCTATTTAAGTGTGCTCTGCTGGATGTGTTTGCATGATTGTCCTGAAAAGTGTTCTAAGGAAAAATCTTTGGCTTTTGAAATCAGCGCCATCATCATATAAAGTTTTTTTGGTCTATTTTGTCTAAAATGTTACTTTACCACCAAATTCCAGCACAAATGTGTTCAATTTGGTAGAGTCTCACCTGTCTGTACTGCATTAGTGCTTTATCTACAGCATATTTCATTTTTACGAGGAAGCTTTATGGCCTAACTGTTCTTTATAATTCTTCACCGAACAGAATTGAAATTACATCTGCATCTCCACGTATTATATCTCTATTTCTCTATTTAAATGACCAAATACAGAGAGAGAGTGAGACCAGGTAAATAGTGTGTATCTTTTTAAAAATACACTTTCATTTGTAAAAACTAGTTTCCTTGCCTTGGCAAGCTTTAATCTTGACTCTGACTACCTTCTTCTTCTGGTATGCAAATATACGTGAAAGGATGACTGTGTCTGTTTTATAAGAAAGATAAATCTTTAGTTTTACACAGAATTCATCCTGCTTTTTGAGTCGTCACATCCTCAGCACATTTCTAACAAGACAGGCAGTCAGCTTTTCACTCGATAGGTTGTAACCAAAGAAAGTATATCCTCAGCTAAGCCAGTGTGCCAGAAGAGAGTAACGTTGACAGTAAGCAATGCTTTCAGCCTGGCCAACCCTATAAACGTCTGCCTCTTCTGCTGCTTCTCAGTCTTACTCATAAACAAGACACTTTGTTGTTTACTGGTGAACAAAATACTTTGTTACAATGTGACTGCTGACTGCCGGTTAATCCCGTATTCCATGTTTCCTCCACTTTTAAATCAAAATAACTGAAATTTGTTTCCCAGCTGTGACTCAACCAACCACTAGTTTTCATAATGTACCATAACTTTCTACTGCTGTTGTGTAATGAGAAGTCAGTTTGTTAGGTTGATTTTTGTAATCACAAGAAGTCATTGCAGGGAACAACTGAAAAAAACAACAATAAGTTCATTTTATAGTCTTAAATACACACTGAGACATTCAAATCTTTGAAGCATATATTAAATAAGTTGCTACGTATTTTAATCACAATCAAATAAACATTTTGATAAGCTTAAATGTATCTTTTAATAGCAACTAGGGCTAGCTTAGGCAAATAAATGGATCAAGCTTAGTTACTTTTTGTCATAAAAAAAATATATGAACAAGGTGTTTGGCTCTGAAAAAAATCGTGTATTTATTGGAAAGCGACTGCAGAGAATGTGACCACATTCATTAGCAAACTGTGCAGCTCTGCAACATGTTCCTCTCTACGTTGGTTAACAAGTTTATTAGGCCTCCTGTCAGAATAAGAACAAAACACAAATATTTATAAATCTGTCGAAACCTGTTTACAAATAAATTCATATTGTTATTTATAATAATAAACTAAATTAACATTTTTACACCCAAAATTAATCCAGCACATTGGACTTTCCTAAAAAGTCTAAAATGAATGAATCATAATATTCAACCAGTAAAACTTCTGTTCAGAAATGCAAGAAAAAAAATGTAATTTGGCAACTAAATAAAAAAGTGCATAACAATTATTACCATCATTATTATTATTTTGTTTTTTGTGTTAACCAGTAAATTTGAAAACCCATGGGTAACAACATTAATTATATTTTAACACTTAACATATAATTCTGATTACACAGCTTGTGCATACTGGTGGACTGACCAGCACAGAAACACAGAAAACAAATAATTACCAAGACTTTGGTATAAACGTGACATTTGGTGGTCTAACAAATTTGTTATACACTCAAACTCATAATTTGTTTAAATGCAAACGTTTGGGGTGTTAATTCACTGATACTTTTACAGATTTGGGCATAACATTAACATGTTTTCCATTTTGTGGTCCTCACACATAACTTCAAACTGCACATATAGGAAATGCAAATGAAGCAGTTTTATCAATGCAAACACAAAAAGCTGCGTAGTGTTAGGCAAAGTTTGCAGATCTCCACCTAAAACTTATTTCCTTATTAACAAACTAAATCGACATAATCACAACAATTTGGTTGCTGTTGAGAAAACAGCCATGATTCTTCGGTATGCTAGCTTCTGTAAAAGACAGTGGTTGCACAGTCAATACACACGATTTTGTATTTAGTTATTTGCAGGATCCTGTGCTTGGAGGTTAGAAAACTACAGAAACATACACACAACCTAAGGGATTTTCATTGTCCATGTTCCAGTGGTTCATTGCTACTTTTGGACAATTAGATATTTAAAAAGCCGTTTGTCAGTTTAAGAATTACGACACTTTACAGCTGACACTGGCACAAATCACCAGCAAGCACAAATCAAATGACATATTTAATTGTTCGGACAATAGGAACAAAATATTTTAATATCAATTCAGTCAGCTTAAGATTGGCTTCAGCACCTGTGCTGCTTTCAAGCCTGAGGATATGAATTGGGGACAGTATATTAAACGACTAAGTCATAGATCAGACAGGCTTCCATCGTTTTCATGCCTTTTCTTTGCTTAGACTCATTTACGCAGTAAATACCACACAAAAAGAATATGTTCAGGCGATTTCGTGCTCATGACTGAGCCGTGTGTGCAACAGGAAAGCTGGAAAAAGTGCCAAATTTCATGCTGAACTGGTTATCTGAATGAATTTATGAAAGAGCGGCAATTTTTGTTGTTGTTGTTGTTGTTTTCAATGCAAGACTTGTTTGAAAATTCATTTAAACTTTGCCTGGTTTGTTAAATAACCTATAATAACCTATTTAATTTGAGGTCAGTTATATCACTTTGTCTTAAAGATGTGAGGATTGTTTACTTAGTATACAAGTAAATAAACAAAGACAAAGGCATTATAGGGCAAAGTATTATATTAATGTATGTTTTATGAATTGCTGTATATGCCATTAAGTTAGTGGGTAAGCAACATGCACTTTAATTGTCTTTGGCAATAATAGCTAAGCTCCCATCATATGTAAAGCAGTCTCAACCTCACGTTCTTGTCACACATCTCAATGTGCAAAAACAATGATGCAGCGTCATAATGTAAAACGTCAAAACTCTGTCAGTCTGTTCCTTCGAACGTGAACCACGTCACAGGAGACATGTAGAGCAGTTACACATGAAAATGAAATCATATATTTTATTCTCTAAACAGACTAACAGATTAACAGAACAAACATTGTTTAACGTGTGCTGAAACTATGATGCAGGTTTGGGTTTATTATAAAACCAGGAGATAACAAAATATACTCGTACATTTAGTGTTGTAGCTACTTTATGTGTGTGTGATTCCATTTTGTGAAACCCAATAAGTTTTCATTTCAGAGGAAAATATTATTCTTTTTACTCCCGTACATTAACAGCTGTGTTGTCATTAGAAACCTTGAAAACTAATAATGTTACATGCAAAATAGAAATAAGATACATTTTTAAGAAGTTAGATTAGCAATTGTGATGCAAAAATGTGTAGTATTCAAAAAACCTTTTCTTTTCATGTGTTCAGTGATGCAAATCTTGACTATATGTACTTTTCAGCCTTCCCTGTGCTTCATTTATATTGCTTGCTTAAACATGTCTTGAATGATAAGGCCTGGGACCTCTAGAATGACATGAACAAACCTTTCTCATTTGTTGTATTTTAAGTAAAGGCAAGTAACGAGTCTGTGTTTTCTTCGACATTATTTTTCTCTTTCTGTTTAAGATGTTTTTAAATACTCTGAGGATTAGCGAATAGCTGATATCTGTTAAGAAATAGTTCCACATTTGAAGGAGTCGTGTTATTTCCTGTCTTTAGAGAGTGAGGTGACAGGAGTTTAAATTAAAACACAATTTAGCTGGCTTTATTTTAAGGCTACAAACATCAAGCACATCTATAAACGGAAAAGCTTTCTGAAGGTCATTTGCTGCTTTTTGTTTGTGTTTTCTAATTTTCAGTCTTATAAGCAGCTTGTTACAAAAACACATATTTTCCCTTCTTTAGTCAAATCTACAAAAAATACCAAAGATAAAAAGGTTTGATGGATGTAACATTGTATTTTTATACCTGCAAAGGGATTTCTACAGCGCTGGACAAAAACTTCTTAGAACCTAACTGGTGATGTGTTTATTAAAGTATGCTGGCATGTATACCAACACACAGAGGGTGGATCTGAGTAGATACACTAACCCAGAGCTATCTACAACAATGCTATTTATACAGGACACAAAAAGCAAGAGTGGAGTAACTTAGAAGAGTGGAAGGGACGCTAATTATATGCAAAGAACAAAAGGTAAGTGAAAAAGTGTCCGGGCAATGACCATGAGGTATGCTGAGTGAGGTGGGATAGAAGTCCTCTCATTACATCTGAGAGAGAGACAACAGGACTTAATATCCAGGTAATAGAGCGCTATAACATCTATCTGCATGTGATCATGACAACAGTTAATCCTGCTCAAATCTAATCACAGTATTATTAAGAAATAAAGAATAAATATGATGAGTAAGAAAATTGGCACTGTTATGGCAACGATGTGTCCCTGTCTCTGTGTGTGTTTGGGAGCATGGTAGATATGGTGTGTGTGTGTGTGTGTGTGTGTGTGTGTGTGTGTGTGTGTGTGTGTGTGTGTTAGAGAGAGATTGTAAAAGACAGTAAGATGTAAGAATCCCTGACTTTTAACATGATTTTTAAAAATAAGTTGAGGATACTGTGACTGACAAACAGAGTAAGGTGAGGAAAAGCATTCCTGTGTAACTGAGCTAAAAAGAAATCATGTTAAAATGATTAAAGATGATTTTAATGAAGTAACCTCTGCTGTAGTTAAAGTGGTGAAAAGTCAGAGAGAGAGGATAATGTGTCTGGACACTGGGTGATTGTCATCTCAGGAGATGTGACTTTCAGAGAGAAAGAGGGGAGGAGGAAGACGAGGGTGCATGTGGGCGAGTATAAAAGAATATGCCTAGGAACATTTGGGGTTTCCTTACATGAGGAAGAGGACATAAGCGCTGCCCTGGGACTCCACAGCTGGAAATTACAGCAAGAATTGCTAGAGGAGCAGCCATCGCCCGAACACTGTGGACTCACACAGTAGTTTTATATCTGTGTCTGCTCATTGTTGCCATGTTGGCGTATAACCTCAAAGGAGTTTTCCACTGGATTACAGCTTCCAAGGATTTGCCTCCTTTCCTATTTCAGTGTATCTACAAGGAACAGAGATAACTGTGTCGTGGACAAAGCCCTTCTCTCCCCAACCTCCCTCCTCTCAGCATCAGATCAGACCTGGAGGGGCGTGACTGGGACCTGATCTGAACTGGAGCAGTGCTCTGTGTGCAGGGCGTGGTCTGCAGGGGAGGCAGACTCACCTGCACGGCATACAATACAATACAACTTTATTTATATAGCACATTTAAACAAAGTGCTTTACACTAGAAACAGCATCTGCACTCACACCTCGCCGGCCTAAAGTCTGTGTTGACTGACTGTTGTGGTTGTTGTTGGTATGTGTCCGGCAGTGAGCTGCAGAGATGTAGCCGTGTTGTGTGTAACAGCAACCGTGGTTTATAAAAGTATGCTGAAAAGCATGAGCGAGTGGTCGTGTCTGCCGTGCGTCTTTCACACTCTGTTATTGGACTTCTGTGGAAACTACAGTTTTTCCATAATGAACACCATGTTTGAACATAAGGGTGGCATCATATCATCAGATCTGCTGTCATATGTCGTGGACAATTGGGTGAAGAGAGGGGCGGAGCTGTCAACTGATCACCACCTGGTGGTGAGTTGGATCGGGTGGCAGGGAAGACGCTGGACAGACGTGGCACGTCCAAAGCTATAGCAGGCCTCTGCTGGGGACGCCTGGCAGAGGCCTGAAGAGCTTTGGTGGTATTTTTATGGAGGCTGGGGACACTGAAAGGACCATATTCAGCACCTCCATTGCTGAGACTGCTACAGTCAGCTCCTGTCACAGTGGTAACCCCTGAACCAGACGGTGGACACCAGAGAAGGGGGCCATCAAGCTGAGGAGAGCGTTGAATCAGGCTTGGTTAGCCTACAGGACTTTGGCGGTAGCTGATGGGTACTGGCAGAATGCGGCTCAGGCAGTGGCTGAAGCAAAAACTCGGGTGTGGGAGGAGTTTGGTGAGGCCAAGGGAAAAGTTTAGATGCCTTAAAGCCATCCTGACAAAACGTCAGGCAACTCAGGGATAGAAAGTGGTGCTCTGCATGCTGAAGTGGCAGTTCAGCCCTTTGATTCATGTTACAGCAGCTCATGAGTGAATGAACATGGTGCAAGTATTTTAAAAGTACACTTTTCCTAACACTTAAATTTACTTGAGTAGGGTTAGAGGCTGCCACGTCAGCATGCTGTCAAGTTCTATACTCTAGTTAATGACTTACGGCAATAATTTTATTCAGGTGTGTTGCAACAGGGACACATGGAAAGGTTGCAGGACAGCAGCCCTCGAGGACTGGAGTTAGTGACCCCTGCTACAAAGGGACCCTTTGTAGGGTCTCAGCCTTTGTCAGTGTTAAAAGGATCATACCTATACTGCAGCAAGCCACTAGGGGGCAACTGTGATATTTTATCCATATTTGTGAGGCTGTCAAGTGAGGAAACTGATGCCACTGGAAGACTGACATCCAGGCCGCTGGTGACGCGAAGGCTGCTCTAAGTGCCTTTTGGATGGCTTGTCCCCAAAAGTATGACAAATATGTATGAAGCTTATGTGTAAATTCAATTAGGAAGATCTATGGCCTACATCTGTCCGCTCTCAGGTGCTGCTGGATGAATCTAAGGTTTATCACATTGACTTTCTCACAGTGTCAAGCTGTTTGTGTGTCCAGGCTAATCACCTTCTCCAGGCCAATCAGCATCCATGCTGTGTTCTCGAGATCTTACTGTGCATCTGTCTTTTGCACACACATTTTGTCCAATCCACCTCATCTCCACCTCTCATCACTCAAGCTCCATTCAAGCCACCTTCATCTCCACCACCAGCATGTAGGCTCGGGGGGATCCTGCTCTAATCCTTTTCACAGCTGGAGCTCCGTTCTGCTGAGACGGGCCATCGGAGTCTGTTATCTTTATGGTTATATATCTGTATTCTGTTCATCAACAAATGATGGTGATTCTGTTGCTGCTGCTGTTGTAAATTTGGTAGAATAAAAATGAAATTAATTTGGTGAGTCAACAGCAAAGGATGAGGGGCAGTTTTACCAAGGTTCATCCTCCAGCACAAACTCCGAGTTATTTGACAAATGATGAATTTGTCCTTGTGAACTTTAGGTTACATGAGCAGTAAACCCACAGAATAATCGGAGACCTTTTTTTTTCTCGGTGATAAACTATAGAAATATATTCGTTTGAGCAATACAGTCTTTCAGAGAATGTTCTATAGTTCTTTCAAAGCATACTTGCTGTAGTCCTTTGCTGAGACTTGTTCAACTAAACTTAATCTTTCATGGTGCCTCAGTTCTCCAGAGCTGATGTTGCCAGCTTTTGTCTTCTCTCCGCATCAGTTTCTATCTTTCCTGTCTTTCTGTGATCGTTTGAGGTTGTCTGTGCTCCTGAGTGACACTCATTCCAGGTAGACATTATTTGGCACCTTAGCTTTTTGCCTTAAAGGAACTTTCTTTGTTGCTTCCTGTGTTCAGACCTTCCCTGGATTGCCTCCTTTTACCTCTGGGGTCCCATTTCCCCTGCGATTTTGTAGATGTCCTGTTGAAACACTGGGGGAAATGCACTGAACTTTGATTGTCTCAAGGTCTGCTCTTGAGTCCACTCCATCATTTATAACTGCCATAATTATTACATCATTATTGCATGTGTGTTTTGTTTAAATACAATTTTAAGTAAGCCTATTTTTATGAATAATAATTTATTTGTGTTAACACTACATGAGAAAACGCAAATATGTTTACATTTTGTGTTGCCTGGGGGCCTGTTTTAGTGTCGCACTGCATTCCTGCCAGGAGTCAATATTAAATGTGGGAGGAGTTTACAGTCCACAAAAAAATGAATTATGCTTAACCCTTGTATGGTGTTCGGGTCTGTGAGACCCGTGTTCAGTTTTTTTCAAAAGAAAAATTAAACAATTAATTATTTTTTCACGTGTAAATGTGTTGTGTCTTTCCACTCACTCCACTTGATTATAACTGATTTATTTATAACATTTTATATAAAAGAAAAACGAGAAGCACATTAATTCATAAATGTGATCTAACAAAGGTAAAGGGAAAAAATTAACCATGTTTGCTGTTCATATGTCTTGTAATTGGGATGAAGTAAACATCTGTTGAGTAATTTAACATAAAATTGTTTGATAGTGTTAATTTGGAAAGCCAAAACTCTTGCGGGTCCACCAGACCCATGAACACTGGCTGAGTAACAAAAATACGAACACCACACAAGGGTTAAGGGGACATGGACCGCAGATCTAAGTCAAGAAGAGCTTTGCTCTGCAAACTGACTCATTCCCTCTTTGTTGTGTGCAGCAAGGTATGTTTGTTTATTTGTTTATTCTGCGTGGCACACGTTTATAGTTCAATTTGTGCCGTCTGTATGATGTGATGCATGCTTGTTTGTACAATATGATGCATTTTGCACAGTTTGATGGTGAATCTGATGACAGTGATGTTAAAGTGCCAGGTAGCAATTAAATTAATCAGTAACTTGAAAATCCTAGTGTCATGTATTTCTTGGAGGGAGTGATAATTGAACTTGGACCTGCTGAAGTTTCTGTAACCTGCCCGCACTCGATTGTCAAGATGACAGTCACAGATAAGACACTCTTTAGCATTAAAGACACACAAGTCTAACAGTGTGTTATGAAGAAATCTATAAGACAGACACTGACATTCGTCCTCTGAAGAATAAGACTCTGAATTCCCTAATAACAATGTATGAAGATGCTCTCCTGGAGTACTCAATGCAACACGGCACATTCACCCATACTATTATCTATACTTTCAGTGCTTTCTAACTGACATTCATATTCTGACAACCTACAACCTACAATTACTACATAATTCCATTTGTTCATTCATAGTTTTGATGCCTTCAGTGAGAATCTACAGTGTAAACATTCATGAAAATACAGAAAAAACCATTAAATGAGAAGCTGTGTCCAAACGTCTGACCGGCAGTGTGTGTCAAACACTATGTAACAATATGGCAAAAACCACAAGGATTTTGGAAAAAGCAAGGCACGTCCTGAACAATAAAACATTGCACACACCTTACTGCACACTGTAAATTATTGTGTTGGAATCTGGGACAACCCTTAGAAGAGTTCTCTACAAAAAATATACACAATGCAAAAAAGAGCAATAAGAATTATGCATAATGTTTGGTTTCGTGAACGCACAAATAATCATTTTTTAAACTCACAAGTTATTAAATGCATGGAATTGATTTGAATTTAAAACCGCACAGGTGACGTTCAAAGCAAGTAATAATATCCTTCAAAGTAATTTTCGAATGTATTTCAGAATAGTCTTCAGACAGAACGACTTTTCAAAATAAGATTACCCATCAGACCAAAAGGTTACTCAGGAATGTGCAATAGGCGAGTTAATGTAATTTTCTTCTTTTTGTTTTAAAGCACTGACCTATTGTACCTCTCTCCTTATTCATGACGTTAACCTGTGGTGTCATTGGAATGTTGTGGTTATGCTGCAAAGCATATATGTGTTGGTAAGGAGGGTGGGGGTGGAGACGGGGAGGAAAGGGACTCGTAGGGTTTGGGTTTGGGGTAATGTTCTCGATATGTTGTATGTTTGTGGTGTGCTGTATAAGACAGTTTCCCTTTGTTCTAAAACAAATAAATATTGCATTACAAGTTTACTCAAACCTATCAAACAGCATCATAAAATAGATTAGACTAATAATCAACTCATAAAGTGATATTTTAACGTTGGAGTTTTGCATATGTTACATCAGTGTAACATCAGCGTTAGTAATAAGCGATGTGATCACGTGATTCCGCATGGATTTCCTAAAATGTAACAAATGATGTTACTTTTCACTGCGCTAGAGGATACTTTTATTCTGAAGGATGCAGAGAGGAAGTGTTGTCGTCGCTGTTAGGAAGCGTCATTTTTCCTGCTTACCTTCTTACGCGTAGCTCACAGCTCAGTTGGGAAACTGACAGAGAAGCCAGCAACACACCGGCGTGACAACCGCAGCGTTCGGTAAGATATGAGACGTGACGTGACGTGACGTATGCACCTAAAGGCTTATTCAAGTGAAGACTTTACTTTTATAATGTTGGGGAGACCTGCAGTCAGCTGAGACCGACGGAGTTACCTGGATGCGTGACGAAACGTTTCTCTCGATGAAAACGTCCAGATGACCAGAATCAACCTTGAGGATTTCCTTTCGTCACTTCTCTAGTTTTGCACACCTGCCAGTCCACAGCAGGTGACGCTGAGCACAACGCCGTGGAACTCCTTCACGTGCATTAGCGGGTCCAGACGCCGTTAGCTTTGAACTTTGGTCCGCGTTTGGCAGCTGATAAGTTACAAAAAGGTATAAAGGTCACGCTGGTCTTTGATCGTCGGTGATGTTCTTGAGCCGTAAAAAAGTCCGTCTGTGTGTCCGATATCAACACGAAAGAGCTTATTTGAAGTGCAGTAGTCATTGTTGATGTGCTAGCTGTAAAACCTTTGCTAAAGACTTTGGTCAAATCTACAATCAGACTGTGTGCAAATAGACACTCAGTGAATGCCACAGTAGGCCTCCCGTGGGTGACTGACCTGTACCTGCATAGCGTCACTAAACCAACGAAGAAAAAACTTGTCATTAAAATTATACTTTAAATCAAGCGCGTGTGCAGTTTAAGATAAGATAAGATAGAACTTTATTAATCCCTCGGGTGGGTTCCTCTGGGAAATTCGATTTCCAAAAAGCACAGCACCGACAGAAGTTACAGTTACAGAATATTTTATATATATATATATATATATATATATATACATACATACACACACACACACACACACACACACACACACACACACACACACACACACACACAGACACATATAAATACAGAGACAAATATAAATAAAATATACGAAGGGAATAAATAGGAATAAAAAATAAAAATACAAGTGAATTGCACATTTCAAGTATTGAGGTCTATTGCACCATTGACTATTTACAAAAAAGTATTGCACAAGGTATTGTACAATACTGTGCAATATTGGTATTTAGTTATCAGGTATTAATGCACAATTTTGAACCCAGCATTACATTTATGTTATTGAATCTTCAAGGCCACTAAAATGTGTACATTAATGCATTTAATCTGACTTGTACACTTTCTTAAAAGAAATATCTGATACTGCGCTTCAGTCAGCTTTCATCACAGCACAGGACCTGTCTTAGTAAGGCCTCTGACTCTGGACTCATCTCTGTGCTTGTGCTTGACCTCACTGCAGCATTCAGTACTGTTGAGCATAATATTTCAGTGCACACATTAAAGTGTGCTTTCACAGGGTCCAGTGCTAGGACTAGTTCTGTTCATTTACTGTCCCATTTTCTTCTGTCTTGTATCTCTTCAGAGTGCACAGTGCCTTAAAACATGATGAACCGTGACGTGGCTGACCTCCCCAGCGGCCCACTCGATGTCTACAGGAACAAAGCCTCCTTCAGCTGGAAGGACATGGTCCGCTTTATAGATGGAGAAGATGTATATCTATTCAAGGTAACAGCACAGGCTGTACTCATGGCATTGTGTATTAAACAGCGTTTGCGTGAGATCAGGAAAATCATATGGTAAGCCTAAACTGTAACTTGCCACTGAGAAGCCAAGAGATTTTCACTTGGAGCATAGACAGGATGATGTATTTACATCCTCACCTTTAACTATTGCGTTTTCACTTCTCTTAGAATAAATCATCACACTTCTCCATGATTCTGCTTCTGAGCACACACACACACACACACACACACACACACACACACACACACACACACACACACACACACACACACACAGGTCCGGTGCAGCATCATATCTTGTGGACAGAGATATGATGTTGTTCCTGAGACATGCTGGGGCTACTCTCCTAGCTTGAGGGCCATTGCACCGACTGGTTCGATTACCACTGGGACCACCGTTACCTTCACCCTCCACATCTTCTCGAGCTCTTCTCTGAGCCCTTGGTACTCCTCCAGCTTTTCGTGTTTCTTCTTCCTGCTGTTGCTTTTGATTCTTACTGCTGAGATATCTTTGAAGCATTGAAAGGTTACTCACGGTTTATCATTATTCAGAGTGTGGCCTTCTGTGAAGGAAGATTTGAAGTTGAACATCACACACACACACACACACACACACACACACACACTCACTATTATGCAATATAAAAAGTAACATACACTTCTAATTTCAACAGCAAGGCACACTTACAGAAAACAGTAAAGTGTGAAATTACTGCCTACGTTAGTAAACAGTGGTGCCAACTGGTGGATGAATATAAAAATGAAATATTTAAAGTGAGTAGTCCATCCATCTATCCAATTTCCTCTGCTTATCCTGGGCTGAGTCCGCATCGCTCCAGCTGCAGCACCACTGCGTCTGTTGATCCCCTGCTCCCATCACTCGTGAACAAGACCCTGAGATACTTAAACTCTTCTACTTGGGGCAGCAACTCGTCCCTGACCCGGAGTGGGCATCTGGGAAAAGCCACACAAGATCTGAGACCACCCAAGTGGAACATTTTGCTTCTTCCATTCAAATTATGAACCGGTCCCCCTATAGTTGGAGCACACCCTTCGGTCTCCCTCCCTGCCAATGGGAACTGTCTCCTCAGGTACCGCCCCCGTATCTCCACACAATATTGGAGAGGTGTGTTAACCAAGACAGCTCTACAACATCCAGAACCTTCAAGAACCTCAGTGAACCTCATCCACCCGAGGAGCTCTGCCACTAAGCATTTGTTTAACTGCCTCAGTGACCTCACCCGTCCTGGAGGATGAGTCGCCCCCTCGTCCCCAGACTCTGCTTCCTCTATGGAGCATGTGTCCGTGGGATTAAGGAGGTTCTTTGAAGTATTCCTTAGTGTTCCTAAAGTAAGTAGTCCAAAATAAAATCTTAACATAAAGGATAAGTTGATGTTAAGATGAATGTGGGATTCTTGTACGTTCTTGTTACCATTTCCAGGCTGAAGAACAACCTTTGAATTTGCTACATCTGTGCCGCTCGTAATGCCTTCCTCTTTGGCTAACACTTTAGCTTCTTGCAGCTCTTCTTCAAACGCTGGCAGTTTTCAGAGCAGGGCTCAACTTTCATCTGCAGAATTATGCGACAAATACTTTTCAATTATGAAAGCTCAAGCAGCTATCAGCTTAGATTTAACTTTGTGATATTGACATTTTTCATCCTAAACAACTGTATTATACAATGAATGTCATGCAAACAAGATCACATGGAGACATTTCACCTCTTTTAATGTTCATATTCTTTTCCATTAAGCCATGGCTATCAACTATGCAGCATTTTGTCAGGTGGATTTCACTTTGTCTTACTCTGTCTGGTCCTTTCCACATTACAGCAACATGTGTTCAGGACACTGGAGAACGACCCTCTGTTTGCCCGTCAGCCTGGTGAAGATGTCCCCATAGAGAAAAAGAGAGAGTTGACCTTTCTGAGGTATCTACTTGGTAAACTACAGCTGAAGTTATGTAGCACCTGTCGTGTCCTCTGTTCTGTAAGTCGGTACTTTCTAAAGACAATAAAACTCCATATGAAAATTCACAGAATGAAGCAGCTGCTTCGGTACAACTTTGTCACCAAGGAAGAGGCGATGGCCAATCCCTGGAAAGCGATGTACCTCGACGACTGTCTGGGCATGTATGACTGGGCCTTGGTTGCTAAGCTCTTCCTCAGCCTGGGGGTAATTGTGTTTGAGTAAAATGTCCTCACACAGACACACAGAGTGTATGTTATATGAGATGACTAAGATTGTGTTTCTGAGCAATGTTAAGACGGTTTATGACTGGCAAAGCCACAGCTGTTTTCACTCTAAAACAAGCAACACTGTAATTTTAAACCATAGAACGTGTGGTTTGTTTGTTTGTTTGAATTTCCACAAACATTGGGAAGTTTCTAGTTTGTGGATTGAGCCACTATTATTATTCTCCAGGATGCATTTAGCAAAACATCACTAAAAGGGTATTCTGCATAAAGATCGGTTGTGTTAAAATCAGTTTTTAAAATTGGGGGAAAGCTTTCATTTGTTTAATATCTTCACATAGCTGTTATTATTTGTTTTTCTTTTATCGTGTCATTCAGTTAGATTCAAAACCTTTTATGTTTCAGATGTTTGGAGCAACTGTTGCCAACTCAGGGTCAAGCAGACATAAGAAATTTGTTGAAAACACTGAAGACATGAGGGTAAGACAGCGAATCCTGAGTAAGAGGAGGAAGGAGTCGACTGCTCACTGTCTGCTATTGTGTTCATAAAACTTTTACATATGTGCTTATAGATCTTTGGATGCTTTGCATTGACTGAGTTGAGCCATGGCAGTAACACCAGAGCCATGAGGACCACGGCCAAGTATGACCCCTCTACTCAGGTCAGTGCACTCTGAAAACAAACACACACACGCAAACTCACACACGCAAACTCACACACACACACACACACGCGCAAACTCACACACACACACACACGCGCAAACTCACACACACACACACACGCGCAAACTCACACACACACGCGCAAACTCACACACACACGCGCAAACTCACACACACACACGCAAACTCACACACACACACACGCAAACTCTCTCACACACACACACACACACACACACACACACACACACACACACACACACACACACACACACACACACGGGTTTTGGATGTCATTCCTGGGAACTGCTGGAGCCAACTTCCCATTTTTGGGATTACTGCACCAAATGCTCAGAGTACCACAGGAACCACTTCCTGGGGATTTTTTGATATCAGCCACTTTTTCTGTCTGCTGGTTGTACATGCCATGCAGGGGCCTCTTCTTCCATGATGGTTCCACTTCTTGCTCTTCTTCTTTCTTGGATTTCTGCTGCCTGAGGAATTCACTAAACACATAATCGGATGTGGCCATCTTCCTAATGTACTCATGGATCTTTGTAGTTTCATCTTGAAAAGTGTTTTTTACACACAGTAGCCCATAGCAACCTTACTTCGCCTTAGCGTGTAGTCTCAGGGTGCTTTGGAGTGAAACCCTTCATGCATGCTGAGGTCGGGCTTGTCCTCCTTTGACTAGCTGATTATTCCCTGTTTTTGTTACCATCCAACTACACTTCTCATGTTCGAATGACATTCCAGTGTCATTGCTGTAGATCCTAGTGGTATAGATCAGTTAATCAATGTCTCGTGAACTCTTGGAGTACAGTCATCCATGTAGAGGAGGTGCCTGACAATTACTCCATGCCGGTATCCATAGCCAGATTTGATGACTTCACCGAGGGGGTTCAGGCTTATGAAGAACAGTGGGGAGAGAGCATCTCCTTGGTAGATCGTGCACTTGATGCCACTTGCGCTATTAGCTTGAAGTTGGCCTCTAGTGTTGTTCTTCACATCCCCACTGTAGGTTCTGAGGGTCCCCTTGATCCCTAAGAATTCCAGGATCCATGTGTGGAGCATTGAGTCATTGAGGCTTTCTTGTAGTCAATACAGGCGGTGCACAGGTCGGTCAGTCTGGTCTTACAGTCTCGGGCTACTGCTCTGTCTACCAGTAGCTGCTGTTTCGCCTTTCGTTAGCCCTTCTGAGCATGTCTTTTCCATAGCAGCTGGTTCATTTGTGCTGCCAGGTGCTCATGGCGTGCAGTTTGCTTCTTCAGCCAGTGGGTTTGGATCATCAGGGCCTGGTGTTATCCAGCTGTTCATGCTGAAGACTCTTTCTTGGATGTGTGCCACTGTGATGGTTACTGGATCCTGTTCAGGAGGTTGCTGTGGTCTGCTCTTATGGTCACTGAGCGTTGTTGTTAAGTATCGTCCTTCTCCCATATGGTCTTCCAGTATTGCTCGGTCTCCAGGATTGGTAGGTGAAGGAAACGGTTTCCAAGGCCTAATCCGTGGATCGACTTCCTTCGAGGCGTGGACGTCTATCAGCAGAGAATGTACCTTCACCTATCAGCAGAGAATGTCCCTTAGTCTGTAACACAGTCAAATATATTCTCAAGCAACATTCAAGCATGCCATTCAGCGTGTTAGTACGAGCTCGGGAGCAGCTTGGGAGAACAAGAAAACAGAGACTGCTTTAGATTGTCTTCCCAAATTGACTCAACTTTATTCACAAGTACAACAGTTTATATAGAGGGTAAAATTCATGAGACAGCAGATTATCAGTTTAAACCAGTACAGACCAAGATAAGGCAGCGTCTTCCTGCCCTTGGGTGAAGAAGCATCCTTTGTGTAGTTTATTAGTTCAGCTACAATTGTGATTATCTCAGCGACATATTTTCAAGGCACAAAACAAAGAGTTCTTTCATTAGTGAAATCTGAAACAAACCATTTGGCCTTCAACAGGCGTCTAAAAGATTAAGAAACTAATGTAGCTGAGGGAGTGATCTCTGTGGTATTTCAACCTTGTACCAGCCTGTGATTCTCACACATCAATTCTTGGGTCAAAGAGAAAAATAACTAAAACAAAGGGGCCTTATTGAATGACAGAGTTTTCCTGCATAATGTCACTATAAAACAATATCCAGTAAATGCTCCCATGGTGCTAAAATACCTAACAGTAGATATTTTCTCATACTGCTTCTCCTACTGCTGATCTGATCGAGCAGTCTTGGTTTGGTGGTCGCCTGGAAAATGGCATTTGTCTGACTGCACTGTGGTTACGGTGTGGGGCTCTGCCCTGTAGATCCAGTTCAATTCAATTTTATTTATACAGTGGCAAATCACAACGACAGTCGCCTGAAGGCATTTAATGCTGTAAGATAAAGACCTTACAATAATACAGAAACCCCCAAAATCAGACACCCCTGATGAGCAAGCACTCTGGCAACAGTGGGAAGGAAAAACTCCCCTTTACAGCTACACCCTCCAGAAATGCTTCATCTGGGCTCTTATCTAGAAGTTGCTAAGCTTTCTCTTCCACTTCCAACCAACCACATTACATTTTAAGACTTTTATATAAGTTTGTTAAAGTTGTGAGCTTAATTTTAACTGTCGACTTTTGGCCGTTTCATGCGATCATGTCATAAAATAATGAAATCAAATAAAATTTTAATTTAAAATTATGAGGGCATTTGAGAGCGCACCCCTTAGGTCATACAGTGTAAGTCTCTAATAGCTGACTTTTCATTTGACTAATTGAGGGTCACATGGAGGAATTTTAATTTCTCCTCACTTGAACTGATTTCTGTTTCTCTTCTGTAGGAGTTCGTGATCAACTCTCCGGACTTTGAGGCTGCAAAGTTCTGGGTGGGGAACCTGGGAAAGACTGCTACCCATGCTGTGGTGTATGCTCAGCTCTACACACCTGATCAGGTGTGCCACGGACTGCACTCTTTTGTTGTCCCGGTGAGTTCTGGTGAATTTGAATATCTTTAAAGAAATGGCTGCTTGCATCACAAGGTACAAGGTAACTATCAGAAAGTCCAAGAGCTTTTGTGTTGTCAGGTAGCTATTCAAATAAGACCATCAACTACAACAGTGTTTAGAGCCATAGGAGACCTCACAGCTAAGTTTCTATTAACTGATAGGGATGTGAAGCTCACTACTGCTGTTTTGACACTGTCGAGCTTCTGAGGTGCTGATGTTTCAGTGTGGTTCAAATCATCCAGCTCACGTGACTCAGAGCGAACTAGATTTCGGTGCGCTTCAGCAGAGGATGATTTAGCTGATGGACGTGCATGAAATGGACTGTAACATTTGATCAGAATTAGACCCTGTAAACAAATGTTTGTTTTTCTGAAGAAGGAAACAAATTACATTTTTTCATTTAAATATAATTTTAAATTAATTAAAAATAAAAGTTAACACATGCCAGCTACTTGCTTTACTTGACAGTGTGTAGAGGAAACCTGATGACATGAGCTCCTAGAAAGTTCTGAGGGCTGTGAGCAAGCTAACAAAAAACCTGTGTTTATACTTAATATTATCATTTATGTTTTATTTTAGTGAGTTATTGTGAGCAACACAAATGTTAACAGAGGGAGGATTTTGCTGAAGCACTCTGTTCATTACTGGTGATGGGAATTGATAAGAATGTAGTGATTCTGATTCCATTATCAATATCAGTTATCAGTTTGATACCTTATCTGTTCTCTTATCGATTCTCACTGGGTTCTTGTTCACTTTGTTTTGAGAGTCACCGCCGTTGCTAAGCAGCAGGAAAGAAATGACAGTCATGCAGATTAATTCCATGCTGTGGGTCAGATGTGTGTCCACGGTTGTTGAGGTGTTTACCTTCTTTGTTGTGATTAGAGTTGTTAATTAAAAACGCCATTATTACACGTTTCACAGAACACTTTACTTAAAAGTAATGCAGTATGATACTTAATTACTCCTGGGAAAAGGTTATTTATTATACTACTTGTTACATAAGTTGCTCTATAAAAAAGCTAACAATAAAAAATAACAACGAGGCTACAACTCCACACGCCAGCACAAATCTTCCATCTCTAAGGTCTTTGTCTTAGTAGAATTCAAAGCTGACTGCAAAAAGAAAAGATGGCTGCTGGGCTCGGCATTCATTCAGCTTTCACTCTGTGTTCTTAGCTAGCTTTGCGTTAGCATGCTCTATTAGCAGATGCTTGCCAAAGTAGTGTGAGGAGTTTCCCACTTTACCGTTTATCTCATCCTTTTGTGCAATAAATGTAAACGTCCATGTCCATGCTCTAGACTGTGTCGCTGTTTTCCTCCTCTGACCCGCGGACTGAAATCAGCTGATTGTAGTGCGAGTGCTAGAACTGGATCGATAGGCAGACTAACAAGTCCAAGGAATTGGACTACTGGGAACTGGTTTTCTCAATTCCCATCCCTGTTCATTATGGTTGCAGCAGGCTCAATATTTTCTTGCCTTGTTTGTGCAGGGATTTCCCCAAAGTGTGTGGTGGTCTCCATTATTGACAGTCTGGTGGATTAAGTAGCTTTGTTAGGAATTGTGCTGGACTTGTCTGTGTTACGGTTTCACAGGGTTGCAATAGCCAAATTGGCCAGCAGGTGTCACTGTGGAGATGGGATTCAGATTGTTTTGAAACCTCCGTACACGCCTCGCTCTGCCCATCACTAGTACCTGATCATTGTTCAAGCTCAGATGGCGTCCCTCAAGTAGCTTTTTTTTTCAGCTGCACCACAGCAGATATCTGCCTCCGTCTCACCCCGTCCCAAGCATCCTCTCGTTACAGCAGCCCTCTACATGTCTTCTCTTACTGGAGGACATGTAAATCTTTTCCGTGGTTCCTCTTTTCCTGTTGCTTGCATGTCTGTCTAATTTTGTCTCCAGAATGCTTGACCTGTGCTGTCTCTCTAATTTATGTCATTCCTAATTTGGTCCATTCTCTTCACTCTCAATAAAGAAGCCTTAGTATCTTCCACTCTGCCACCTCCAGCTTGTCATCCTGTCAGCAGGTCTCACTTCCACCAGATAAACCTTTCCTTTTCACTCTTAATGCTATTCTTCTGTCACAAATCCTCATGTCAACCTACCCTGCCTGGACTCTGCTATCGCTCACTTGTGCGCTGTGCATAACCTGCAACGTGGGCTGCACGGCCCTTACAGAAAGGAAGATGCATACAAAAGACTATTTAATTTAAATAAAAGCAAAATGGTGTGTTATTTTCATTATTTCTTAAAAATGATAACTGTCTGAAAAGACTTGAGAACACCACGATTTCTAAAAGCGTTAGAAATCATGTATGATCAGCAGAGTTGGTCAAATAAAGTCATACTGCAGGTATCTTATACTGTGTGTTATTTTCAGCTGTTTGTGTAGATTTGTGTATTATTTGACACACAGCCAGTTAAGCTGTAATCACTCTGCTCCAGCTGAGAGATCCCAAGACCCTGCTGGCTTTGCCTGGTGTGCTGGTCGGAGACATGGGGAAGAAGCTGGGTCAGAATGGACTGGATAATGGGTAGGTGACTGCAAATGCTGCATTTGTAAAATAAGATGGAAAACACAAGCAAATAAAGACATGATGCCCTTGATGTTGTGGAAATATGTTCTCACTGGCTATTGCAGTCAACAGGTAGAGTTGTTGGTGTGCTGGAATGGTACACAGTGTTTCAGAGTACTGAAAGAACATTACAGTTATCTTCATGAATCTTTTTAACCACACATTTGACATGTAGACTGTATGACTGTGTCTTAGGGGTGGGCGGTATTATGAATGTTTATATTAATAATTTTATCCAAAGAAGTTTCCTCAGGTAGTTCCGGAAATAAAGGAAATCGACTCTTTACAAAGTGGAGAATTTGTAAAAAGCGTAAAAAAATGCTCCAGAGGAACATTAAACTGCTTCAGGAGCTGCGTGAATGAGGCAACAATCCCATCTACAAAAAGGTCTTTGATATTTCTAAGGCCATTACTTTCCCATATTTTAAAGGCAGAGTCCATCATGGAGGGAACATATGATTTGAGCTGATCGGTGCTTTAATTGACATTAAGTGTAACCCAAACCTTTTCCTACATTGCACCCAGATTCTGAGCGTCATACAGCAAAGGGTTACGTTTATAGTCGTACAGTTCTAATGGGAGAGCTGCACTCAACAAAGCTCATAGGCACGTTTGACTCAATGACTCAATTTGGAGCCAAGATGGAGTCTTTGTAGTGAAACTACTCATCCAGTGCAGCATATTTCGAATATTTGCTGCCCAATAATAAGACTGAAAGTTTGGCCTAGTCCTCTGCATGAAATCTTTACGAATTCGTGGACTTTTGCCATTCCAAATAAATGCAGAGATATGCTTAGTCAGTGTTATAAAATACTTATTGGGTAAGTAGCAAGCAAATAAAGGAACTTGGGTCGTATGTTCATTTTGGTAGAACTGATGCAGCCAGTTAATGACAGTGGTAAACTGGTCCATCTCTGAAGATCTGTCTCAGTATTCTCAAGCAGCGGGACAAAGTTTCTTTCATAAAGACCTTTGTATGAGTGGGTAACCTTAACTCCCGATAGGTCACATACTCTGATTTAACTTTAAATTGAAAATTTGAAAATGAAACCTTCCTGGCTACAGAGTGGACACAGAGAAGTTCACGTTTATGCAGGTTCAACTTGTAACCTGAAAGTTTGCCAAAACATTCAAAAATAGTGAGAGCACAGGGAAGAGAGCATAAAGGCTCTGACATACACAGCAGGAGGTCGGCAGCATATAAGGATATTTTGTGCTCCTGGTCAGCTCTCATGATGCCCTTAATGCAACTGTCAGCTCGCAGCTTAATCACCAATGGATCAATTGATAACGCAAAAAGAAGAAGGGACATTTCATTGTTTTTCTTTACGCTACCTGTTCTGACCTGTCTCACCGATGTGATGTTTGTGTAATGTATGTATGGCTGGAAGAGGTCTAATTTCACTGCAGGCAACTGCAAGTGAAAAATAAATCATCATCAACATCATCCGCATCCTCCTCGATTTCTCAGTTTTATCTGAATGTAGAAGCAGAGGTCATCCAGGTCTTTTTTGGTTTTAGATGTCCTTGATCCAACACAGCTGATTTAAATGGCTGAATGACCTCCTCAACTGAACCCTTGGTTTAGTGAAAGTAATTGTTGAAGTTAATTCGATGATCAATTGGACAAAAAGAGTCTAAATATCAGTGGTATTGAAAGTAGCTGTGCATAACTAAACATTTGGAGCACTGAGCAGGAAAGTGCAGAAGGGACAGGTGGAGGTGCTGCTAGTGAGTAGGCTACGAGCTAAGCTGGTGAATCCCTACAGACAACGTGAATGAATACTGTGAAAAAGCAGGTGATCGAACAAGATAAAACACATGAAGATTAGACTTATAAAATAAGATGTTATGAGTTATTAATTAAACTGGCTACATAGATAAGGTTCACAAAAATACCATTAGTGTTGTAAAAGGAACAGTAAGTGATACTCTACTGCAGAGAGCCAATATCAAGTGAGAACGCCTCCCAGGAAGGGACAGATCAGAGATCTCTGAGGGCAAAAGTCCAATCATGTTTGTGTGTTTGCCCAGACCTTGTAATAACCAGCAAAGCCTATCCACAGATATAACTAAGCATCAGCACATAGGGGATAATAAACCATCGATGTGCTTCTGACCAAAGTAATTTAATGCTTCCAGTAAAGAGTAAGACTTTAAAATTACAAAATGCTGTGTCCTTCTGCAATGCACTAATTACTTTAAGTCATCTGGAACTGACAGACATTGGCCTCAGTCTGAACCCGGACTTTACTTCGGATTGGATCCACAGTATCCCACCCGGGATTAGAAGACCATCAGACGCTCCATAGCATGTTGTCCTTTAAAAAAGTATTGAGAATAATCTCATATCGGTAATGATAACGACAGAAGATTCAGTAACATTACAAAAACATCACAAAGTAAGAGAAGAGGGAACAACTGACCACATGTCCATTTTGGATTTTATCTCTGAAGAGATGCATTGTGGGACTGCTGGTCAGTTTAAAGGGACACAGTACTTTTTATTGAGCAGGTGATGAGAAACATTTAGCGTGGACACAGTAATTTTCAATAAATTCAAATATTTTCTTTGGTTAAATATATATATAATAATATTAGGCATAAATATAGAGATTTTACATAGCATGGCAGAATTATATCTGTTTTATATGATAAGGATTTTTATGACATTAACGAAAAACATAAAAAAATTGATCCAGACACATATTGGTGATGAGAATTTTGAAAAAACCCATTTATTCCTCGAGGTCTCTTTGGTTTTGGAGAATATGACCTAGACTTACTAACCACAGCTTTGTGGGAATCACCCAATTCAGTTCCCTGCGCTATATTTTAAATAATAGAATATAATCCGGTGCCACCTGAGGGCCTAAAGATGATGGTCATCCAATATTGGATTGTTAATATAGTGTTAACAAAAGAAAACTGCTCCAGAATCTTTTGTTAACACTTTGTACTGTAGATGATGATATTCATAAAATTCACAATTTTATTTTAGCAGTGTTCAGAAATGGTTCCACCTCTGCCCATCTTTACTTTCTGAGAAAATGTACCACCTCATTTTACAGTCTTTTGTTGCCTCCATCCCAACTTTTGTTCTTTTAAATGTGTTGGTGCCATAAGACTAAAAATTAGAAAAAAAAAGATGATGATGATGATGACAACAACAAATATCTGCCTGACCTGCCTGCACACCAGAAACAAAGAAACATTAGGATCCACTGAATGGCTCGCTCTTTGATGTGTAACAATTCTTTTCTGTAACATTTACGTCTTTCTCTCACAACAGGTTTGTGATGTTCCACAATGTGAGAATCCCACGCGAGAACCTGCTGAATAAGACCGGAGATCTGACTCCTGATGGTCGCTACGTGACACCATTTAAGGTCCGTGCAGATTTCCAGCGGCAGCCAAAGAAGGCACTTCAAACTCAACAGCCTGATTTCCTGTGCCTTAGCTTTTTTAGATATAACCTTTAACCATATTCTAGAGAACAATGGGTTTATTTCAGAGATGCTCTTTCTTTAAAGAACTAATTATTTATAAGTTATTGAAATTATTAGCGGTTAAAAACACTTATCAACAGCAAATGTAGAGATACAGTCACTTAGCTGGCTGCAAGCGGCATTTCTGACAACCGGCGGTTGAAAGCTGCTGGGAGTCCGTCCCCCCCCCCCCACATGTAATGTTGTTCCTTCAGTGTGTTGGTTTCAGACATTATGCAAATGTCCTGTTTATAAGATTGAAAGCTGCAGTCAGCTGAGACTGAAGGAGTCACCTGGATGAGTGACAAAACGTTTCTCCCACAAAACGCTACGTCCAGATGAACAGAATCAACTTTTGGAGAATGTTGGGGGCTCTTTATGTTCCTCCCTCGCCTAACCCCACAGCCCCCCACCTGATTCATCTCGCTCCCCGCTTTGTGCCTATTGTGTGAAAGGCAAGCCTGTGACCACTAGAAGTATGAGGAGGTGGATGAAGGAGGGCTTAGCAGAACTACAGGGCTGTTTTGAGGTGATAGGCTGGGCGACACTCTGTGAAAATCATGGTGAGGACATCAATGAGCTTACTGAGTGTATCAACACAACCTTTTGCACCTAGTCCATTGTCCCAGCTTGGACGGTCCATTGTTACCCAAATAACAAGAGGAGGTGAGAATGGTTCAGGTGTTCTTAAGGGCAAGATAAGAGAGGCTAAGAACAATTACAGAAGAAAGGTGGAGTGGAAAGTCCAGCAGCATGAGAGAGGTGTGGAGTGGCATGTCTGCTGGACCAGACAAGGTAAGTCCCGATGTCCACAAGCCCTGTGCCCCCCCAGCTTTGTGGAGTCTTTCATAAACTGTTCAAGATGAGTCTGAATCTGAGGGTCCCAGTGCTGTGGAAAACATCATGCTTCAATCCTGTACCGAAGACCCCCAGGATTACAGACCTACTAACTTCTTACGTCATGAAGCCCCTGGAAACATCTCCAACCTATTGTCAGGCCACTTATCAGAGGCTCTGGCGGGTGCAGCAAATTTTGAAAGTAGAACTGAGACGGAGAGCCGTAAGCTGCTCCAACTGTGTGTGCCGCCATCGTGGTATATAGTAGAGATGGACCGATCCGATATTACGTACTCAGTGCAGACTGAGTCTAAATCCCTGAAATGTCTCTGTCAACGCATTTCAAGCAGTTTGTCCAAAGTTTGTTCGTTCTGCGCTCCACATGGCTAATGCCAGGTGCACAGTATCATCACCAAATACATGCAGATACATGTGGACGGGGCTTTCATCAGTGCTGGTGATTTTAACAAAGCATGGTTAAAGATGGACACACAGTACGTAGAATGTGCCAACAGAGGAAAAACACATTAGACCAAGTGCCCAGTGCAGTGAACCCAGTGAAGGCTGCCGCCTCTGATGGTATGTGTACTCAAGGCATGTGCTGACCAGCTTATGGGCGCCTTCACAAAGATCTTTAACAGATCCCTAACAAAGCCAACATCCTACCCTGCCTGATTTCTGCAATCAGGCTGTAATAATTCTGCCATCAGCAGACTGTGACACGGTGCTTAAAGGTCGATTCAGTTCAAAACCTCAGGCCGTCTCCTACAGCAGTGTTTCACTGACCTTAATAATCACCTGAAATGTTTAGAACAGAGCAGCACATATTACTGGCATAAATATTCACGCACGTGTGTATATTTCTGTCAGTACTCTGTGCCTGCCCAGCATTTGAATGGCATGTAGTTGCTGGAACTGTGGGATCGAGAAATGAATGAATTCACATTTAAGTTTTGATTTTGTGTAAGAACATTAGCAGTGCAGTTAAATAATCATTTTATGTTTTCATATTCAGAAACGCAATTCAGCAATCCTGTGAAGGACCACACGGACATTTTATGAATAACTAATAATAATAATATCTTTGCTGTGTTTTTAATCAGTCCTCATCAGTGTCTCTTTTGTCTCTTCCAGGACCCTAAAAAGCGTTTTGGGGCATCTCTTGGTGCCTTATCAGGGGGCAGAGTGTATATCACCAGGATGGCTCTTATCAACCTGAAGTTAGCTTTGACAGTGGCTATCCGCTTCTCAGCTGCCAGGAGACAGTTTGGACCCACAGACACAGAGGAAATCCCTGTTTTAGAGTACCAGTTACAGGTAATAATATCAGGTACAGGTAACGTTTAGTGGGTAAAATAAGTTTCACCCAGTTTTCTAACTAAATATATTTGTAAAGGTGTTTTTGACATTTTCACTAGGTGTTGGGAACAACATATTCAATTTACTCAAAAAAATCAAACCATAAATGTCTATGAATTAAGCTACATGTGAAACAGGGGAAAGGTGTTGAACACATGAAGGAAGTGAGGTGCCAAATGCATGGAAAGTTAGGACACTGAAGCCTGACAGCTGCCACCTGTCAGTAATTAGAAGACAGCACTGCTACGATATCAACATTAATACCAGCTGATTCATTCATAAGCAGGTGTCACACAGGAAACCTCTCGATGTTTAACCCCAGGGAGCTTTCTCAACACCTTTGCAACCTTATTGTTGGGAAACGTACTGATGTCAACGAGAATTTCCAAACTGCTGAAGGCTCGAGTGAGCACATAAACCGTCCACGACCAGGTGCAAGATTTCAGACAGAGGGGTGAAATGAAATATGAGTTGTCCAAGAGTCAGTGACTACTTGTGGAGAGCTGCAGAAAGACCTGGAATCAGCAGATAGACAGCATGTTAGTAAGCGAGCTGCCTGCTCATGTTTGCCCCTCTGATGCTGGACAGGAGGCCCCGTGTGTTACTGAGGCAGGTTATTGGCCAGCAGATGGATGGGTCCGGTCCCTTCTCAGGATCAGGACTGACCTGGACTGTTAGGGTTTCCAAGTGTGCCTCGTATATTAGCAGCTGATTCATTGGTGCTGCCTGCACTAAGCTAGCCGCACAAAATGTGAAAGATAACACCAGAGTGTACTAATACTATGTAATCTATAATCCCCAGTTTAGTTTAATAATAATAATAATAATATAATAATGATAATGATATGATGATGATGATAATACATTTTATTTGAAAGCACCTTTCAGAACACTCAAGGTCACAGTAGAATAAAAAGCAACATAAAAGCATAAGACATAAACTAATAAAAGAGCAGAGTGGAGAGGTTATGTAGGATAAGTTATTTTGAACAAGTGGGTTTTGAGTTGGGACTTAAAGAGAGAGAAGGAAGAGATGTTTCTTAAATCAGGAGGTCGTGGAGCAGAGCAGCTGAAAGCCCTGCTCCTCATGGTGGCAAGACGGGGGGAGGGGACGGAGAGTGAAAGGGAAGAAGTAGATCTGAGACAACGAGATGGGGCGGTGATCTTAACCAGATCAGAGATATGGAGGAGAGAGATGATGAATAGCCTTAAATGTGTGCAAGAGTATTTTGAAATTGATGCGATATTTGACCGGGAGCCAGTGAAGCTGCTGCAGGACAGGAGTGATGTGGTGGATAGAAGGGGTCCTGGTGATGATACGGGCAGCAGAGTTCTGGAGCTTGTGGATGGATTTTTGAGTAAGACCAAAAAGAAGTGAATTACAATAATCAATCCAGGAAGTAACAAGGCTGTGGACAAGAATGGCAGCGACGTGGGCGGAGAAAAGGACGGAGACGATTAATGTTGCGCAATTGAAAATAATCAGACCGAGTAACATTATTAATGTGTGAATTGAAAGATAGAGCACTGTCGAGGATGACACACAAACTTTTCACAGAGGAAGAAACGAAGACCGGCGAGGTATTGATAGTAACAGAGAAGCTGTTGGTTCATGTTGATTTAGTGCCGACCAAGAGGAGCTCGGATTGAAATGTTAAAGTTGCACATGCACACAACTGCTCCAACATAACAGTGGTGTGAAAACCTTTAACAGGACCTTAGGTTGATTTTTGCATCCCTGGTTTTATCAGAATGAGGAAGCTGTGCACATTTATGCATGTGAGCACTGTGATTGAAGGACTGCTGACAGTTACTGTTAGAGCCCATCAGACCAGCTTGCCTTGCTGAAGCGACTAAAACGTGGTCGGTTTTACAAAATAATCATTGCTTAGGAGCCATCCATAGATTAGATATTAACCACTGTCAGAGCTGTTTTATTCATTCTTATTTTCAGCGTTAGGTCTGAGCTGTGGTGAGTTTCTGTTTAGATTTAAAGTTACTGTTTGTAGCAGTTACATCACTATTGTGTGCGCTTAGGCTTTTATTATTGGAATTAAAGTATAATTGAATCATTAAAACATCTTATACATTATGGAAATGGATGCCAAGTAACAATAAAACAAACGACTGAAGTTGGATGAATTATAAAATCTGGACTGGAAGCTTTGAATCTTTCCTCGGGGACACACCGTCACACTGCTGTTAATGAAGATGTAAAAGCAGTTCAACTACTAAATATCCAGAAATGATAAATCCTCACATAAGAAAGGATTCAGATACAGTAACGATTTATGTAATGATCTGTATGCTGACGTAGTGCAGAGTAAATAAGGTTTGGTATAAAGTTTCCTGAGTCCATCAGTGTATTGTGGGAATCATGTTTTTTAATATTGAACAGCAACAGTAAGTAAGTGAGTGAGTGTGGCTGCTGTTATTAAATTCCATCTACTTATTGTGTGTTTTCCCAGCAATGGCGTCTGATTCCGTACTTGGCGGCAGCCTATGCTCTTGATAACTTCACCAAATCCATCATAATGAACTTTGTTGAGTTTCAGATTGGACAGATGTTGAAAGACAACAGTGACACAGTGAGTAAGCATGCAGCATGTGTGTATTTGGAGTGCTCGGTTTTTGTGAAGTAAAGTTGAATATATCTGTGTTTCTCAGGCAGGGATGGGCAGAGAGATCCATGCAATTGGTTGCTCCAGCAAACCACTGGGATCATGGACTGCTCAAAGAGGCATCCAGGAGTGCCGGGAGGCCTGTGGTGGACACGGATACTTGGCCAGTCAGTCTCTCTCTGTCTCAATATCACTCCTGCACATGCTCACTTAGGGCTGGCTG
Organism: Astatotilapia calliptera; assembly: GCF_964374335.1. Classification (NCBI taxonomy): domain Eukaryota; kingdom Metazoa; phylum Chordata; class Actinopteri; order Cichliformes; family Cichlidae; genus Astatotilapia; species Astatotilapia calliptera. The sequence continues at coordinate 14,098,386 of NC_137424.1, forward strand.
TCTCTCAGGAGGACGGGCAGGTCATCTACTAATCAGAACATTGGTTTGATCCAAGTCTGCATGTCAGCTATTGTCCAATATATTAATGTTGATCTTAAAATAATCTGCAAAGCCCTCTCAAAAAAGATTAGAGAAGATAACGCCCGTCACAGTGCATCCTGACCAAACCAGTGCCATAAAAGGGAGGCACTCATCCAAAAATACAGAATCTTTTCACTTTAGGCAGCATGTTTCTGGTCCCAGTCATATAAAGACACTGGTCCTTGTTCTCTCCTTGGATTTAACTATAATTGCTGTTTGTGTGGAGGGTTTGCATCTGAGTGACCACAGCTGCATATTTTTTATTTTGTCATTTTATTCCAAGACGAATTATAAACCAGGATGCTGCTGAAAGGTTCTCTGCCATGTTTGATGCTGATTTAAACTTAGTGATGTGGACTCAAAGGTTTCATCCTTCAGCAGTCAGTCTAACTCTATTTTAGACAAAGTGGCACCTCTGGAAAAATCTACTATCCTATGTTTAAATGTTTGTCTTTGGATGAATGAAAATATTAATAATTTGATTATTGGACAGCATATCAGTTTCTTAGACTCTTCTGTTGAATCGAACCTCAGGAACCTCAGTGTCATATTCAACAGTTCAACAGAGCATCACTCCAAACGGCTGGTTCAGAGCCGTTTTTATCATCTAAAGCAGGAGTGTCCAACTCCAGGCCTCGAGGGCCAGTGTCCTGCAGGTTTAAGTTGTCCTTGATCCAACACAGCTGATTTAAATGGTTAAATGACCTCCTCACCATGTCTTGAAGTTCTCCAGAGGCCTGGTAATGAACTAATCATCTGATTCAGGTGTGTTGACCCAGGGTGAGATCTAAAACCTGCAGGACACCGGCCTTCGAGGCCTGGAGTTTGAGACCCCTGATCTAAGGATCTTGAGATGATTCTTCATGCCTTTATTTCGTCCTGTTTGGATTATTGTAAAAGTCTCTTTGCTTGTTTCTTTAGACTGTGCAGAATGCTGCAGCAACACTTTTAACTGGCACAAACAGAAGGTCACATATCGCTCCAGTTTTAGCTTCTCTTCATTGGTTGCCAGTAAAGTTAAAGTTTGGTTCAGGGAGCCTCTCTCTCTGTACACGTCACTGACCCTGGATCAGCAAACGGCCCCAGACCATCACACTTCCTCCTCCATGTTTGACAGTTGATGCCACACACTGTGGAGCTTTCACCTACTCGACGGCGTACAAAGATCCTGCGTGACGAACCGAAGATTTCAAATGTTGATCCATCAGTCCATAACACCTTCTTCCAGTCTTCAGTAGTCCAATGGTAGCATTTCATGGCCCAGACGAGCCTCAGTCTTAGTCTGACGTCTGGCTTTCTTTCTGCAGCTCGTCCTGTCAAACCTGCAGCTCGAAGTCTTCTCTTCACAGCTGAAGCTGAGACTTGCTCGCTACGACCGCTATTACGCTTGAAGCTGTTGATCTGTGAGCCGCCATCACACAAGCTGTTAACTCTCAGAAACTTGTCCTCTGATTCAGCTGTGTCTTTGTGTCTGCCAGACCTCTTCCTGTCACAGTTCCTGAGTGCCTTTGATGGTGAAGGAATCGATTCACTGACTTTCTTTTAAATGTTTCTGTAGGAAAGACCTATATTTTTAAGTGTCATGATGGTCTGTCTCTCTTCCACTGTTAACTGGCTTTTTCTCACCATTTTTGTAGCAACATTGTTCTCGTGTCACTGAGAGAACACCTCGGATGGTTCTGTAGAGAACAGCTGGTTTATTCTCCTGCCTTCTGTCTCTCTGGTGAACCTCCTTGGCTGGTCAAGGCTGTGAGTCGTTGCTTGGCAGTTTCCAAGGCCTCGGGAATGGACAGCTTGCTGTACTTGTTAGGCACTTTCTTTGTTGCACCTTTCTGCAGCTCCGATAGTTTGCTAACTTCCCTCTGTGCTACCTTGATCTTAGCCTCTAGTCTCCTTCTCTATGGAGGGTACTGCTCTTTGTGACTGTTGAGCTTGTAGCCAAGCATCTCACTGATCACTGCTGCTGTGGTGTAGATCGGTAATGGTTGCAGTAGGTATCGAGAGAGAGCTAAATCACATCAATCTTTGGTGGGACCATCCTTTGCCTTCTTCTATGTCCACACACAGTTTTTAAAGGAGCTCTGCTGGTAGGTCGTTCCAAACATCTCAGAGAACTAAGCACAGGTCTGCTGTGGATGTCGGCGTCCTCACATCCTTCTGTCTGTAAGCCCAGACACACTCGATGTTGAGATCAGGGCTCTGTGGGGGCCGGACCATCCAGTACTTCTTGTTCTTCTTCACGCTGAAGATAGCTCTCCATGACCGGCTGTGTGTTTGGGCTTGTTGTCCTGCTGCAGAATACATTTGGGGCCAATAAACCATCATTTATTCTGAAAGCTTTCTTTGTTTGCAGCATTTTTCACACCTGCCTAACACTTGTGCACAGTACTGTGTGTATACGTCAGTGTTTCCTTTTTTATTCAGTGAATCGGTTGGGTGACCTGCGTGATGACAATGACCCAAACTGCACATATGAAGGAGACAACAACGTACTGCTGCAACAGACCAGCAGCTATTTGCTCTCCTGGCTCCATGCAAAACAGCGTGGTCAGTCCTCTGTTCACCAGCAGATTATAAATACCTGCAGTAAAGGTCAATAGATGGGCTGGGTCAGTCACTAAAGCTTCTCTCTTTGGTGTTTGGTTATGGGGGGTCAGATGGTGTGCGGATTGAGTCTCCCTTTCACACCGTGGATTTTCTGGAGGAGTCTCAGGAGATCCTCAAAAGCAGGTTCACTGCACTCACAGTGGACGACTGTGTGAATTCTGCAGGTACGTTACTTTCTGCTACAGCTTCAAATCAACTTTTACATGAGATGGTGGAATTTCTTCCTTTCAGATCCTCTTAATATACTAAACCTTTTAAAACAGAGCGAGATTTGCAAATGAGGTAAATGTGTAATTTTCAATATGTTCCACAAACAAGAGTGTAGTGAACTTTAGTCACGTAGCCCTGATATTCATATATTCATTTCCCTGCTGACCCAGTAAGAAACAGGCTCCCTCCTCAGGATCTGGGGTCAGTTCTCAGCCCTCTGCTGTGGGTTTGAGAGGACCCCACACTGCACGCTGGTGCTAACCCAACACCATCGATGTGATTACAAAGGAGGGGAGGTGGGGAACATTTAAGGAAAAGGAACATAAATAAAAAGGGGAACTGATAGAGCCGCATGTGTCTGCTTCTCTGCACTGTAAGCTGCCTGATTGTGATTTATAATAGTTGGCCATAAACATGTAAATGTACCTGCCTTTCTGCTGTGACTGGTTCAGCTTGACTACAGACTATATTACTGAAACCTTTCCAGTGTAGCTAACATCCTCCCCCTTGTCTGTCAGTGCCTTTGGCAGCCTATAAGTGGCTTGTGTGTTTCCTGCTGGAGGAGAGTCAGAAGAAGCTGGAACAAGAGCGAGCGTCGGGCAACGATGACTTTGAAGCCCGTAACAACTGCCAAGTAAGACCAATGACTGTGTGCAGACACACACACATACATCCAAACATCTGATTCTGGTGGCATTCAGCATCACATGCAGCTTCACTGGCTGAAATTTGGACAGAAACTTGATGCTTTTTATCCAAATCAGACTGAGCTAAAGGTCGTTTGATTTGGATTCATCGATCTGAGATGAACTTACTCCAGACTGGCATGAACCCAGTATTTGAGATGACCTGTTACTGACACAGCCTGTGCTGCTGTCAGTGATGGACCTTGGAACTTGATTGCCTTTTTTTCTTAGTCAGCAGGAAGCTTTTATGGTCTGGGGAAAAGAGTATGAACACTATGAAATGTTCTGCCTCTAAGACTCTAAGATTTGTCTGTCCGCTCCAACCTTATATCGTCTACTCAGGATGTAAATCATAGTAAACAGATCAGGTCAGAAATACTCATAGCAGGCTGTGCAGCACCATGATGCAGACATTAGCCTGTATCTGCAGTACTGTGTGTGTGTGGGGGGGTTCAGAATGAGGTTGAAAGCAACACGCTAACGTCAGAGAGCGTCTGACTTACAGAGAAGTTTATTTTAGGCAACAAGAACGGGCCTGAAATAAATAAATAACCTAACAGAGTTTAAAAGTAAAAGAAAGTCTTACTCTGTATTTGAGTTGATGTTCATGTTACAGAAATGTTCATGTGAAATTACACAACTGTAAGCCAAGCATGAAGCCAAATGTGACTGAATATTTCAGTGTGATGTGACGTAGAGAGAGAGAAGTAGAATAAAAGTGGGTGGACACTGATGGTTACATGGTTGGATGGTCAACATGCAAAGATGTGACGCTCAGTAGGAGAGAGGGGGGAGAAAGGGTGAGCAGGTACCAAAGTGGGATGTAAAATAGATTTGAGCTTCTTCCCTTTTATCTTGTGTCAGATGAGCAGTTCAGAAGATCTCAGACGGTCACAGCTGAACATGGCAGCAGTGGAGGTGGAGCTGCAGTCCGACCTGTGAAGTGATTTTCTAATTTGTGGCTTTTTGTCTGCTCATTTGTTCTGTGCTAAAAGCTTAAATCAGAAGGATTTCGATTTGCATCATACGTCCAGGAGCTCGGCCTGGAATAACAGGATCGTTCTGTGCTCATCCTTTCTCCAACCTCTTGTTACCAAACATAACAGAGTCAGCATGAGCTCAGAGCAGATTGGTCAGTATAGTATAATAAGTTTAGTTCAGGTGATTTGATTGTTATTTTGTTAGTGCTAAGTTGCTTCAAATAGTGAACGTTCACTTTTTCATCTTTGGTGAAACGTAGAAGTCTGAATATTATTCTTTAGTGGGACAAATACAGGTAAAAAATAATCCTTCCTTGCTGTCCAGGCTACTGAAATCATCCCACAAATTACAAGTGGGCAGCAACCGCTAACAGATGGGACTGATAGCATCTGATTTAGGCTGGTCAGGTTTCTTCATACCAGGGTGAGCAGGCATGTAAGGCCCCTTACCCACACTGGCTCCAGTTAAACTCTGCTTTATCTACTGGTGAGACTCGGAGGATCAGAGGTTTAGACTTTTTAAAAAGCCACAATCAGCTTCCTGTAGAGGAGTTTTGTGGGCCTGCGGATTGATACGTCCAGAACACGTGCACGTGGTTAGATTACAAATCAGCTGTGTCTGTGTTTTTATGTCTTCAGTGTACTTAAATGTATGTATGTGTACAGGTTTACTACTGCAGGTCACTGGCCTTGGCCTACATTGAGCACACCTGCCTGCAGAGATTTCATGAGCTGACCACTAATCAGGACACACCAGCTGGTCTCAGACCAGTATTAAGGAAACTTTGTGCCTTGTATGGGCTGTGGAGCCTCAGCAGCCACATGGCGACACTGTACCAGGGTATGTAGTGGGCTCGATGCTGTATACACGGAGAAATCTTCATCGTAGTGATGTGGTAACACAGTGTTGTTGTTTCTAGGTAATTACTGGAGTGGACGTAAGCCTGCTGAGCTGGTCCAGATGGCAATCCTCACTCTCTGCTCCCAGGTACACGAGAAAGAGGCCGGATCTGTTTATGGCAGATATACAGGAATTTGCTCAAGTATACAGAAATGCATATACATTCCTATGTATAGGGCACAGCTCCACTTATTATCAAAGCAATTACAAATGCGGTTGCTGTAATAAGCACACGTGTGCATTTCGTACTGTCGTGTTTTTGTTCTTTATTCAGCTGTTTGTATTTATGAGTTAAGAGATGAGGAATAAAAACACATGAGTGGCTCCTTTGACAGAGTAAAGCAGATAATCTTACACATTCATCTTAAACTTGACATTTGACTATTTTGGTACCATGAAAGTCAAAACTCTGGTATGCTTCAGGGCGTGTCCACATTTTGATTAACGTGTCCACCGGAGAAGGCCGTATCCTGGGTCTCAGTCAGATTTGTGATTCACAACATTTGATTTCTAAACACAAAGACAGCAAAAAATCTCAAAGCTTCAGAATCTGTCGGTGACCTCAAAGCGACTCCATCCATCGTTTGGACCATGTAGTTATGCACTGACTCGTATGGTCTAACAGTGCCTTACTTGTGCTCTCCTGTACTTTGGGAATGTCTTCATGGAACAGAAGGACATTGAAGAAATGATGGCTTGGCCTGACTGTAAAATCTGCTCTGTCTCTCTCACAGCTAAAGGATGATGCAGTAGCCTTAGTGGATGTCCTGGCACCCACCGATTTCATCCTCAACTCACCTATTGGCTGCGCTGATGGACAGGTAAACACATACAAACACAGAAAATCCAGCTGTATCGTAAAAACGTTGCTGTCCGTCAAATTTCAAGGACATTGAAACATTTCCCTTTTATTTACATTTGGCTACATCGCAACACAAGTAATCTCAGATAATAAGCGTGAGAATCCGTGTTAAATACGTGAAGAAACACTTTTCCTTTGTCCTCTTCCTGCAGATTTACAACCACCTGTGGTCCACAGTAATGCAGGGCAGCAAAGTGCTGGAACGTCCATCCTGGTGGAAGGAGTTCTGCTCAGACAAACCTGTGCTTGGATCTCTGCGGCCTAAACTCTAAAACCCAGTCGTGCTCTGCAAAGGATCTCTGCGTGTCTGTGCAGTGCCTGAATTTGCTTGGGCTCAAATTCCAACAATGTTAGGAAATGTTGAACAAGTCCATTAAAAACTTTACAAACTCAAGATTTCAACAAGCTTTCATGAATCCTCTGCTCCATACACCGACATTTTCATTATCATTTAGTTGCACACGAGTGCTTAAACTTTAAGAAAACTGTGTGCTACTCAACAATAATTCAAATTAGTTGCAGCCCTAAGACCTCGAGCATTTCTGGTAACATCATTGTTGGTTGATAGCTGGTGTATTTTTATAGTTTAACCCTCTCTGCGTCCAGTTTTTCTAACTTCACACCAGAAATGTCGATATGCTGTTTTTTTCATCACATTTGTAGATCTACACATAGACTTGTGTATCACTATAACTAGATATAGAAAGATGCATTACACAGTATATACATGTGTGTATATCATCAAATAAAATGTGGCGTATCTTCTGTACGAAAACATCCCTTTTCACCCTTTGCTCATATAAATTTTACCCAATAAGAAGCTTTTATTTTTTTTTAAATACAGTTTTTAAATGACAATTTAATTAAGAAAAAAACAAACAAACCCTGAAGCCTGATTGGTCTTGTCACTTCATGCAGCAAGAACATGAGTTTTGCTCTCTAACAAAGAGAAGAATGTTGGGCCATCAGTTCATGCTCTGAGGCTCAGGCGCACTCTGGCTATTCAACAGGACTATGATCCGTCCACCTCAGCACAGTTTCCTCCACTATCCACCTCTAAACGACCGAAAAAAACGATTTTGGCCAAAGTCTGGACTTAAATCTGAGGCTTTGAGCTGGAAAACACTCCAGGGTGGCTGATTTCTTCATTTTATTTTGTCTCATTGCAAAGAAGACTAGACCCAAGTATACAAGGCAGGGCAGGGATAGCTCAGTAGGTAGAGTGGTTGCCCCATGATCGGAAGGTCGGGGGTTCGATTCCCCTTAACAGCTACCCTGAGGTACCCCTGAGCAAGGTACCGTCCCTACACACTGCTCCCCGGGCGCCCAATGGCTGCCCACTGCTTCACTGAGTGAATGGGTTAAATGCAGAGAGCAATTTCCCCACGGGGCACAATAAAGTACACACAAAAGTTCCTCCACAGTAAGGTGAAAGACTCACAGCCATTGACTGGCATTCTTACTGCACAAACAGTTACCTGGTTTAGGGGGCAATTATTTTATTTTCTTTCACAGGCTTAGGTAAGTTCAGCTTTTTCCCCTTAATAAATGCAATTAATTAACAGCTGCATTTTCTTGGATCTTTACTGTCTAATATTAAAATGTATTTGATCTGGAACATCTTAAGTGTGACAAATATGCAAAATATAGTATAAATATATATACATTTATATAAATATATAAAGAAGAGCAAATACTTTCATAGCACTGTGTTAAAAAAGAAAAATGCTGTTTCTGTGCTGTGCTGAGCTCTGAAACCTGACTGAAACTCTTCAAATAAACCATTCCTCTGCAGATGATCTGTTAGCTGTTTGACAACTACTCTTTCAAGGATTTTTGATATGAAAGGAAGGTTGGAGATTGGCCTATAATTAGCTAAGACTGCTGGGTCTAGAGATGCTTTTTGAGTAAAGGTTTAACTACAGCCAGCTTGAAGGCCTGTGGTACATAGCCGATCATTAGAGATAGGTTGATCATATTTAAGATCGAAGAATTAATTAATGGCAGGACTTCTTTGAGCAGTTTTGTAGGAATGGGGTCTAAAAGACACGTTGATGGTTTGGAGGAAGTAATTATTGAAGTTAACTCAGAAAGATCAACTGGAGAAAAAGAGTCTAACTTAACATCAATGGTGCTGAAAGGAGCCAGCTGAGGTGGTTCGGGCATCTGACAAGGATGCCCCCTGGGCGCCTCCTGGGTGAGGTGTTTCAGGCATGTCCCACCGGGAGGAGGCCCCGGGGCAGACCCAGGACACGCTGGAGAGATTATATCTCTCGGCTGGCCTGGGAACGCCTTGGTGTTCCCCCGGATAAGCTGGAGGAGGTGGCTGGGGAGAGGGAGGTCTGGGCCTCTTTGCTTAGGCTGCTGCCCACGCGACCCGGCCCCGGATAAAGCGGATGAAGATGGATGGATACTAAAAGTAGCTGTAGATTGAGTAATTTTTTTTCTCTAATGGTTCAAATTTGATTTGTTTGTTGCTGAGTAGCTGTTAATCTTTGGGCGTTAAATGTCGTTGCTTTGTCCTTGGCTGCTGGTAAGTAAGGGATTCTTAGGTTCTTGATCCTTCCATCACAAATAGATGCTCTGAGACACGAACCCCTTTCACTAGTAGCTTCTACTAGCCACCAGCTATAACAACTGCTTTAATAGTAGTTAAAGCTAAAATTAAGCATTAGATACTGTTACAGCCGTTTTTATCTCCAGCTCTTTTCTTTCCTTTTTTACTTTAGCTTCTTTTTCCTGTAAAATTTGCTTTTATTTTAAGGCTCCTGATCTGGCTAACAGTGTCGCTTTCACCAACTCTGCCTTTAAACCACCAGATGATACACAATGAGACTACACTGTAGCCATTTTAAAACCATGCTTTGATCATAGCAGCATATGTGAGAGTCACCTTTTCATTTCTTTATTCCGCTTCATTAATGCTATTCTCAGTAATGATCGGCCATCTCGTCCAAGTGCAGTCTGCAAAGTCCTGAAAAGAAGCATCCTTGAAACTTTCAAGCAAGGTTGTTTGATCTTTGTTCATTTTTTCTTTAGAAACCTGTTGAAGCATCTCTTTAACACTGTTCACAGAAGTCTCCAACCTGCCGAACTCAACCATCGGTTTGTTTTATCTTGAATGTCATAACCCCAGAACGAGTTGACATAGGATTTTAAAATTCATACCAAAGGTGCAGTTTCTAAAATTCTTGGATAAGTTCACATAATACATGGCACTAGTCCAAGATGGCGGCCAACCAAACCGGTTTGACAACCGGTTTGACCGGTTTCGTGCGTGTGCTCATGCGCGTTCAGGTGTGGTGGGGGTATGGTTGTTCGTGTGGAAATACCACAGGGGATCAGAGGGGTTATATGAGTTTATAGGTTTTTAACGGGGTTTTAATTTAATCAAACCATAGGGTTTTTAATTAAACTATTTTTTCACTTAGGTGTATCGCAACATTCAGTTATGCATGTGTTCTTAAAAGCAATTCTTTGTTTCTTGTTTCATTCTTGGCGGAGTGGAAGCTGTTTTGGTTCACAGTGCGCCTTAACAAAGAGGGGGTGCTCTAGTCAAAAGTGTTGGTAATAGTGTTTTAATCACACTAATTTTCTAAATCTGACAATGTCTCAGCTTGCAGTGAGGCATGCATTTTATTTTATAAATGGCACAAATGGGAATTTCTTCTGAATGGGTAATGTCAGCATGTTCACAAGCGTTTCATTTAATCAAACCCCTAGTTTTAATTTAACTAGTTTTTCTTTCCAGGGTTGATGCGATCATTTTATTAAAAAATCGGGATTTCGGAATGTTGAACTAAGAGTGAGACAAAGACAGCCAGCTAGTTTTTAACACAGTAAATGTCACAAATAGCATTCAGTCCTTTAGAAAATAAATGCTATAAGCAGCCAGTATCGCTCTTTTCAAACTAATCGTCTTTTAAATACACTCATTTTGTGATTCTGGTGTCACACCTTGCACCGATGCGAGCATTTTATTTATTTAAAAACGGATCAAACGGGCCATTTCTTCTGTAAGGGGTTTCATGGTTTCAGAGTAGTTTTTAACACAACAGATAGTCGCAAATAACATTCAGCCCTTTAGAAAATAAACGCTACAGTGATACTTCTAAAACCAGTCGCCCAGACCCGCTCCAACTTTTCAACAGCTGGCTAATTGTTTGAATTTGTTCAGGATTGCAAAAGCCCACCGCTGGGTATCACTAGTTGAGAGTACCATGCGAACAAGGGCCCAGCCTATTGTTTAAAGTGGCCGGTATTGGCTCTTTTTGTAATTCCTCGACAAGGTAAATGGGGCAGGTGTAGCTACCAATCGGGTGGCGACCCCGCCTATTGTCTGAAGTATCGGCTCCTTTGTAATTCCTTGAGAAGACAAAAGCCCTGAAGGGTCTCATTTAAATTGATTGGAGACATACCTTTTCTTTTTGGAAACACCCACCCTATATAAAAAAACACGCTCAGAGCCCGAAACCCTGAGCCATTTACGCCTCAAGATTCGCTGCAGAGCACACCATTTTCTTTGCGATCATCAACACTAACATTGTTCTTTATAACATGGACATGTAAACGGTAAGTAAAACAAAACCTATTATTGTATTTTTAAAAAGTGTTATGTTAACATATTATAGGATATTCAAACTATTTTTTTTCCTAAAACAAAAGCTTAATTTTTAGGAGTTCGGGAGAACGGCCCAGGACCCTTTTCTTTAGAAACGGGCGCTTTTACAGCTGGAACTAGTTCTCTAACAGGCACAAGGTGTGTACAGCATTACTGGGTTTTTAAACGTATGTATGTTTTAAACTAGCGATTGTTTTAAATTATGTAATAACGTTTTTGTTTGATTTGTTCCAGGGTTAACAAACTGAGCAGGAAAACATTCAGACACCGCGACCACAGAGCCCAACCTTACATCAGGTGTGTATACAACGGGATGTATAGTTGTGTATTATTTTTTAAAAAGAAAAAAAAAATTTAAAAGGGGTTTAAACAATTACAAATGTTCTAAACTGACCGTTTTACACACGCCAGAGAACCGTGTGTGTGGAGGAGCAGGACCATCCCGAATAACGCACACTACAAGGTAAGCATAGGCATATATAAATTAGATAAAAAGAGATAGAGAGGGAGACACGCTTATTCAGTTTGAAATGGGTACATGTATAAAATGTTTTAACACATGTCTATCTATCTTCACAGACTGCAGAACAGCACCCCTCCTCATAATGATCAGGACACCGTACGATTCCAGACGTTTTTGGAATGTTTAAGCAGTATCGACCTCCCAGAACAACAAAAACCTGGAGCTTTGTGCAACAGTGGAGAGTCAGAACCGATCTTCATCAGCGAACCTGCAACACCCCCGAGTGAGTGGCTACCTCGTGATTTCTCTGATGTTTTTGAGTACAGTATATCAGATTTTGATCTAGTTCATATACCCACCACCCCAGAATGTGTCAGAAAGAGCGTTGATTCACACATAGATTTCGAAGAAGGCGGCATAACAGACTCTCAAATATCAGCGGCGTATGATGCTTACATGAAGCTTCCAGACGCTCAGCCTACTGAACAGACTCATATAGCTTCAATAGCTGATAAATTATGTTTGATTGAAGCTAGACTCAATCAATACCACCAAGAAGCACAGGTACAAAGGCAACAGTTTACCAAATTCATAAACAAAGTGTGTAGTACATTAGACAACATCTGCAGCAAAATTTCAAGTCCCTGACTTTTAAAATCCAGACCATGGACCCTCCAAATAAATTATTTAAACATAATAACGGAACCTCCACTCCTGTTAGATGTTTTGACTTAGAGACTTTTATGCAGTGGGCTGAAGAAACAGATAAAAAATTAGACAATATTATAGCTAGACTTAATAGGGTGCCTGCATCAGCCTCATCTGATACACATCCTCGTCAGACTGTTCCTACGTCTGCTATTGCTGATGGGGCTATTGTTGCTAATAATAGTGATAGTACAGCAGGTGTTGCTCGGGCCGTTGCTGTTACTGATGCTAACCATATAGCTTGTGCTGCTGGTGATTTTGCGTCTTATGCACAATCTAGCCGGGTCACCTCTGCTGCAGCTACTGCAGTTGTTATTGAGCCTGTTACCGCTTCTACTATTACTTCAACCACACATGCGTGTCCGGGCTCCGCTGGTGATGCTGCAACACCACACACACCCTCAATCATTGTAAATTTCTCACAAACAGATACTACTGTAATTGAGCCCGTTGTGCAGTCTGGGTCCGGCAGTCGCTCTCAGTCACACATTAGAGAGATATCTAATTTTAATGCTCGCGAATTGCGTGAACGCCTTGATTTTAGAGGTATAAGTCTCGATCATCCAGAACAAGTGCCTGCGCGAGTGCTTAGCCAATGAGATAGACAGAGCTGTGGCGGGATCCCAACAGGGCAGTGTTCTAAACGTGGTCCTGCGTGGCCCCTCGCTGGCTTCAGATGTTCAGGCTGTTTTAAACGCTGATGATCGGTATGATCCGGAGCTGTTTCTCGATCAAATTGCACAAGTTATGCAGAGTAATGATGAATCTATCGGTGATGATGAATTAGAGTTTATTGTCACGGTAGCTCAGAACAGTAGTGGTGGGTCTCGCTTAAGACTGGCGCACATACCTTATGATGAGATTCTCTGATGATCCCCTGTGATCATATGAAACATTGCATGCACTGTGGCACCACATATAGAGAATCCAAGAAATTGCCACACAAATGTGCGCAGCCTGGATGCGAGCACTGCCGCGAACCTAAATTAGCAGGAGACTCCGACCATCAGTGTTTCATACAGCCTGTTGAAAAACAGAAGCCTAACGATAAATACATTTTATATGATTTTGAGACGCGGTACCACAACGGTAAACACGAGGCTAACTTTGTGTGTGCGTCTGATCTGAAGGGCAATAAGTTCAGATTTAATACATTAAAGTGTGTGGAGGCGTTTGTGCAGCATTACAGACGCCCAAGGTTTCGTGGGTACACTTTCATAGCACATAATGCATCTGGCTTTGATAACTACATACTCCTCGAGTACTTTGTCAGACAGAGCATAACACCTGGTGTCATAATGAGCGGCAGCCGTGTGATTTTAATGCATGACAGGGACTATGACCAGCGGTGGATTGATTCGTTCAGCTTTTTGCCCATGGGCCTTGCCAAAATACCCTCTGCTTTAGGTTTTCAAGACCTGCAGAAGAGCCATTTCCCACACAGGTTTAATACGAGGGATAATGAGCGTTATGTGGGCCCGTACCCAGATCCCTCCTTCTACGGCTATGAGCACATGTCTGAAAGCGATAAGGTGCGATTCATGGAATGGTACCAGGTTGCCTCGCAGAATCCCTTTGATTTTCAGGCTGAACTCAGGCGTTACTGTGTTAACGATGTTGATGTCCTGCGTAAAGCATGCAGCATTTATCGTGACACGCTACTGGGTTGTACTCAAGTTGATCCATTCACGTATACCACCCTGGCTGCATTTAGTATGGGTGTGTATAAAACGCTGTTTCTGCCTAGAGACGCGCTCGCTCTCACGGGGCATACGTTGAGCAGAACAAGACGTTTTCTAACGTCACTGTCTGAAGACCGTGGTTTTTTAAAACACACACCAAAAAAGAACACCCCTGGTGGACCGCTGCGGCATAGTACACTAAAAAAAATAAAGAATAAAAAAAAAAACAAATTAAAGGGGGGTCCTGTAGAGTGGTTGGATTTTTAAATTCAGGTTTTTTTCTTATTGCAGAAATTGTTCTTCTGCTAAAAATATTTGCTGTTTGGTGTTTTTCTACTGTTATGGGGTTTTTTTTCACTTATTGCTGCTAAATTGTTTTGTTTTGTTTTCTTTTATTACTGTTAAATATTTTATGTCTTTTATTACTGGTTAATGTTTGATGTCTTTTATTTATGTTTAAACAAAGTATGTTATGAATCTATATATGTATATATATATACGAGATTTGATAATAAATACCATTGACTCGATTAAATCATGCTCTCATGTTGTTTTTATTATTATTCTCATTAGTACATATCAGTATCCACATTGCACACACACATAATCACTGCATACAGCAACAGGTTGTATGTTGTTGACAAATCGACACACCATAGCATCATTACAAATTAAATTAGACCCCTACATGTTAAGCAGGCGGGCATAAGATACACCATTTTGCATATGATATAAAAAAAATACACAATGTTGACCGCATGTGATGGAGAAGTCCTTCTGCACTTGTTTTCCTGAATATAAAACAGTGGAACAGTTTTTTAGAAGAAACATCTTTATTGCTGGGGGGAAACTGTCTAACGAGTGAACAAAACTATCAAAAAAATAACCGCGTCTGTCTCTCGAAATATAAACAGCAAGCCAATGTTCCCCTGGCATCGTAGAAGGGTGGGTGTTTACAATACCCATAGCTGGGAGTCTTTGAAGCCGTTCTGTGGTTAGCTGATCATAGGCTAACACGCCTAGGAAATGTGTTTTTATTGATAATGCCGCCGACCACGGCTGATAGTTCTATAGTGTTCATGACCGTTTTTGTCTCAATAGTAGTCCAAGAGCACCTGTCTCATGTTAGATATTTCAATGACTGAATCAAATACAGAATAACACAAGAGGTTCTCTGTACGGGGTAGTGGATTTCTGAAACGGGTTTCCAATCTCACGTTCCCAGTTTTAATTAACGACACATTCCCTGAATGTCCTTTGTCAGCTTCCAGATTGAAACAGAATAAAGTGTAGCCGTTACCAAAGTCTGCACGTGTTATGGCCAAGGATCTGTCCTTTAAATGTCTTCCTGTGGTTTGTATCAGCTGGTAAAATTCTCTGATATAGTGTCTGTGAAGGTTCTCAGTCATCCAGGTCATCGTAGTCAAAGGAGCTTGCAAAGAAAAGCGTCTGGACTTCTTTAAGTTACTTGAAGACGTTTCACCTCTCATCCAAGAAGCTTCTTCAGTTCTAAGGTCAAATGGTGGAGAGTCCCAGATATAAACCTAGTGGGAGTGACCCCCCACAGAGGGACAAAAGGACCCCCTGATGATCCTCTAATCGCCTGAGCCAAGGTGTGAAACTGGGTGTGGGTCCCAATCAGCCAGAGTTTCGGGTGGGTTCATTGTGAAACCTGGCCCCACCTTATCATGCGAATTCCTGTGGTCAGATGGCCCAGGATGTGAGTGGGCGTTAAGGCGTCTGGGAAGGGAACTCAAAACTGGATTATAGATGGCAGAGAGTTTGTTAGGTATTTTAGCACTACGGTTAGCATTTACTGGATATTGTTTTATAGTGACATTATGCAGGAAAACTCTGTCATTCAATAAGGCCCATTTGTTTTAGTTATTTTTCTCTTTGACCCAAGAATTGATGTGTGAGAATCACAGGCTGGTACAAGGTTGAAATACCACAGAGATCACTCCCTCAGCTACATTAGTTTCTTAATCTTTTAGACGCCTGTTGAAGGCCAAATGGTTTGTTTCAGATTTCACTAATAAAAGAACTCTTTGTTTTGTGCCTTGAAAATATGTCGCTGAGATAATCACAATTGTAGCTGAACTAATAAACTACACAAAGGATGCTTCTTCACCCAAGGGCAGGAAGACGCTCCCTTATCTTGGTCTGTACTGGTTTAAACTGATAATCTGCTGTCTCATGAATTTTACCCTCTATATAAACTGTTGTACTTGTGAATAAAGTTGAGTCAATTTGGGAAGACAATCTGAAGCAGTCTCTGTTTTCTTGTTCTCCCAAGCTGCTCCCGAGCTCGTACTAACACGCTGAATGGCATGCTTGAATATTGCTTGAGAATATATTTGACTGTGTTACAGACTAAGGGACATTCTCTGCTGATAGGTGAAGGTACATTCTCTGCTGATAGACGTCCACGCCTCGAAGGAAGTCGATCCACGGATTAGGCCTTGGAAGCCGTTTCCTTCAGAGTTGGTGTCGTAAACCCCCGCCTCTGTTCAAAGATGGTCGCTCACAGTGGACATAGATGGCTTCTTTCACTCCTCTTTCAAACCATCTGTCCTCTCTGTCCAAAATGTGAACATTAGCATCCTTGAAAGAGTGTCCTCTATCCTTAAGATGCAGATGGACTGCTGAGTCTTGTCATGTGGAGGTGGCTCTTCTGTGTTGTGCCATGCGCTTGTGAAGTGGCTGTTTGGTCTCTCCAATGTAGAGGTCTGGGCATTCCTCGCTGCACTGTACAGCATACACCACATTGTTAAGTCTGTGTTTTGGCGTTTTATCTTTCGGGTGAACCAGTTTTTGTCTGAGCGTGTTGCTGGGTCTGAAATGCACCGGGATGTCATGCTTGGAGAAAACTCTCCTGAGTTTTTCTGATACACCGGCTACATAGGGGATGACAAAGTTGTTGCGTCTGTCCTTCTTATCCTCCCTCGCTGGTGTCTGATCTTCTTTTCTGTGCCTCTTTGCTGACTTTAAGAACGCCCATTTAGGATAGCCGCACGTTTTGAGTGCTTCCTTTACATGCGTGTGTTCCTTCTTTTTTCCTTCAGGCTTAGAGGGAACATGTTCTGCCCGGTGGTGTAGGGTCCTAATTACTCCAAGTTTGTGTTCCAGAGGGTGATGGAAGTCAAAGAGGAGGTACTGGTCCGTGTGTGTGGGCTTCCGGTAAACTTCGATGTTGAGTTTGCCGTTCTCTTCAATGTGCACAGCGCAGGAAAGGCAAACAGTTGTCCTTTGTGTCTTCCTGGTGAACTTGATGTTTTTATCCACAGCGTTAATGTGCGTAGTGAAGGATTCCACTTCTTGTGTCTTGATTTTGACCCAGGTGTCGTCTACATATCTGTACCAGTGGCTGGGTACTCTTCCTTTGAAAGAGCCAAGAGCCTTCCTTTCCACTTCCTCCATGTAAAGGTCCATGTAAAAACCCTTGTTGTATTTAAATGTGTGGTGGTGAGGCAGAGGTCTAACAGAGTGCTAACAGTCTGATCGGGGGTGATCGCTTCTCTCTTCTTGTAGGCGTTTTACCAAACCAAATCAAAGCAACTAGTACTGAGTCTCCCTGTCAATGTTGCTCCAACAGTGTCATGAGAAATGTTCATCAGCACCATCATTAAAACTGACCAGTACTGTCTTGTGACATCACAGCTATCGGACTCAAAAACAGGTCATTGGCAGCTAAAGTCATATAACATACTGCCAAGAGATGAAAATACTGAAAAATGGTGAAAGCAAAGTTTTCAGCCATGAGATTATTGTTTATGCAATTTTAGGAAAAGATCATAATTTAAAAAAAAGTCTATGCTACTGGGGATGGTAATACTGTTATTAAAAATATGATTAAAAACATAAAAACCGCTTGTCCACATTTTTTTAAGTTTATTTTAATCAGAATATGAATAGTGTAAAATTTGAGCACTTGAGAATCTCTCAAGTCTTGAATGTTTGAATTCAGTGATGCCACGTTAAAAAATACAGATATTCAGTAAGATACAGTTTTTTTTCATAGGTGTTTTTTAACTAGACAGAATGACCAGTTGGCACAGATGCAAAGGAAATGTGCAGCTGAACACGTTACATATTTTGGGCTGGTTAATGAACAGCCTCCAATTATCTGCATCATACTCAAAATTCATTGCAAACCACAAGATCTTCAACATCAGTGCAATAAACAAAGTTATGATCGGTTTAATAGAATAGAACAAGATCCTCCTCACAATACATATTAATAAAAAAACTGTTCACTGAGGCAGGAAGTGCTCGTCACAGAGCCTACACCTAAATAACTCAAATGCTTCTTTTGTCAGATCCAAGTCTCACAGTCTCATATAAGTCATTTAACTCTGACGAGTGAACTCGAAATTTCAAGTTAGCCCTGGCAGTCAGGAAGTGCTGTGAAGTTACGTAATGTCCTTGTCACTCTTGAAGCAGAAGCGGAAGAAATTACGTAATTCAAGACTGGCAATGCTCACTAGAAATTTTAACTTATTTTACTAACTCAAAATTTTAACTTAACATCAATTTTTTTTCTTAAATTTCTACTTGTTAACTTGAAATGTTGAGTTATTCTTGGAGTTACTCTTTTGTTTCCAGTAGCAGAAACCAGCTTCCACAGAATGTTTCAGACTGGTGTCATTGGAAGGTCAGGGTAACTGATTCATGACGTACAAACTGTGTTTGTAACTCCACCCACAGCGTTTTTCCAAACCCAAGCTCTTTCCCGTCTTCTTAGAGCCAATAATGTAAACTACACAACGTGTGTCACTGACATCATTAGAAGCATTAATGGTTTTTCTGTTTTTTATATTAATGACTTTGTCCTTGTGTCAACTCAGAAGACAGAAGGTTGTTTTTCTGACATCCAAAAAGATTTATTATTGTTAACAAACAAACAAACAAATAAAAAATAAATCCAGGATTGATCTCCTGAAACACTAAAATGTTTAAAGAATAAAAACTGAAAAGATTTAGAATTTAAAATTGTATGATTTACAAAAAAACCCCAACTATTTCCAGCACTATACAAAAGTCTTGGGTCAATCGTCACTTTTTAATATTTTGCTAGGAAAACGGGAAATAGGTTTAATCAATAGCTGCACCTAATTTACATGGAAAAACAGTACATGAGGCCGGCCTCGGATAAAGCGGATGAAGATGGATGGATACTAAAAGTAGCTGTAGATTGAGTATTTTTTTTTCTCTAATGGTTCAAATTTGATTTGTTTGTTGCTGAGTAGCTGTTAATCTTTGGGCGTTAAATGTCGTTGCTTTGTCCTTGGCTGCTGGTAAGTAAGGGATTCTTAGGTTCTTGATCCTTCCATCACAAATAGATGCTCTGAGGCACGAACCCCTTTCACTAGTAGCTTCTACTAGCCACCAGCTATAACAACTGCTTTAATAGTAGTTAAAGCTAAAATTAAGCATTAGAAACTGTTACAGCCGTTTTTATCTCCAGTTCTTTTCTTTCCTTTTTTACTTTAGCTTCTTTTTCCTGTAAAATTTGCTTTTATTTTAAGGCTCCTGATCTGGCTAACAGTGTCGCTTTCACCGACTCTGCCTTTAAACCACCAGATGATACACAATGAGACTACACTGTAGCCATTTTAAAACCATGCTTTGATCATAGCAGCATATGTGAGAGTCACCTTTTCATTTCTTTATTCCGCTTCATTAATGCTATTCTCAGTAATGATCGGCCATCTCGTCCAAGTGCAGTCTGCAAAGTCCTGAAAAGAAGCATCCTTGAAACTTTCAAGCAAGGTTGTTTGATCTTTGTTCATTTTTTCTTTAGAAACCTGTTGAAGCATCTCTTTAACACTGTTCACAGAAGTCTCCAACCTGCCGAACTCAACCATCGCTTTGTTTTATCTTGAATGTCATAACCCCAGAACGAGTTGACATAGGATTTTAAAATTCATACCAAAGGTGCAGTTTCTAAAATTCTTGGATAAGTTCACATAATACATGGCACTAGTCCAAGATGGCGGCCAACCAAACCGGTTTGACAACCGGTTTGACCGGTTTCGTGCGTGTGCTCATGCGCGTTCAGGTGTGGTGGGGGTATGGTTGTTCGTGTGGAAATACCACAGGGGATCAGAGGGGTTATATGAGTTTATAGGTTTTTAACGGGGTTTTAATTTAATCAAACCATAGGGTTTTTAATTAAACTATTTTTATCACTTAGGTGTATCGCAACATTCAGTTATGCATGTGTTCTTAAAAGCAATTCTTTGTTTCTTGTTTCATTCTTGGCGGAGTGGAAGCTGTTTTGGTTCACAGTGCGCCTTAACAAAGAGGGGGTGCTCTAGTCAAAAGTGTTGGTAATAGTGTTTTAATCACACTAATTTTCTAAATCTGACAATGTCTCAGCTTGCAGTGAGGCATGCATTTTATTTTATAAATGGCACAAATGGGAATTTCTTCTGAATGGGTAATGTCAGCATGTTCACAAGCGTTTCATTTAATCAAACCCCTAGTTTTAATTTAACTAGTTTTTCTTTCCAGGGTTGATGCGATCATTTTATTTAAAAATCGGGATTTCGGAATGTTGAACTAAGAGTGAGACAAAGCCAGCCAGCTAGTTTTTAACACAGTAAATGTCACAAATAGCATTCAGTCCCTTAGAAAATAAATGCTATAAGCAGCCAGTATCGCTCTTTTCAAACTAATCGTCTTTTAAATACACTCATTTTGTGATTCCGGTGTCACACCTTGCACCGATGCGAGCATTTTATTTATTTAAAAACGGATCAAACGGGCCATTTCTTCTGTAAGGGGTTTCATGGTTTCAGAGTAGTTTTTAACACAACAGATAGTCGCAAATAACATTCAGCCCTTTAGAAAATAAACGCTACAGTGATACTTCTAAAACCAGTCGCCCAGACCCGCTCCAACTTTTCAACAGCTGGCTAATTGTTTGAATTTGTTCAGGATTGCAAAAGCCCACCGCTGGGTATCACTAGTTGAGAGTACCATGCGAACAAGGGCCCAGCCTATTGTTTAAAGTGGCCGGTATTGGCTCTTTTTGTAATTCCTCGACAAGGTAAATGGGGCAGGTGTAGCTACCAATCGGGTGGCGACCCCGCCTATTGTCTGAAGTATCGGCTCCTTTGTAATTCCTTGAGAAGACAAAAGCCCTGAAGGGTCTCATTTAAATTGGTTGGAGACATACCTTTTCTTTTTGGAAACACCCACCCTATATAAAAAAAACACGCTCAGAGCCCGAAACCCTGAGCCATTTACGCCTCAAGATTCGCTGCAGAGCACACCATTTTCTTTGCGATCATCAACACTAACATCGTTCTTTATAACATGGCCATCGTAAACGGTAAATAAAACAAAACCTATTATTGGATTTTTAAAAAGTGTTATGTTAACATATTATAGGATATTCAAACTATTTTTTTCCTAAAACAAAAGCTTAATTTTTAGGAGTTCGGGAGAACGGCCCAGGACCCTTTTCTTTAGAAACGGGCGCTTTTACAGCTGGAACTAGTTCTCTAACAGGCACAAGGTGTGTACAGCATTACTGGATTTTAAAACGTATGTATGTTTTAAACTAGCGATTGTTTTAAATTATGTAATAACGTTTTTGTTTGATTTGTTCCAGGGTTAACAAACTGAGCAGGAAAACATTCAGACACCGCGACCACAGAGCCCAACCTTACATCAGGTGTGTATACAACGGGATGTATAGTTGTGTATTATTTTTTAAAAAGAAAAAAAAATTTAAAAGGGGTTTAAACAATTACAAATGTTCTAAACTGACCGTTTTACACACGCCAGAGAACCGTGTGTGTGGAGGAGCAGGACCATCCCGAATAACGCACACTACAAGGTAAGCATAGGCATATATAAATTAGATAAAAAGAGATAGAGAGGGAGACACGCTTATTCAGTTTGAAATGGGTACATGTATAAAATGTTTTAACACATGTCTATCTATCTTCACAGACTGCAGAACAGCACCCCTCCTCATAATGATCAGGACACCGTACGATTCCAGACGTTTTTGGAATGTTTAAGCAGTATCGACCTCCCAGAACAACAAAAACCTGGAGCTTTGTGCAACAGTGGAGAGTCAGAACCGATCTTCATCAGCGAACCTGCAACACCCCCGAGTGAGTGGCTACCTCGTGATTTCTCTGATGTTTTTGAGTACAGTATATCAGATTTTGATCTAGTTCATATACCCACCACCCCAGAATGTGTCAGAAAGAGCGTTGATTCACACATAGATTTCGAAGAAGGCGGCATAACAGACTCTCAAATATCAGCGGCGTATGATGCTTACATAAAGCTTCCAGACGCTCAGCCTGCTGAACAGACTCATATAGCTTCAATAGCTGATAAATTATGTTTGATTGAAGCTAGACTCAATCAATACCACCAAGAAGCACAGGTACAAAGGCAACAGTTTACCAAATTCATAAACAAAGTGTGTAGTACATTAGACAACATCTGCAGCAAAATTTCAAGTCCCTGACTTTTAAAATCCAGACCATGGACCCTCCAAATAAATTATTTAAACATAATAACGGAACCTCCACTCCTGTTAGATGTTTTGACTTAGAGACTTTTATGCAGTGGGCTGAAGAAACAGATAACAAATTAGACGATATTATAGCTAGACTTAATAGGGTGCCTGCATCAGCCTCATCTGATACACATCCTCGTCAGACTGTTCCTACGTCTGCTATTGCTGATGGGGCTATTGTTGCTAATAATAGTGATAGTACAGCAGGTGTTGCTCGGGCCGTTGCTGTTACTGATGCTAACCATATAGCTTGTGCTGCTGGTGATTTTGCGTCTGATGCACAATCTAGCCGGGTCACCTCTGCTGCAGCTACTGCAGTTGTTATTGAGCCTGTTACCGCTTCTACTATTACTTCAACCACACATGCGTGTCCGGGCTCCGCTGGTGATGCTGCAACACCACACACCCCCTCAATCATTGTAAATTTCTCACAAACAGATACTACTGTAATTGAGCCCGTTGTGCAGTCTGGGTCCGGCAGTCGCTCTCAGTCACACATTAGAGAGATATCTAATTTTAATGCTCGCGAATTGCGTGAACGCCTTGATTTTAGAGGTATAAGTCTCGATCATCCAGAACAAGTGCCTGCGCGAGTGCTTAGCCAATGAGATAGACAGAGCTGTGGCGGGATCCCAACAGGGTAGTGTTCTAAACGTGGTCCTGCGTGGCCCCTCGCTGGCTTCAGATGTTCAGGCTGTTTTAAACGCTGATGATCGGTATGATCCGGAGCTGTTTCTCGATCAAATTGCACAAGTTATGCAGAGTAATGATGAATCTATCGGTGATGATGAATTAGAGTTTATTGTCACGGTAGCTCAGAACAGTAGTGGTGGGTCTCGCTTAAGACTGGCGCACATACCTTATGATGAGATTCTCTGATGATCCCCTGTGATCATATGAAACATTGCATGCACTGTGGCACCACATATAGAGAATCCAAGAAATTGCCACACAAATGTGCGCAGCCTGGATGCGAGCACTGCCGCGAACCTAAATTAGCAGGAGACTCCGACCATCAGTGTTTCATACAGCCTGTTGAAAAACAGAAGCCTAACGATAAATACATTTTATATGATTTTGAGACGCGGTACCACAACGGTAAACACGAGGCTAACTTTGTGTGTGCGTCTGATCTGAAGGGCAATAAGTTCAGATTTAATACATTAAAGTGTGTGGAGGCGTTTGTGCAGCATTACAGACGCCCAAGGTTTCGTGGGTACACTTTCATAGCACATAATGCATCTGGCTTTGATAACTACATACTCCTCGAGTACTTTGTCAGACAGAGCATAACACCTGGTGTCATAATGAGCGGCAGCCGTGTGATTTTAATGCATGACAGGGACTATGACCAGCGGTGGATTGATTCGTTCAGCTTTTTGCCCATGGGCCTTGCCAAAATACCCTCTGCTTTAGGTTTTCAAGACCTGCAGAAGAGCCATTTCCCACACAGGTTTAATACGAGGGATAATGAGCGTTATGTGGGCCCGTACCCAGATCCCTCCTTCTACGGCTATGAGCACATGTCTGAAAGCGATAAGGTGCGATTCATGGAATGGTACCAGGTTGCCTCGCAGAATCCCTTTGATTTTCAGGCTGAACTCAGGCGTTACTGTGTTAACGATGTTGATGTCCTGCGTAAAGCATGCAGCATTTATCGTGACACGCTACTGGGTTGTACTCAAGTTGATCCATTCACGTATACCACCCTGGCTGCATTTAGTATGGGTGTGTATAAAACGCTGTTTCTGCCTAGAGACGCGCTCGCTCTCACGGGGCATACGTTGAGCAGAACAAGACGTTTTCTAACGTCACTGTCTGAAGACCGTGGTTTTTTAAAACACACACCAAAAAAGAACACCCCTGGTGGACCGCTGCGGCATAGTACACTAAAAAAAATAAAGAATAAAAAAAAAAACAAATTAAAGGGGGGTCCTGTAGAGTGGTTGGATTTTTAAATTCAGGTTTTTTTCTTATTGCAGAAATTGTTCTTCTGCTAAAAATATTTGCTGTTTGGTGTTTTTCTACTGTTATGGGGTTTTTTTTCACTTATTGCTGCTAAATTGTTTTGTTTTGTTTTCTTTTATTACTGTTAAATATTTTATGTCTTTTATTACTGGTTAATGTTTGATGTCTTTTATTTATGTTTAAACAAAGTATGTTATGAATCTATATATGTATATATATATACGAGATTTGATAATAAATACCATTGACTCGATTAAATCATGCTCTCATGTTGTTTTTATTATTATTCTCATTAGTACATATCAGTATCCACATTGCACACACACATAATCACTGCATACAGCAACAGGTTGTATGTTGTTGACAAATCGACACACCATAGCATCATTACAAATTAAATTAGACCCCTACATGTTAAGCAGGCGGGCATAAGATACACCATTTTGCATATGATATAAAAAAAATACACAATGTTGACCGCATGTGATGGAGAAGTCCTTCTGCACTTGTTTTCCTGAATATAAAACAGTGGAACAGTTTTTTAGAAGAAACATCTTTATTGCTGGGGGGAAACTGTCTAACGAGTGAACAAAACTATCAAAAAAATAACCGCGTCTGTCTCTCGAAATATAAACAGCAAGCCAATGTTCCCCTGGCATCGTAGAAGGGTGGGTGTTTACAATACCCATAGCTGGGAGTCTTTGAAGCCGTTCTGTGGTTAGCTGATCATAGGCTAACACGCCTAGGAAATGTGTTTTTATTGATAATGCCGCCGACCACGGCTGATAGTTCTATAGTGTTCATGACCGTTTTTGTCTCAATAGTAGTCCAAGAGCACCTGTCTCATGTTAGATATTTCAATGACTGAATCAAATACAGAATAACACAAGAGGTTCTCTGTACGGGGTAGTGGATTTCTGAAACGGGTTTCCAATCTCACGTTCCCAGTTTTAATTAACGACACATTCCCTGAATGTCCTTTGTCAGCTTCCAGATTGAAACAGAATAAAGTGTAGCCGTTACCAAAGTCTGCACGTGTTATGGCCAAGGATCTGTCCTTTAAATGTCTTCCTGTGGTTTGTATCAGCTGGTAAAATTCTCTGATATAGTGTCTGTGAAGGTTCTCAGTCATCCAGGTCATCGTAGTCAAAGGAGCTTGCAAAGAAAAGCGTCTGGACTTCTTTAAGTTACTTGAAGACGTTTCACCTCTCATCCAAGAAGCTTCTTCAGTTCTAAGGTCAAATGGTGGAGAGTCCCAGATATAAACCTAGTGGGAGTGACCCCCCACAGAGGGACAAAAGGACCCCCTGATGATCCTCTAATCGCCTGAGCCAAGGTGTGAAACTGGGTGTGGGTCCCAATCAGCCAGAGTTTCGGGTGGGTTCATTGTGAAACCTGGCCCCACCTTATCATGCGAATTCCTGTGGTCAGATGGCCCAGGATGTGAGTGGGCGTTAAGGCGTCTGGGAAGGGAACTCAAAACTGGATTATAGATGGCAGAGAGTTTGTTAGGTATTTTAGCACTACGGTTAGCATTTACTGGATATTGTTTTATAGTGACATTATGCAGGAAAACTCTGTCATTCAATAAGGCCCATTTGTTTTAGTTATTTTTCTCTTTGACCCAAGAATTGATGTGTGAGAATCACAGGCTGGTACAAGGTTGAAATACCACAGAGATCACTCCCTCAGCTACATTAGTTTCTTAATCTTTTAGACGCCTGTTGAAGGCCAAATGGTTTGTTTCAGATTTCACTAATAAAAGAACTCTTTGTTTTGTGCCTTGAAAATATGTCGCTGAGATAATCACAATTGTAGCTGAACTAATAAACTACACAAAGGATGCTTCTTCACCCAAGGGCAGGAAGACGCTCCCTTATCTTGGTCTGTACTGGTTTAAACTGATAATCTGCTGTCTCATGAATTTTACCCTCTATATAAACTGTTGTACTTGTGAATAAAGTTGAGTCAATTTGGGAAGACAATCTGAAGCAGTCTCTGTTTTCTTGTTCTCCCAAGCTGCTCCCGAGCTCGTACTAACACGCTGAATGGCATGCTTGAATATTGCTTGAGAATATATTTGACTGTGTTACAGACTAAGGGACATTCTCTGCTGATAGGTGAAGGTACATTCTCTGCTGATAGACGTCCACGCCTCGAAGGAAGTCGATCCACGGATTAGGCCTTGGAAGCCGTTTCCTTCAGAGTTGGTGTCGTAAACCCCCGCCTCTGTTCAAAGATGGTCGCTCACAGTGGACATAGATGGCTTCTTTCACTCCTCTTTCAAACCATCTGTCCTCTCTGTCCAAAATGTGAACATTAGCATCCTTGAAAGAGTGTCCTCTATCCTTAAGATGCAGATGGACTGCTGAGTCTTGTCATGTGGAGGTGGCTCTTCTGTGTTGTGCCATGCGCTTGTGAAGTGGCTGTTTGGTCTCTCCAATGTAGAGGTCTGGGCATTCCTCGCTGCACTGTACAGCATACACCACATTGTTAAGTCTGTGTTTTGGCGTTTTATCTTTCGGGTGAACCAGTTTTTGTCTGAGCGTGTTGCTGGGTCTGAAATGCACCGGGATGTCATGCTTGGAGAAAACTCTCCTGAGTTTTTCTGATACACCGGCTACATAGGGGATGACAAAGTTGTTGCGTCTGTCCTTCTTATCCTCCCTCGCTGGTGTCTGATCTTCTTTTCTGTGCCTCTTTGCTGACTTTAAGAACGCCCATTTAGGATAGCCGCACGTTTTGAGTGCTTCCTTTACATGCGTGTGTTCCTTCTTTTTTCCTTCAGGCTTAGAGGGAACATGTTCTGCCCGGTGGTGTAGGGTCCTAATTACTCCAAGTTTGTGTTCCAGAGGGTGATGGAAGTCAAAGAGGAGGTACTGGTCCGTGTGTGTGGGCTTCCGGTAAACTTCGATGTTGAGTTTGCCGTTCTCTTCAATGTGCACAGCGCAGGAAAGGCAAACAGTTGTCCTTTGTGTCTTCCTGGTGAACTTGATGTTTTTATCCACAGCGTTAATGTGCGTAGTGAAGGATTCCACTTCTTGTGTCTTGATTTTGACCCAGGTGTCGTCTACATATCTGTACCAGTGGCTGGGTACTCTTCCTTTGAAAGAGCCAAGAGCCTTCCTTTCCACTTCCTCCATGTAAAGGTCCATGTAAAAACCCTTGTTGTATTTAAATGTGTGGTGGTGAGGCAGAGGTCTAACAGAGTGCTAACAGTCTGATCGGGGGTGATCGCTTCTCTCTTCTTGTAGGCGTTTTACCAAACCAAATCAAAGCAACTAGTACTGAGTCTCCCTGTCAATGTTGCTCCAACAGTGTCATGAGAAATGTTCATCAGCACCATCATTAAAACTGACCAGTACTGTCTTGTGACATCACAGCTATCGGACTCAAAAACAGGTCATTGGCAGCTAAAGTCATATAACATACTGCCAAGAGATGAAAATACTGAAAAATGGTGAAAGCAAAGTTTTCAGCCATGAGATTATTGTTTATGCAATTTTAGGAAAAGATCATAATTAAAAAAAAAGTCTATGCTACTGGGGATGGTAATACTGTTATTAAAAATATGATTAAAAACATAAAAACCGCTTGTCCACATTTTTTTAAGTTTATTTTAATCAGAATATGAATAGTGTAAAATTTGAGCACTTGAGAATCTCTCAAGTCTTGAATGTTTGAATTCAGTGATGCCACGTTAAAAAATACAGATATTCAGTAAGATACAGTTTTTTTTCATAGGTGTTTTTTTAACTAGACAGAATGACCAGTTGGCACAGATGCAAAGGAAATGTGCAGCTGAACACGTTACATATTTTGGGCTGGTTAATGAACAGCCTCCAATTATCTGCATCATACTCAAAATTCATTGCAAACCACAAGATCTTCAACATCAGTGCAATAAACAAAGTTATGATCGGTTTAATAGAATAGAACAAGATCCTCCTCACAATACATATTAATAAAAAAACTGTGTTCACTGAGGCAGGAAGTGCTCGTCACAGAGCCTACACCTAAATAACTCAAATGCTTCTTTTGTCAGATCCAAGTCTCACAGTCTCATATAAGTCATTTAACTCTGACGAGTGAACTCGAAATTTCAAGTTAGCCCTGG
Source organism: Astatotilapia calliptera (assembly GCF_964374335.1). Classification (NCBI taxonomy): domain Eukaryota; kingdom Metazoa; phylum Chordata; class Actinopteri; order Cichliformes; family Cichlidae; genus Astatotilapia; species Astatotilapia calliptera. The sequence continues at coordinate 14,126,820 of NC_137424.1, forward strand.
CAGTCAGGAAGTGCTGTGAAGTTACGTAATGTCCTTGTCACTCTTGAAGCAGAAGCGGAAGAAATTACGTAATTCAAGACTGGCAATGCTCACTAGAAATTTTAACTTATTTTACTAACTCAAAATTTTAACTTAACATCAATTTTTTTTCTTAAATTTCTACTTGTTAACTTGAAATGTTGAGTTATTCTTGGAGTTACTCTTTTGTTTCCAGTAGCAGAAACCAGCTTCCACAGAATGTTTCAGACTGGTGTCATTGGAAGGTCAGGGTAACTGATTCATGACGTACAAACTGTGTTTGTAACTCCACCCACAGCATTTTTCCAAACCCAAGCTCTTTCCCGTCTTCTTAGAGCCAATAATGTAAACTACACAACGTGTGTCACTGACATCATTAGAAGCATTAATGGTTTTTCTGTTTTTATATTAATGACTTTGTCCTTGTGTCAACTCAGAAGACAGAAGGTTGTTTTTCTGACATCCAAAAAGATTTATTATTGTTAACAAACAAACAAACAAATAAAAAATAAATTCAGGATTGATCTCCTGAAACACTAAAATGTTTAAAGAATAAAAACTGAAAAGATTTAGAATTTAAAATTGTATGATTTACAAAAAAACCCCCAGCTATTTCCAGCACTATACAAAAGTCTTGGGTCAATCGTCACTTTTTAATATTTTGCTAGGAAAACGGGAAATAGGTTTAATCAATAGCTGCACCTAATTTACATGGAAAAACAGTACATGAGGCAAAACCAGGGTTTGTACAATTCTGCTGGCCATCTCTATTCTTCAACACAACAAATGGCACTCTCTTAAGTGCCATTTGTTGTACTTCCTTTAAATAGTCTTCAGGTCTACAGTTTTCCAAGCATCTTAAAGGAGGTAGATGATCTGCAGACTCTTTCAACAATCTCTCCTTTGTTCCTGTCGGTGTCCATATAATCCCACACTACCTCAACGATGTTGAGATTCCAGACTCTCGGAAGGCTAATCCATGACTTCAGTCTATTCAACGATGATTTTACTGCGTTGGTTAGGAATGATTTCCAAACTACAGAATGAAGCTGTTGCCAACAAGATGTTTTCTAGATGGTACAGCATGACAGATAATATCTGACAGTACATTTATGCTTTCTCTTATGCTCCAATCCCAGTTTATAGTCAGTACCATTTGGTCTCCAGCTAGTCAGCTGCCACTAAGAGCTTACATAAAGAAAAATACAGCAGACAAAATGAACAGCGCAACACAAAATTCTGTCTGGCAGCCCCAAACCACAACAGAGGCTCCTCCAGGTTTTCAGGACTGTACTGGCAGTTGCTCTGCTCCTGTAGAAACAGGAGGCAAACTGACATGCTTCATATGACACAAGCTACCGTTTTTGATACTATACAAGATACTGTTGCTTTTTGTGTGTGTGTAACCTTTTGCAGGTGAAAGTCACAACTTTCAGATGTACCGTTTCAGCTTCGTGACTTCTTTTGTCCACTGATCCAGTTTTTTTTCAGGACCCAACAATATTTGATCACCAACTCTTTGGGAATCATCCGGTAATTGTTAAAAATACGAGAACGTCTTTAGAACTGTTCGTACTTGTCACTCATATAACTCATTTACTGCATTCAAACTATTTTCAGAAAACTTGACCTCTGACCTTGAGGCGGCTGATCCCATAACACACTCATGCAGTGTACACATAACAAACTGAGAGTAGGAGTGTTTGTAATTGACTGACTCTGTGGTGCACAGATTACACTGGGGTCAAACTGGCTTGTAGGGGATCAAAAACGCACAAATTAATTTTTAAATCAACTTCAAGTAACTGTAATGTTTCCGAGTTTTTTGAGATTCTGTCTCTCTCCATCAAACTGAAATTATTATAAAGAACTATTAGACTACAGAAGTAAAGGACTATTCATTTCATAAAAATTCAACAGGGGATTGAATAATTATTTCTCCCATCAAAGTCACATCAAAGTAGTAAGCAAGTGCACTTTAGAAAGTTACATGAATAAGATATTTTATAAGGCTTTATATTCTGTACTTTCAGTGATGTCACAGAGGCTTAAAGGCACATGGGAAAAGGAGTTAGGTATAGCAATTGATGATGAAGAGTGGAAAGATGTCTGGAGTTATGCCAAATCAATCTCAGTTTGTAATCGTACCAAAGCAATAGTTAAAAATCATACACAGAATGCATATATCCATATTTCGCAGACATCAGTATAATCCTACCCTTTCACCCATGTGCCTCAAATGCAAGACAGAAATTGGTACCCTAACTCACAGCTTCTGGTCATGTTTGAAATTGCAAGAATATTGGTCTAATGTGTTATCTCAAATGGAGAAGATTTTCGGTTGTGAATTGGAGATGGACCCTCTGTCTCTTATACTGGGCCTCCCCAGCCGGCGATTAATATCCAAGAATAATAGGAGATTGTATTGTGTTCTCACCTATGCGGCAAAGAAGAATATAATACTCCAATGGATTTAGGTTGGCAATGAGTAGTGTTGGATCTAGTGCCATTGGAATATCTTTACATGTGTATTGCACTCAAAAACAGATCATTTCTTTAAGGTGTGGGAACCATACTTGAATTATGTGGAATCTGATGTTTCTAATATTATGTTACAAGGATTCTCTTGAGTGTTCAAACTGCAACGTAATACTGGGACCACAGGTATTGTACTGTATTGTATTTTCTCTTTATTTATTTATTTTTTAGATGGAACTGAGCTGTCGTTCTGTGCTTAGTTATCAGTCTGTTTTTTTTGTTTTGTTTATTTGTTTTGTTTATTTATTTATTTATTTTTGGTTCTGAATTGTACACTTTATTATGTTATGTAATTATGTACTGTTTGTGAAAACAGAAAAACTAATAAAAAAAAAAAAAGAAAGTTACATGAATAAGATCCAGCCTGGGATGTTCACTAGTGACCAGCTGTCGATTTTAAACGAGTGAACAGTGTTTCCCTGTTTCCACGTGTCAGGACGTACCTGTTCACAGTTGTCTATTTAAATGAAATATGAAGTAAACACAAAGATAAAGTTAGAGACCCACAGGCATTCAGATTTCAGGGAAGCAAACAGCATCAAACACGGTGCGTCTCAGAAAGAAACATCGAATTAAAGAGCTTAATTAGGTTTGAGACAAAGATCCCTCTATGTGACCTAAAACAAACGATATTAAATAAATATTTCATTATGTATTTCATTTCAATGATAAAAAAATTTCAGTATATGCCTGGTTTATGCCGCTGGCACGCTCGTCTTACAGCAACGGTGGCTCAGAGTTATGACGTTTTATTATTTAAACTGCTGAAAAAAATCTGTTTTTTCTCTGGAATTATTGACTTTATCATCATGTTGGAAAACAAAACTGTGAAACTTTGAAAAGCAGCTTCAGTGTGCAACGTTGCTTCATGTCTACTCTGTACCAACAAATAGCATCTCCTGTCTTCATGCAGTGTCCCTCCTACTGTCCTATATTCTTGTATTGTGCGCTGCTGTACTGCTGGCCTGGTGAAATATTTATCCTCTTTGCGTTCAGCTCTGCAGCAAATCCTCGTGCCTTTTGATAAAAGAAGAGCGAGCGCTCCCGGTCTATTATGAAGTTGTGGTAGATGGTGGCGAGTTGGGTGCACAGCTGCAACTGAGACTTTTTGTTGCCCAGATCCATGGCTGCAGCGAGAGCTAAGTGGTAGTATCCAGCAGCATCAAAAGGGTCCTGTCGAGGCAGGATTTCAGTTTAGGCATAACGCAGATCACTATGTTCATCAGATTCACATTTTATTGTTTAAAATACAGAAAACAACCCACATCTATGACCCAGTCCATTACCTTCAGATCAGTGAATATAATGTCTCCCAGTGTTTGGTACAGCCTCACATAATACAGTGGCTCCTCATCGAACTGCAGAGGTGTTGGGCAGAGGGTCAGGGTCTTCAGGTAATAGTGCTCAGCCAGTTCACACTGTTTCAGACAGTGGTACAGTGAGCCCAGACGGTGGCACGCCACTCGCTCATTCAGACGCTCACCTACATGTACACAGTTCATTTGGTTTTAGCACAGGACCTAATGTCAGCATGTAAGCCAGTGATACGTTTTCATAGGAGCAAACTTTGGAGTCTAATCATACGTGCTGTTCACAGCTGTCATGATTTATTATAATTTGTCATTACACACCCCAAAATTACTAAAACCAAAAGAAGACATTATAATTTTATCGTCATTATATTAATAGAGATTAATAAGAAAAAAATACTGCAAACACCAAGTAAATTACATTAAAAATGAAAATGTTTGTTTGACTGTTAGGATGTTCTCTGTATTATTTTAACGTCTTTATCTCACAATTCAAAGTACCTTGAGGCGCCTCAGGTCATACAGGAGATAATGAAAATACTAGACAAACTAATGTTTAGAACAAGTTAATGTTGAAAAGGAAAATGCAATCGTTGAAGGCAGCTTATCTAAAATAACAGCTGATACTGTTGTGGGCAGTGCAAAGCAGCTTAACTGGATTCAGGCTCTGGGATTTGTGGATGCACAAAGCACCACAAAAAAGCTACAAAACAAAGTTAGCAAATAACCTACTAACACTCTTGCTTTGAGTGGCAATAGACAGGAACAGAAAACACTAGTAAGCAATAATTGTGTGCTGAGGAAACCCTTGGTTGAGTGTCTATTCGAAGTTACCTGTAGGACAAATGGAAGCCCCTTACATATGTACAGTTTGTAAAACTGTTAATGTTACCGCTCCGACATGCCATTAATGCTTCCATAGTTCAGCATGTAGTCACCTGACAACACACCTATTATCCAAAGGGTTTTTAAAAATGGTTAATTTATGTTCTGTGTTATGTAGGTTAGCAATCAGTGACAGTACAGGTACACACTGGGTACTACCAACAACTCCTAAACCTGAATATTTTAAGTCAGCATCAGCACCTGACGAGCCTGAAAAAAGGGGACTGGGTGAAGCTGCATCTTTAAAGTGCTTTTAATTATAGTAGCAATAGTTTTGAAAAGTACAGAGAATACACTTTGGTCCAGTGCTGACACACTTCATGAAAGACAAAAGATGGAAACGACTTCGGTGTGTGCTGTTTTGCTTACCCAGACTCTTACTGATGTCAGCTGCAATGTGAGCAAACTCCACTGCTTCCCCGTACAGCTTGAGACAGAACATCACTTCAGTGAGCTTATTGCACAACCTCAGTCTACTGTGAATGCTGTTGCTCTTCACTGCGATTGGCAGAGCACGGTCCTACATGCAATGAACATAAAAATACAGCCATTTAATTATGATAATTACAGTGTTGAGCTTTTATTAGTTTGCACCAATTTTGGAGAAGTTACAGTAATATCATCATAGCACAATAATGCTGAAAAAGTTTTAACAAACATGGATAAATAATCTAATCCTACATAAGAATGACTGAAATCACATTATTCTAAAGTACCCTGTAGAAGAGGACAGCCTTGTCCCTGTCCCGGCAGCTGTCGAAGAAAATGTCTCCTGCAGTTTCAAGAAGCTTCAAGATAAAGCTTGTGTCTCCTGTGCTCAAAGCTACATCCTGAGCTGCCTGAAAACACCAGAAATACAGGATTTCAGTGTATGATAAACAAATTTCATTTTGGCCAAAGCCAAAATCGCTAAAATTGTGAAGACTGCTCTTTCATCCACACATTTTCTTTGCTGATTATCTGACTTAAGAGTTGTGGTAAGTGGAGTAATTCTTTTATAATACTTTTCTACTCTGCGCAGACCCAGGACACACTGGTGAGATTACATCTCTTTATTGGCCTGGGATGCCTCAGTGTGTCCCTGATAAACTGGAGGAAGTGACTGGGGAGTTGGCTGTTGTCCCCATAACCTGACCCAGAATAAGTGGAAGAAGACGAATGGATGGATTGAATTTGAGAGATATTCATGATGGCTGACATAGTTTTCAATGTAAACTTGCAATTCTGAGAATAATAAAAGTTTAAGACAATACAAATGAAAACACTGGTATCAGACCTGAACATAAATGTCCACCAGTTCAATCTGGCCCAGCAGCTGGTAGATCTTCCCGGCTTGTAGCCAGCCATATGCTTCCTTCTCCTTGCAGCCCAGGTCAATGAAAATACCCAGACTGGTCTTGGTGTAGTCAAGAGCAGCTCGGTACGCCCTGAAACAATTCAAAGATAACTTTAAAGGTCTACAGTGGTCCCAGTGTTAATTTGATTCCATTCAATTTCATTTACCCTTCACAACAGCAGTTGCCTCAAAGCACCTTACACTATAAGGTAAACCCTACAATATTAGAAAAAAATCATCACAATCATACAGCCACCTATGAGCAAACACTTCGTGACAGTGGGAAAAAACTATTTTTATATACTCTTCCTATCTGACAATCACATGCATTCATATTCTGATGGATCCATCAGAGAGCAACTTGAGCAACTTGGCATTCGGCAAACAAACCAGCAACCTTCTGATTAGTAGGTGACCTGCTCTAGCACCTGAGTTATAGCTACCACAGGTTAAGTATACGCTAAATGGCAGGGGAACATGATGAAAACAGCCCCACCAAGGCTGGAGATGGAGCAACACTGGAAGATCACATGAAAGGAGGAAACAAGACATAACAATGCTAAATGGCTAGTGTAGCTAATAGCAGACCACAGCAACCTCCCTGAACAGGATCCAGTAACCATCACAGTGGCAGACATCCAAAACAGAGTCTCAAGCATGAAGAGTTGGACAGCATCAGAGCCTGACATGACACAAGCCTACTGGCTAAAGAAGCTAACTGTACTCCATGAGTGCTTGGTAGCACAAATGAACCAGTTGCTAACGAATGAGACACACCCAAAATGGCTAACTGAAGGCTGGACAGTCCTGCTCCCGGTAGATAGTTGCAGATTGTAAGATCAGACTGACCAACCTGTGCACTACCTGGATTGACTACAAGAAAGTCTGGTCATGGGATGCCTCACACATGGATCCTTGAATGTGTAGAACTATACAAGATCAACCAAGAGCCTTCATCAGGAATTCAATGGGGATGTGGCGAACAACACTAGATGCTAACTTCAAGCCAACTCATACAGTCATACAAACTGGCGATGGCTAACCAACCAAATATAGTAGTGGTGGAGAAGCAGAATAAGACAACCATGGTCCCCGTGGTCAACGGAGAACTCGGGGCAGTGACCCCCTAAGCTAGGTGAGTGGCTCCAGCAGATTCCAGGAATGACATCAGAGATCTCTGTCCAGAAGAGCGCAGTCTTAGGAATGGCTAAGATACTGCACAGTACCCTCAAGCTCCCAGACCTCTGGCAGAGGACCCGAGCTTGAAGGATAAAAGAGGAGCAAGCGGTGTGAAATTATAATGTGTATAGATCCCTTTGAGTTCTGTAGAATGGAAAAGCTAAACAAAAATATCCGAAACCAGCACTGGGCAAAACACATTTAGCACTGTGAAAGTAACATGACAGGAGTGTTTAAAATTCTTCTCCTCAAATGGAAGGTCTGGAATAATCAGGCCTCGTCTTATCATAAAGACCTCAATAGAGCACTTCGCTCTCAAACTGCCGGAGCCTTCAGCTTTCAGTCCCGATCTGATCTAAACCACAGAACACTGCACTTTGCTGCATAAAAGGTAAGTGAATGTCATATTCCAGTCATACTGCAAGTCTACATGCACGTACTGTTCTGTGCCAATAGAAAGGTAGATCTGGCTGATTGCTTCCAGTGCTTCTCCCTCCTGTTCTCTGTATCCGGTGCGTCTCAGCAGCTGGACTCGGTGCTGACTGTAGATTATCCACTGAACCTGGTTTGGAATCTTACACTCATACAGACGACACAGACATCGTGTTACACTGAGCTCGTCTGGCGAAGTGACAGAGAGAAAGAAGGACAGTTTTAACACAGAATATAAGATACTGCTGTGGTTATGTGACATTCATACTTACACTCTAACAAGTTAGCATTGATTGCCAGAAGCAGAGCCCACTCATAGCATCCTTTCCCATAGTCCAGCTGCTGTTGCTTCACATAATACTTTCCCAGCTCCATCAATACGGGGATAAAGTTTTCCACATTGCTTTCTTCACTGAGCTCAGAGAAAAGCTGAACTGCCTCAGACAGATGCCTCTCTGCTAGTGTTTTCGCTCCAGCCTTCAGACACAACAACCCTTTATGAAGATGAGAAAGAGTCATAACATAGTTGGAACGAAACATTTATGCGCAGTAGGATATTCTAGCTCACCTAGATTGGCCTGAGCTACGGCCCCGTTTGGCATATCTTCAAACTCTTGGCAGATGTCAATAGCAGCCTGGTAGCTCTCTGCTGCCCTCCGAACATCACCCATACATCGAAGTGCCACGCCCCGCATGTTGAGAACCACACCTTTGTATTGCATTAAAGAAATTTACTTTAACATTTAAGAAATGCCTGTTTGCTAAATCTTTATCCTACAGTACACTCCACATAGTTTTATTAATCAGTTGAAGGTCTGAGTCTTTCTAAAGGTGACCGCTTTCTTTAGTTAAAAGTTTCAGCTGTATGTAATATATATAACAAAATGAGTTAGTCAAGATCCCAGATACCAAAATAGTTATATGTGCAAAGCTGTGGTTAAACTCTGATGTAACTCTGAATGAAGACGTGGAAGAGAGGCAGAGGTTAATAATAACTAATCATTAAATGCTGAGTGATGCATGAGTGTGAAGCAGAAACACTCCTAAGCCAATTACTAAGGAAGGATTCAGAGTCACCTGATCCAGTTCTAACTAAACAGAAGTACAAAGGGTGTCATTTTAGATGAACTTTTCAGGGAATTTTAGGACATTCTGATAATAATGAATTACAGTAGAGCAGTCTGGAAGTAATGAAAGCATGAACTAATTTATCAGCATCACTCTGAGACTGGATGTTTCTAACTTTAGAGATGTTGCACAAATGGAAGAAAGTTATACATATTTAATACATGAATTAACGGACAAATCCTGGTCGAAAATGACTCCAAAATTCTTACTGTTACTGGAGGCCAACGTGACAACATCCCGAGTAAGCATCTGGTTAGACATGTTTCAGATATTTTTAGTACAAAAACCTCAGTTTGATCTGAATTTTGAAGCAGGAAATTAGAGCTCGTCCAGGTCTTTATGTCTTTAGACATTCCTGAAGTTTAACTACTTGTTGTGTGTTATCTGCCTTTGAGGTAGACCTTGGTTCATAACTACATTTAAGAGTGTGAAACAGCAGATTACAACTTTGAAATATGAGCTGCAGTTTTTAAAACAAAGTATAGTTTGAAGACAAAATGAAAAAGCTAAACAGCTCAGCACACACAGCTTTGCTTATTCCAGTCTCTTAAGGTCAAATGACACATTTTAGAAATGGAAACTCAGGAAGAGACGGTCCATACAGATCTGGGATCAAGAATATAAAAAGCAAATAAAATATGATATCACTTCCTGTTTATCAGCTTTACAGTGAACTTGCTGTAAAGGACATATTTGTAGAAGCAAATCTTAAACTTTTGTGAGGCTCAGCCTGAAGGGCATCTGTGCAAATTTGGGTGAAAACTAAAAAACACTTTAAATTTTTAATGCGATTTATAGAAACCCCCTCACCTTCCTGAGGAGTTGTGCAGTGCTCTGGAATCGAAGCCAGGATTGATTCCAGTATGTCCAAAGCAACTGCAGGCTGACTGTTGTCAATGTAAAGCCACGCCAGCCAGATGAGAAAACCTTTTCTTTCTGAAACAGAGACGCAAACTTGCCTCGAAGGACTGTTGTTGATGAGAGCCTGCATATGGCAAATCGCATGTCCCGTCATCTTGTGTTTGCAATAGAGTTGGCAAAGACAAACAGTGAGCTGGTGGCTCAAAATTTGGTAATGGTTTCTCTCTCTACTTTGGAGCTTTGGAAAAGTGAGAGCTTTGTGCAAATATGGAGCCATCTGAGGTGGAACGGGGGTTTCTTGTTCAGCGACAGTGTCCAAAAGTAATACCATACTGCCAAGACAGTCAGAGAGCGTGGCAGAGGGCAGCAGAGAAGCTCTCCTGACTGAACTGGCACTGAGGTGGGGACGGTGAAGTTCACTGTAAAGCTTTCCCAGTGCCAGATATCCATGACTGGGAGAGATCCTCCATGGTCTTTGAGCTTCATCACAAAGAATGAGTAGCCTTTCCAGATAAGGAACAACTTGAGCTCCCATAGCAGAAGTCCAGTGGTGCTTTGCCAACAGCAGACAAGCCCGGGCTTCTGCCATTTTGTTGTGAGAGAGGATAGCTTTCTTGAGCATGTATTTAAGAGAAGAGTTGTCCTCTAAGCTTTTCAGACAATCTGGGATTCCTATTAGTAAGGCAACAAGTCGTTCTGTCACAGCAAAGAAACTTTCTGTATTTTTCTGCAAAAGATATGTTGCAGCAAGGTTGGAGAAGATGCTGGCCAACAGCCTGAGGTCTGTGAAGCCTTCTCTTGGGACACTGAGAGTTTCCTCAAAATAAACCTGGGCTTGATTGAATTTTGACCTACCCACACAGAGCTTCCCCAACAGGAAGCATAAACGAGTTTGTGACCAGAAAAGGTGTTTCTTCCTGGCTGTCTCCCTGGCAACACCCAGAAAGGAAATCAGTTCATCCTCATCACAGTGACCAGTGAAAGTGGAGGAGGCCAGTTTTTCAGAACTCAGTCCGTACAGAATGCCAAACTCTACTTTGTAGTCTCGGCCGTCCAAAAAAGATAAGAGTGGAATCAATGTGTTCTTGTTCCCTTCAACTGGTTGCACCACGAAAGAGGGAAGTTTGGGGCTTTTTGCCTCCGCAGCCAGGCCCGATTCCTCTAGAGTCTCCCTCTTGGTTACGGTGTAATGAGGGGTCGACTGTTTGTCTTGATCAAGAAACCTGTGAATGTTTGTCTTGAACTCTTTCTGTTCAGACTCAACTTTTCTTGAAAAGCTGGCTGCAAAAGAATAATGAGAGAGACAATAATGATGGCATGCACAGGAGGCCAGTTAGTAAAGAAATGCTAATGTCATACTTACGTGATGTTTTTTTCTCAGAATCCTGATAAGTGACCATATCTAAGATTGAACAACAGCCATTATGAGAAAGTGAATGTGTAAACAACAAAATCCTCAGTAACTGGTAAATAAATGCTCAGAAACAAAACTTGGTGCAAATTATATACACAAATGTACTTTATACTTGTCTTTGAACCTTTATTTATACAAAACGGTAGCGACAGAGAACTGCATGCATCCAAAACAAGCGAGAAGTTGGACTGTGGCCACAAAAGTCTTGAAATTCATAGACACAAAGAAATGCCATAAAATTATTATATGCACGGTGATCTAACTGGAATCTTTGCGCGCAATAGCCTATAAAGGCAAAAAGAGTGTAACTTTGTCACAGTAAAGCAAAGGACACCAGACACAGGTTTCTTTCATCTGTGACAACATGGCAACAGTTTTTGTATATTTAATCAAACACAACCATAACCACAGCAGTGGCAGTTTACAGTGATCTGAATTATTTTAGTCATGCTAGCAGCAAGATTTCACAGATGGCACAGATGTTAGCAGGCTGGTTGGTACGTAATGTTTTTAGACTTTTCCTCAAATGCCACCAACACGTCAAAAATTTACATTTAATAAGTAAGTAATCATTTGGAGGATTGCAATTTTTCATGTCCCTAATTCATATAACACCTCATTATGCTTGTAGATTTTGCCTCCATGAACTCATCAATGGAAGTTAAGCAATGCTGACAGCAGCACTTACAGGTCTTCGTGTTGGACTTGGATGGCGGTTCTTTGTCAGGTTTTTATTCTTGCCACAAACTTTGGCACACTAAACAACCTGTTTTTGGGCTGAGTTCATCTATTTGTGTCAAAATGTCTCAGACACAACCAATTGTAATATCTTATAACTTTCCTATCTTGCAATTTGGTGACCTAGATCTGCTCCATCGTTTAATACTTTTTTCTTCTCTTCCCATGTTACAGCTGCTCCTGGCTGGTCTTTTTTCCATAATCTTGCTGACATACAGACAAAATACTACTTGCACAGTCTTTATTATTAGTCATCCAACAATCACTAGCTAGCTTGCTAAACCAAAATATGGTATTTACAGCAAAGATTTTATTTAACTGGTATGTAAGCATATGTACTATGAGCATCGGTAGGTATCGGTAAGCCGTTTTCCTTTTCCTTCTCACCTAGTTTGTAATTATGCCCAATATCATTATGAGATTTTTTCTTCAATATGGCAATGGATTGTTCGATGACTTTTTCCTCTTGCGGACTCGAGAAAATCCAATCCTCTTCATCTAAAAAAATCTCTGCAGAGCTGGAGTGGTGACAGAGAAGAAAACAGGTACACACTGTCATCATCTCAACCTAAAATGGTGTAATACAATATAACTGTATACTGTATCGGCTGTTACACTCACTCGTAAGCGTCAGTGGACGGTTTTACCAAGCTTGTCCTGACCAGACCTATTTCTCCTGTTGCTTCCTTCTTCCCCGTGAACCAATCAAAACAAGGCACCAAAAATCCCACAATCGTGATGGGATCACCAGGTGACACACTCAGCTCGTCCGGGCCCTCAGCATCATACTCCTTTTTAGCTAGACAGGTTCCTCTGGCTAAACAGAGGAGACACTGCATGAAGATAGTCCCAAACTGTGAGAGAGGTTTCTGTAGCAATAAGTATCTCTGAAAACTGGAAAATCAACTTTACTAATGCATATTTGCCCAAATGTAATCAATGGTATACGTGGCGTATGTGTGGCCAACTGTCACATCACCAAACCCAATACATACAAAGTGTTAAGCATGCCACCTGACTGCTTTGTGTAAAGCTGGGTAAAGGGGGGGGGGGGGGGGGGGGGGAATTATTGTCTGGGGGTGCTCAGCATACCGAGACATTTTGGACAATTTCATGCTCCCAACTTTGTGGGAACAGTTTGCAGATGGCTGTTCCTGTTTCAAAATGACTGCACCAGTGCACAAAGCATGCTCCATAAATGGTGTGGAAGAACTTGACGGCCTGCACAGAGTCCTGACCTCCATCCAACAGAACACCTTTGGGATGAATTGGAGGCGATACTGTGAGCCAGGCTCTAGTTGTAGCCCTAGTCCTAGCACAGTGACCTCAAGGCTAGACTGGAAATGATTATATGAGATAAATGAAAGTAACTGAAGTTAACATAATGCAAACACTTACCAAAGTGTAGAGGGAAGTCACAGGTAGATTTACCATCACCTATTAAAATGCTTTCTGCACAAGATTTGAGAAACCACCTGTGGACAGATGGGATTATCTGACCTCATTTACGGTGCTTCATGTTCACATCAAAGTTACTATGAGACTGCTTAAGGTCCACACGGGCCTTTATGTGGCTGTAACTCACTGATGGAAAGGGATGACTGGCTCCAGAGCAGGTCTAGGTGCAGTGCCCCGCGCTCCATCAGCCAGACAGAGAACAGTCCACCCTGAGCCTAGGAAGGGAGGCTCGAACTGGGCTATGTCTCCCTGCTCCAAGTACAGGTCTCCTCCAGAGGTTGAACTGTCAAACATCTGGCTAGCACTGCAACTGGCAAACAATGAACCTAACAACAAAGAGAGTGAGCAGGCTAAGTTTACTTATATAATGACAGTAAAACAGCAACTCCGTACACATGTATTAAAAAAATTAAAAAACTGGGGGCAGCCCAGACCTCCTGGTGGCTGGGATACTCAGAGCCCTCCAGCTAGTCTGGAGGAACGCCTTCCCCAGCCAAGCTGGAGGTCATAAGGACATTAATGACATTAAAAATACAAAAAGCTCTTAGTGACATTATTGCACAAACTGACTGGCTCCTGCTGTTGTCTACATTCTGAGGGCTAGAAATGTCCAACAGAGAGGGAAAGAGAGAGAGAAAACATTTTGTCGTGGAAAACTGCAACAGCCTGAGCTGGAGCTTTGAGATCAGCTGACTAATATTCACTCACCTGCATTTATTGCTGAACATTAACTGTAAATAAACACACTGAGCTTGATCTTCCAAACTGGCCTCCTGAGCCCACCTGATCTCCTCCTCCTATGACAGTACGATCTGGCCATAAATTAAATAAGCGGACCCATGACTAAATTGCCCCCCCCCCCCCAAAAAAAAAGCAATATCATGGGTTCCTATACTGTTTGGTATAGGAATGATACAGGTGTGGCTGGTCCTTTAAATAAATGGACCTCAGTCAGGCTGCTTGTGAAATTATTTCTCAGAACAAGTTTATATCAGTCCTTTAAATTCACTACACAACATGGCATTTGAGTGGGAGGATTTGTGTTTTCTCAATGCCTGCATATAAAATGATGTTGCGTTTGGTGTGAATTGGAATTATCAGCATATAAACATATGTAACTCATTTAAATAGTTAACTTATCCTTTCACTCATCTAAGATTTTACCAGGTAAATGCACACCTTTGTTACTAATTTACAGTTTCCTGATCTCATGTCTAATCACCTTCTAAAATGATATTTTAGTGCCAACCTTCTTGTAGGAGGATGCCTCTGTAGAAAAGGTTAAGTGTTTCCTCCTGAATGGTCACCTCAATAGCAAAGTCATCCTTCAAAGAACTGAGCCAGAACGTCTGCTCTAGCAGTAGGTTCTCCATGCAATGGCGCAGGAAACCTGGAGGAGAGGAGGATGTTCACAGAAGGCAGTGTGAGGTATTTGGATAAGATGTACCACAAAACATGACATTTTACACTGTGTCATTATTTATTAACAAGAACTAAGACAAAATGCCAGAGCAGTGTGGAACAACCAAATACACTCCACTAATCCAACACCTTTAGCAACAATAACTTGAAGTTTATGTATTAATTTAAAAGGAGGACTTTTATCCTCATCTCTACAACATCTACATCATCTTTTGTCTGTTTATTGAGGTTAACAGGCGTTTGTTTATGTCCAGTTCTCTTAACTTCTTGTCACAGTATTTTAGTTGGATTGAGGTTTGGATTTGACTGGGCCAGTACAACACCTCGTTTTTTTCCTTCTTCAGTCATTCTGTTGTAGATTTGCTGGTGTTCTTGGGCTCACTGTCCAAGCTATAGCCTCCAAACAGAGTCCCTCACACTCGACTCCACACAGAACATAGTCTGTCTCCAGTTATACAACTTCAATTGTCATTAGCAGTGTTGGTCAAGTTACTTGAAAAAAGTAATCAGTAACTAATTACTGATTACTTCCCCCAAAAAGTAATCCCGTTATTTTACTGATTACATATTTTCAAAAGTAATTAATTACTTAGTTACTTTTATGAACAAGATTTAAAACCTGAAGAGGTGATAAAGCGATAGATCTCTCAGCTCAATTCTACTTTTTCTTTCCAAGCTCCTTAGATGACATCACATATACTTCCACCTGGTTCTAATATAATGCTTTGCTATTCTTCTGAGCGCTTCACACAACTTTGTGCATTCACCCAATCACACCAGCACATTTTTTTTTCTGTTTTCTAACATTCACACTCTGATGGATGCATCGGAGAGCAATTTGGTATTAGTATCTTGCCCAAGGCATGCAGACTAGGAGAAGCCAGGAATCGAACCGCCAACCTTCCGATCAGTAGATGACCTCCTCTACCTTCTGAGCTACAGGTGTAGCTACAGGTACAGCTCAGGCGGAGCCACGCTACAGTGTACTCCATACCTATTTTGTAATATGTGGTGAACTTCCATATGTCTTCAAATGTTGTGAACATCACATAAATGGCTTTTCTTTCACTGTTGATGGAGATGAGATGGGCGGACAGCTCCTGAAGAAAACAGAAAACAGTGTTGATACTGAAGTTTCTTAACTGTCCATCTGATCCAATTATCATTTGATGCTCACATTTAACAAACTGACACATAATGAATGTCATTTAAACATCAAACTGAAGGTTTTGACAGCCACTTTTCATGTCTCAGTAAAACGCATTTTACAGTTTTACAGCAGTTACAGGAAGTACAGCAGAAAAAAGAGCTGTGGCAGCACAACAAGAAGAGAAGAGTTAATATTTAACTGAAACGTGGTCCAATAATGTTTCACAGCTCCAGCCATAAAAACTCTAAAGACCACCACTTTCCAGATGTTTTTGAAGTATGAGACAGAGAGTGAGCAACACCACATGAAGATAAGCAAACTTCAGAATAAGTATTTAAAAATAAACAAAACCAGCAGAAAACATATATGATGATGATCTGCCCAAAATGTGTCTCGAATAATTCAAACAGTGGCAGGTTGCTCACTGACCACAATCACATGGCTGCCAGTGCACACAAATGACATCAAAACACAACACAGTGAAAAGAACACAAATGTCTGTTTTCTGTGGAGGTCCATAACACTCACTCACTCTTCTCTCAACCAACCTTTGTTTTCACCGGGGCGCTGCGACACAGAGCCTAGGATCACTGTAGTGACCCTAATATCACGGCAGAGCTGTCAGGAAGTGTTTGAACTTTTTCAATTAAAAAGGTTGAGGAGTTACAGATGTTTAAAAGATGTTGTGAAACATCTGTCTGACACCAGTGACAGGGTACGCTTTAGAGGGTTCAACTCCTGATCAGTTTGTCTGAAACCTCCTCACATGGCCACTCTCAGCTTTTCCTCCTCAATCGCCACTTAAATGAAAAATCATTTTTTACATTTGTATCACAAACACATGCTTTATAGAATACGAGGCTGCACAATGAGCAGAATATAAAGTATTTAAAATGAGTTCAATATTAATCTATTTAACAGCAATGGGGACAATTTTCTGCTGAATAATTACGTTTACTTTTGATAAACAGTTATTTATTTGTAAAAAATGTTTGGAATCATGTCTGATTTTCGTTCCACTTCTCACGTGTTCACCACTTTGTGTTGGTCTTTCACCTGGAATTCCAATAAAATTGATTCATGTTTGTGGCTGTAATGTGACAAAATGTGGCCGGATACTTCTGAAAGCCACTGTATTAAAGAAATATGAAGATGGACAAATATGTTAGCACAAGTCTGTGGGCTTACATTGTAATAAACAGATGAGTAAAATTACAGAAAAAGTTATGTTAGCTCATTGAATGACGGTGGGGGGGGGGGTTATGAATAGGAAAAGCCATAAATCTACAGAAAATATAGTTTCAATACCAAAAATGTTTGCCCCCTTTCATATTTAACAAAACCGTCTCTCTCTTTGCAGGCCGATTGTGGCCCCTGAAGTAAAAACAGCTGTTATACTATACTATACATACTGCAGTGCTGCTGGCATTTCAGATGGAGTTAATAAAGTACTGTACGAACATATGTTTAAATGTGAAAGCTTTAATCTAAAGCACTTTAGGTGGTCAGTAAGAATATTCCCTCTGAAACATGAACGGTGTGGGTGTCAAGCATGCACAGGCATCACTGGCAGACCGTCTCCGGCCATTTCCATGGAATTCCCACAGAATCCTGGAGCTGAGCTCGCAAAGTGTCGGCGGCCTCAAAAGCCAATCCCTGCTGAATTCTACACTGGGAACTGTTGCAGCCACACATCACTTGATTAGGATAAAATGTTTCACCACAGAATATCAGTAGTGAGGTTTTGGGGCTCACTGAAACCTCAGGGGTAGAGTTTCAACCTAAACTAAAGGAGCGACCCCCTCAGGTAAAATTCAACATTTCATAACCTCTTTGACCAAAAGGTTTATCAGTTGGCAGCTCCTTAGAGACAAAGTACTGCCACCCCTGCTGCTACGTCAAGCCGTACATTCCACACTCCACGAGGAAGGAAACAGAATAGGAACAGTGCCTACCATGAGGCTCATGGAGATCCATGAGCACTTCAGGTACTCGTTCACTGCTCCCTCCTCCCCCCAAAAAGTACAAAGAAGACATTTTTTCTCCACACTGTAAGCTGTGTAATGGCCAACAATGTTCTCCATGTTCAGCACCTTATAGCTTCTGTGATGGGCAGGCCAGAAGACGGTTGCCTTCCTGGGATACTTCACTCACTTTTAAGTTTTCAATACACAAAAAACAAACTAAGGAGAAGATATTTATTGCATTGTTATCAATTCATGGAGGAACTTTGTGTTGGAGCACATATATAATGGACTAAAATACTCAATAGAAGGCTTTTGTGTGTGTCTGTGTGTTATGAGTCAGGAGTTATACCTTAAATAGGATATTGACCTTGGAGCTGTCAGCCTCCAGCATGCACAGTTTCCCTCGCAGCATTTCCTGTGACTTTTCATCTGCAGGAAGATGGTCTGGACCCCTGACCACATCCAGCAGTACAGGAAGAGCTAAACACACAACACACACTTAATATAGACGTGACAGACAAGACTATGAGTGAATCAACTCTAATGTGCTGATTTCATAGCTTTCCTGTCCTGACTGGACAACACAGATTATAATGAAAATGAAATCAGCTAAAAAAATGTATCTGTTGACCAATTATTTCATATTTTATTAAATGAGTTTATGCCTCCTTGAATTTACATATATGGCTGTGTGGTGTCTATTAAAGATATAACCATACAACATGTTTTCAACCATGCATAAAAACAAGAGTAAACGGCACAGAATGAATAATTAGGAAAATACAGTGTTATAAATGAAAGTCATTAATAATCTCCATATTCAAGATGGTGCAGCTGATAGCAGCCTGAATACTGCTCAGTGCTACTTTTCCTGCTTGTGTTTATCTGTTCAGTTTTCAGCTCTTCCTTCCTGTTCACACACACATCAACAAAGTAATCAGGTTGTTTTGTTTGTTTTTAAATAAAACTTTACCCTGTCTTTCATCCATCTGGAGAATTCTGCAAAACTATTAGTTGGAGCAGCTCTCAACAGGATTAGGAGATGCTGATGAGAAACTTAAACTCCTTCCGATCGTACATTGGCCGGTCCATGCTTCTTTCATTTCACCCAGCGAATGTTCAGCCCTGTGCCTCAATGATATCTGGCTGGGTGAACATGTCCCCAACAGCTCACTATATCTACCAGGCTTTCAACTGCAATACAGAGCTTTCTCGAAAAGCGAAGGGAGGCGCAATCATTTCCATATAAACTGTTTCCATATAGGCTTCAACCTACAAATAGGATTCCGGCCAAATTCCAAAACTGAACCCAAGGAGATCTCATAAAATGAGTGCTCTTGGTTACCTTTGATCTGGTATGGCCAAAACCTCTATTAAGCCTCTATAACAATAGAAGATCAATAGAAGATCAACTCACATGGGTTAAAATACAAACTGCCAGTGAGTTCACTGTAAATAAAATCATCCAATGATGAGCTAATGATGAAACTGAGTGTCTCTCTCACAGTTTAATAAGTGACTGAAGAGGAACTTGTGGGTTCAAGGTATAAACCACTTTAAAATGTTTCATAATTTTCTACTGAGGTCACTTCAGTTTTACAGGTTAGATTATTTCCTGTAATACTCCAGGATCAAAGTACCACTAAAAGCAATATGATTTGTTAGGGTGATTTGTCTTCCTCCTAAAATGTTTTATCATGCATTAAAAAAAACACTGACTCCTAACTCATCTAAAATAGACTTCATGAGACCATAGCGTGTTCTGACATGATAACCCTTGCAATCCCAGCATCTGACAATGGTTCAAAGAACTTCTATAAACATCACTATTTTTGGTGTGCAACTTTCTCCAGACTGACAGCAAAACAACTAGTAGCTCAGTGTTCAAACATTCAGAAGAAGGAATTGCTCTCACAGCTAGAGATTGACAAGGTACATAATAGGATCATGGGGAAACTTGAAACCTGGACCCTCCGTAGCCGCTTACCAAGATCAGAACACCATGGCAGCAGTGATCAGTGAGATGACTATAAGATGAACAGCCACAAGGAGCAGTACCCACCATGGAGAAAGAGACTAGAGGCCAAGACCAAGGTAGCACAACTAATGGAGTTGCAGAAAGGTGTCTATGCCTGAGGCCTTGAAGACACCCAGGCAAAGACTACCAGCCTTGGACAGCTGCTTGAAGAGGTATACACAGAGAAGTAGAAGGCAGGAAAATAAACCATCTATTCTGCACAGAACCATCCAAGGTGTACTCTCAGTAGGGAACAATATGAGAACAGCACCACCAAGGCTGGAGACGGAGCAGCACTGGAAAAGCATATGGGAGAAGGATGCAAACCATAATAACAATGCTCAGTGGCTAGTGGATCTAAGAGCAGACCACAGCAACCTCCTTGAACAGGATCCAGTAACCATCATAGTGGCAGATATCCAGCTGGTAGTCAATGAGAGACACCCAGAATGGCTAACCAAAGGTCCAAGATTCCTGATCCCCAGGGAACTCCAGAAATAACCGGTCCCATCCAACTACCGGCCAATAACCTGCCTCAGTATCACGTGGAAGTTCCTGTCAGGCAGGTTAAGAAAAACAGGCACATGGCTCAATACGTAAGCAGGGAAGAGAAACGAATTGGCAGGAATACCAGAGAACCGAAACACCAGGTACTGATAGACAGAGCAAGACTGTAAGACTAGGCTGACCAACCTGTGCACTGCCTGGATTGATTACAAGAAGGCTCATGACTCAATGGCCCACACCTGGATACTGGAATGCCTAGAATTGTCCAAGAATAACAGGACCTTAAAAGCCTTCATCAGGAAGTCGATGGGGATGGACATTAGAGACCAACTTCAAGCCCATCGCACAGGATCTATCAAGGAGATGCCCTGTCCCCACTACTGTTCTGGATTGGCCTGAACCCCCTCAGTGAGATCATTGAAAAGAGTGGCTATGGTTACCGACTATGGAATGGAACAATCCTGTACATGGACATCAAGCTGTATGCCAAGAGTGAACGAGACATCGATCACACGAGTACCTCAGGAAGATGGCCATGGACAGCTGCATGCTCAGTGAATGCCTCAAGCAGCAGAAACCCAATAAAGAGGAGCAAAAGGAGGTACCATCGTGAAAGGACAGGCCCCTGCACGGTATGTAGCACCGGCAGATAAAGGAAGTGGCTGACATCCGAAATCCTACCAGTGGCTGGACAAAGCTGGACTGAAAGACAGCACAGAGGCACTAATCATGGCAGCACAAGAACAAGCTCTGAGTACAAGATCCATAGAGGCTGGGGTCTATCACACCAGGCAAGACCCCAGGTGCAGGCTGTGTAAAGATGCTCTGAGATAATACATCACATAACAGCAGGGTGCAAGACGCACAGAAACAGAAACATGTGTGCCGAATAAGGCCTGGTAGTCTCAAGGTCAAATCGGGACAGTAGGGTGGTCGAGAATGGCCGAGGTAAGATCCTGTGGGACTTCCAGATACAGACGGCCAAAATGGTGGCTAAACAACTGGACATAGTAGTGGTAGACAAACAGAAGAAGACAGCTGTAGTGATAGACGCAGTGATACCAAATGACAAAAAAATCAGGAAGAAGGAACACAAGAAGCTGGAGAAGTACCAAGGGCTCAGAGAAGAGCTCGAGAAGATGTGGAGGGTGAAGGTAAACATGGACCCAGTGGTAATCGGAGCACTAGGTGTAGTGACCCCCAAGCTAGGCGAGTGGCTCAAGAAAATCCCAGGAACAACATCGGAGATATCTGTCCAGAAGAGTGCAGTCCTAGGAAGAGCTAAGAAACTGCGCTGGACCCTCAAACTCCCAGGGCTCTGTAAGAGGACACGAGCTTGAAGGATAAAATGTCCCCTGCAGGGGTGAGCAGGGAATTTTGTATATAGTCAGCCACTGTTTACCTATTAGCAATGTGACTGTGCATCAAGGTTTTACCAGGACCTTTACCAAGGCTGTCTAGCCTCTAGTACCTGTTATTGGCTATTTTGTAATGACCATATGAGCTACACCTGACCCAGACAGGCATTCTCAGCTCCAAATCTCAGAGTTTGCTGAATGAAACAATAGATAGGTGAGCCTTACTCCCAAGTGGAATTCTTACAGGAGGGGAAAACGTCATTGACAATGCAGTGATGATGTGATATTAAAAAAAAGCCATTAACGTGCGAGTTATTCTAGTAGTTCTTAAGAAGATAGAATACCTACTAACCAGTATAAGAATAGTAAACTACTCTGATTCAGCTCTACTTTGATCACATCATAGATAAGCAACTTCATCACTGATACAGCATTTTCACGTTCACTAACACTCACGTTTACTTGTAGTGTTAACCAATCATTTGTCAAGAAAGTACTTACTGTAACTTGACTTGCATCATAACACTGAAAAATTGTGGGGAAAAACGTGTGATAGTTGTGATAGTCTCTAGTAACGCTCTTGAAATGTGGAATTTCTAAGTATTTCAATAAATGTTCATAATTCAATCACCAATTTTATATATTATATATATAATTAGTTAAAGATGGTTTGACAGCATTAAATTGGAATTGATAAACTCACCTACTGGGAAGTTTTCCTCATGCGCTGACAGAGTTCCCTTCAGACTCACAGCATCTCCAGACAAACCATGCACTGCTAAAAACATAAAGTGTTATGTGCTTTTACATTTTACCATTATACAATCATTTGTTAATAACCTGTGAAAGATAAAGCATAATTATAGATGTGCAAATGATATCTAAAATACAGAAGACCTTTACAGTTGGATTTATCTGATTATTTGTTCAGTCACGCAAAATTAATTTGTTAAACTTCATATTTAACTAACAATATTCAATGAACAATTGAAGTTGTTTGCTCAAAGTAATTAAATGTTTAGCTATCGAATAATATTGTGAAATAGCAAACAACTGTTTATTTAATAAAATGCTTGAAGTTTGCATAATAAGTCTCGAAATAACTGAATACAACTAAATACAATACTCAATTACTAAATTACTCTACAAATATCCAGTGACTCTTTGCAATAATACATCTGAGAGGGGATTCATATTTTTATTAGTTGCTATGGTTAGGACTTTTGCACACAACATGTTTAAAATGTGGTGTTTTGTTCTACATGTAGCTACCTAACAGTTCATTCCTGCACATGAAACATTAGTTGAATAATCAACTAGCCAACAGCACCACTCTTTTAGCACAATTTAAACCATTTTTGGTGGAAAAAGTAATCAGCGAAAATAACCACTGAATGCAGTTGGACACAAAATGTCTGTGTAGGTTCTCAGTCATCCAGGTTCTGGTTGTCTAAGGAGGAAGGGAAAGCGACTGGACTTCTTTAAGCTTCCTGAAGAAATGGTGAAGATGCATTTAAATGGAACAACACTGTCATTCCTTATGTAGCAGGTAGAAACTCATCAAACCTCTGCTTGTAATGACCCACAGCCTTTTTCACACCTTGGCTCGTGTGACGAGGCACATGACCGGTAGTGAGTCAACACCCTCAGGGACAACTCCCACTAGGGCTTAAATACCTGGGCTCTGCCATTTATTGTTAGAACTGAAGATGCTTCTGGGATGAGAGGTTGAAGCTTCATGTGACTGGACGTCTTTAGGAAACTTAAACAAGTCCAGTCGCTTTGCTTTCCAAGCTCGTTGGATTGGACACAAAATCCTTAAAAATAAAAGTACCTAAACCAACAGTGAAATCCTGCTTTTATATGTTAATGTGTGACTTATTGCAATTTCATGATCTCATGTACAATCAGCTACAGCAGGAAATTTTCTTATTAGAACGCTACTTTTACTTCTAAATGTAATTTTTTTTAGTGACAAAGAGTATCTGAACTTAACTTTAACAAAGAACTTTTAACAGAACACGATGTTAGACACATATTTTTACGTAAGTCACACAGTCAGCTGCTTTACAACAGATAATTTGCTTATATAAACAGAAAACAGCAAAACAAAATTTGTCTTTAAGTTTCAGGCTTTCACACAATTACTGTGAAAAAACAATATAAAACGCATCTGCTAATTTGTAGTGAACAGCAGCATGAGAAGGATCTGTCTCATTACCCATTCCGCTCGGCCGGTGTAGTATCTCCGTCATATGCCGGTACTGCTGGACGTCAGTGGAAAGCTGTCTCCGGTACTTGTGGCTCCAAGAATCCCGCTCCGACCGGGCTGACATTTCCAAGGCAGCTGCGCAACGTCCTCTGCGACCAGTCAGCAGCACAGCATCACATGCCTGTGCACGATGCACCTGGTAAACTCCCAGTGAGGGACACGGAGGTCTGCCTCGCTTTTCCTTTTCAAAGTAAAAGTCTTCAAAAGTTTGACTTAGTGAGCCTGTAGGTCAATACGAACGAGTCCGAATTAACATACTATTACTACTACTAATAAATATAAATCAATATAAATAAATACTACTAATAAATAAATCCTTCTGATTTTACTGTAGAATTAGGTGCAAATGTTTTTTGTGTATGTGTTTGTGGTGCGTTTTATGGGTAATACAATATGTTGACCTTGATGTAAGCAAAGAGGGAGATCTTTGTTTCATTGTTTGCTTACTTCCCTTTTCTCATATTGTTGTTATTTACATTTATAAATATATCACAAAATCTTTTTTCACTTAATGTCATATATAACCTAATTAACGGTATATTACATTATTACATTTTTCAATCAACATTTAACAAAGTATACTGATTATACCGAAGCAACTTTTATTATGACGTTAAATGTGGATTATTTCCTGTGTTGGTTCGGTGAGCTCTACACTGACGTACATAGTAGTGAAAAGCTGTCGCTTTATTTCAGTTTTTCTTTTATTATAAATGCTGCCACTTGTTTATCTGCACACCAATAACCAGAACAATTCAGTTACGTGTCTGTGCTTGAACATGGAAAGGTTGCACAGTTTTTCCTTAAAATTAAATTGCGTAGACTTCACGTTAATAATCACCCAGTGAGCAGCTGAGTCACATGACAGTATTAAATCACTCTTTGCTTTGTCCCCTACCTCTACCCCAAAGCATTTTTTGGAGATGAACACATTTATTCCAAACATTTTCCATCAACTTTTTCTCTCTGTTTGCTTGCACGTGGGTTTGACTTGAGTTTTTTCCCTCGTCAACATCCCAGGAAAAGACTCAGCACTTCCTGTCCTCCAGTCAGTTCCTCTGTCAGCTCAGAATTGCAGCCAACTAGCAGCAGTGTTGTAGAAACACAAGAACTGTCACAGTCATGAAATCAGACACATAAAGTGATACACATTCTGCAAGTCTTGCAAATGTACTGCCATAAAATACTTCAGTTCTTTTTATTGTACTCACTAGTAGTCAGATAAAGCACTATGTCAGCAACATGCGACCCTTAAATTCTCTTTTATGGTAAACTGACTAGTTGTTACTCTGCTCAAGCACTCAAAGCACCTTATGCAGCTAGTTTCATTCATGCACCAGCAAACTGTCAAAGTGCTGTCTAACATTCATGCTACAATGAATGCAACACATCTGCAGCAACCTGGGTTGAGTATCTTGCCTGGAACTGACCCACCAACCTTCCACTTAGCAGATGAGCTGCTCTGCCTCCTGAGCCACAGCTACCTCACAGACAGTTGGACAGATTTTTGACTGGTATTTCTTTATTAAATGCCAATTAAAACAAGTATGAGTTAAAAATGACAGCAACATGATACGTGAATAAAATTAAAGGTGACCACAGAACACGCTTAGTTACAGTTGTGGTCAAAAGTTTACATACACTTGTAAAGAATATAATATAATGGCTCTATCGAGTGTCCCGTTATTTCTAAAACTCTGATTTTTCTCTGATAGAGTGATTGGAACAGATACTTCTTTGTCACAAAAAACAGTCATGAAGTTTGGTTCTTTTATGACTTTATTATGGGTTAACAGAAAAAAGTGATCACATCTGCTGGGTCAAAATTATACATACAGCAGTGCTAATATTTGGTTACATGTCCCTTAGCCATTTTCACTTCAATTAGGCGCTTTTGGTAGCCATCCACAAGCTTCTGGTTGAATCTTTGACCACTCCTCTTGACAGAATTGGTGCAGTTCGGTTAAATGTGATGGCTTTCTGACATGGACTTGTTTCTTCAGCATTGTCCACATGTTTTCAATGGGGTTTAAGTCAGGACTTTGGGAAGGGCATTCTAAAACCCTTATTCTAGCCTGATTTAGCCATTCCTTTACCACTTCTGATGTGTGTTTGGGGTCATTGTCCTGTTGGAACACCCAGACCCAACCTTCGTGCTAAAGGTTTTAGGTTATGTTGAAGAGTTTGAAGGTAATCCTCCTTCTTCATTATCCCATTTACTCTCTGTAAAGCACCAGTTCCATTGGCAGCAAAACAGCCCCACAGCATAATACTCCCACCACCATGCTTGATTGTAGGCATGGTGTTCTTGGGGTTAAAGGCCTCACCGTTTCTCCATCAAATATATTGCTGGGCGTTGTGGCCAAAAAGCTCGATTTTTGTTTAGTTTCGTTTGAGGTGAGATCTAAAACCCTCGAGGTCTGGAATTGCCCACCCCTGCTCCAGAAGGTCTTATCTTTGTCCATGTGATCAGCAGCAAACTTCAGTCGAGCCTTAAGGTGCCGCTTTTGGAGTGAGGGCTTCCTTCTTGCACGGCAGCCTCTCAGTCCATGGAGACGCAAAACACATTTAACTGTGGAAAATGACACCTGTGTTCCAGCAGCTTCTAATTCTTGGCAGATCTGCCTTTTGGTGATTCTTGGTTGACTCTTTACCCCCCTGACCAATTTTCTCTCAGCAGCAGGTGATAGCTTGCATTTTCCTCCTGATCTTGGCAGTGACGAAACAGTGCCATGCACTTTATACTTACAAACAATTGTTTGCACTGTTGCTCTTGGGACATGCAGCTGCTTTGAAATGGCCCCAAGTGACTTTCCTGACTTGTTCAAGTCGATAGTTCACTTTTTCAGATCCATGCTGAGCTGCCTTGACTTTCCCATTGTAGCGTTTGTGGGCGTTTGTATCCAGTGAGCCCTATTTAACTGGCCTAGGAGAAGTCACCAGCTGTAGTCACTCATAATCACTCACAAGAAGTTAAGAGGCCACGCTATGAAGCTCAGTTCACTGACAACTTTCTAAGTCACCAAAATTTCTAATTCATGTTGCTGTATGTATAATTTTGACCCAGCAGATGGGATCACTTTTTTCTGTTAACCCATAGTAAAGTCGTAAAAGAACCAAACTTCATGAATGTTTTTGTGACAAAGTATCTGTTCCAATCACTATCAGAGAAAAATCAGTTTTAGAAATAACGGGACCCTCGGTAGAGCCATTATATTATATTCTTTACGTATGTAAACTTTTGACCACAACTGTAAATATGAACTTTTCAGTAAATTGAAACCACAGCTAAAGTGACTCCATAATGACAAATGAACAAAAATAACTTACAAAATAGTTTTTTTAAAGAATGACAACAAAAAGACAGCCTGGATATGCGCTGGATTGTCTCAGTGGCGTCTTTGCACAGCCTGCACCCGGGATCTTGCCTGGTGTGATAGACCTCAGCCTCTATGGTTTCCTTATCCTCACTCTCTCACCTGGTAGAAAGTTCTGCATGATTCTTATGATCAGCGTCATGCTGCATTTTAAACTGACATTTCTTCACTGAGTGACGTGCAAAGTCATCCAGTGGAGACACCGTAGAAGGCAAAGGGAGGATGTCCAGTTTAGTACACATCTTCCTGCCAGACAGGAGTTCATACGGAGGACGCGATAAAACCGTTCAATTGGTCAGTTTGCAGCTGGGTAGTAGACAGATGTTCTGCTGATGTTCTGGCTACCAGGTGTTATATTTGACATCCCTGGTCTGTATACTGCACATGCTGCAAGGTAGGTCTGGGGACCTGTACGTGCTTGACCATGAATCTCACAGCAGAAAACTCATTCTCAATACTCATCTACATTCACTCCTCACTTCAATCTGACAACTCATCAAAGCAGTTTGTACTTTTGTCACACACAGCTCCAGATTGCTCACTTTCCTGAATACTATCCAGCACTGCATTAATGTTTACAATCAAATTACTTCCACATTTTTTGAAGTATGTACGTAAGAGTGAATACAGTAACTCGCTGTCAGAGGTTTACTTGCAACAAATATAAATACATATTTTCAGTCTTGTGTCACAGCTGCTCATCCAAATTTCTCTTTCAAGTACATCCCAGGGACTACTGGAAACAGATCTGATGACTGAGCAGGCCATTGGAGTACAGTGTTGTCTATTATTGGTGAGTCAGCCAATAACTTCTTACAAGGAAAACATTCTGCAATTATTTGGAAGAACAGATCAAGTTGTTTTTTGAGATGAATGACAAAGACGATGTATCACCTCTATTATTGTGGGAGACGTTTAAAGCATATGTGAGAGGCTGTGTAAACGTAATAACATGGAACGCATGGTTCAAATACAAAAATTGGACTCTGTGAATGCCAGACAACCGTCTGTACAGCTACATAGTAAAATATCAGCTCTGAAGTATAAACTCAATAACTTGCTCTCAGATAAAATTTCCAGGGCCTTCATGTATGTTAAGCAGACCTATTTTGAATTTGGTGATAAGCCACATAAATTACTGGCCAATCATCTAAGGAAGAGAAAAAGTGATAGGGCCATTCATGCAGTCAGGTCAGACTCAGGGTTGTTGACCAATTCTTATAAGGATATTAATACTGCTTTTAGACAGTTGTATGAACATATACATCTCCGTGTAATGCAACCCCTGTGATTATGTGGATTTACTAAGCAAATGCAACTTGCCTACATTAGCACAAAAGGACAGGACATCTCCAGATGCAGACTTAACATGTCCAGAATTGATTAATACCATACGCTCCCTGAAAAACGGGCAGAGCCCAGGACCTGATGGTCTATGTAATGAGTTTTATAAAAAGCAGTTTACTAACCCCATATTTGCTGAAAATGTTTAATATGGCCTTGGAAGATGGTGCACTCCCACAGACCCTGAATGAAGCAACTGTGGCTCTCATTCCAAAGACAGGAAAAGACCCAGAATTGGTGAGTTCTTACTGACCAATCTCTTTATTGAACACAGATCAGAAAATACTGGCCAAATCTTTAGCCAGGAGACTTAGTTCCAACATAGGTGAACTGGTTCACCCAGATCAAAGAGGGTTTATCCCAATAAGGCATGCATCTTATAACCCGAGACGTCATAACCCACAATCGCCAGACATCACTGCCGATCGTGGCTCAAGAGTTGGGAGTTCGCCTTGTAATCAGAAGGTTGCCGGTTCGAGCCCCGGCTTGGACAGTCTCGGTCGTTGTGTCCTTGGGCGAGACACTTCACCCGTTGCCTACTGGTGGTGGTCAGAGGGCCCGGTGGCGCCAGTGTCCGGCAGCCTCGCCTCTGTCAGTGCGCCCCAGGGTGGCTGTGGCTACAATGTAGCTGCCATCACCAGTGTGTGAATGGGTGGATGACTGGATATGTAAAGCGCTTTGGGGTCCTTAGGGACTAGAAAAGCGCTATATAA
This sequence comes from Astatotilapia calliptera, assembly GCF_964374335.1. Taxonomy (NCBI): domain Eukaryota; kingdom Metazoa; phylum Chordata; class Actinopteri; order Cichliformes; family Cichlidae; genus Astatotilapia; species Astatotilapia calliptera. Next base: position 14,156,244 of record NC_137424.1, read on the forward strand.
ATACAGGCCATTTACCATTATTTATTCCTCTAGGGATCCAGATACAAATCAAATCACTTTTATTGTCACATCACATGTGCAGGTACATTGGTACAGCACATGTGAGTGAAATTCTTGTGTGCGAGCTTCACAAGCAACAGAGTTGTGCAAAATACAATAATGTAAACAAGCAAAATACAAGAATGGCTACATCTGAAACTAATAAATATATGTACAATATATAATAGTGTATGCATTTCTGGATGTGTATACCAAATATTTTTCTACGTGTGTGTGTGTGTGTGTGTGTGTGTGTACACATATTTTACAAATTAAATAGAGTAAACAATAAATAAAATATATAAAAATATACAGAGTGAGACATGTGCAAAACAGTGGCATTACTGTACAGTATGGAGTGCATAATGTTGAAGTTCCAGTAGTGAAGCTGAGGTGTCTATGAAGTGTTCAGCAGTCTGATGGCCTGGTGGAAGAAGCTGTCTCTCAGTCTGCTGGTACGGGACCGGATGCTGCAGAACCTCCTTCCTGATGGAAGCAGTCTGAACAGTTTATGGCTGGGGTGACTGGAGTCCTTGATGATCCTCCCCGCTTTCCTCAGGCAGCGCTTCCTGTAGATGTCTTGGAGGGAGGGAAGCTCACCTCCAATTATCCGTTCAGAGCACCGCACTACTCGCTGGAGAGCTTTGCGGTTGTAGGCGGTGCTGTTGCCATACCAGGTGGTGATGCATCCAGTGAGGATGCTCTCAATGGCACAGTGATAGAAGGTCCTGAGGATGCGGGGGCTCATGCCGAATCTTTTCAGTCTCCTGAGAAAGAAGAGGCGCTGCTGCGCCTTCTTCACTGTTTTGTTTGTGTGTACTGACCACGTAAGATCCTCAGCCAGATGTACACCAAGGAACCGGAAGCTGCTCACTCTCTCCACAGCAGCGCCGTTGATGGTGATGGGGGTGTGTACTTCTCTGCACCTCCGGAAGTCCACTATCAACTCCTTTGTCTTTGCGACGTTGAGGGTGAGATGGTTGTCTTGACACCAGTGGGTCAGGGCGCTGACCTCCTCCCTGTAGGCCGTCTCATCACCGTTGGTGATAAGACCCACCACTGTAGTGTCGTCCGCAAACTTCACAATGATGTTGGAGTTGTTAGTGGCCGTGCAGTCGTAGGTGTAGAGTGAGTACAGGAGAGGGCTCAGTACACACCCCTGTGGAGCACCAGTGTTCAGTGTGATGGGGGATGAGGTGATGCTGCCCTGTCTGACCACTTGGCGTCTGTCAGACAGGAAGCTAAGGATCCAGCTGCAGAGGGAGCTGCTCAGTCCTAGATCCTGCAGTTTCCTGTCCAGCTTCGAGGGAACGATGGTATTGAATGCTGAGCTGTAATCTACAAACAGCATTCTCACATACGTGTCTCTCTTCTCCAGGTGTGACAGGGCAGTGTGTAGTGTCAGGGCTATGGCATCATCAGTGGACCTGTTGTGGCGGTATGCGAACTGTAGAGGGTCCAGTGAGTCGGGTAGTGCAGAGCAGATGAAGTCCCTGACCAGCTTCTCGAAGCATTTGCTCACGATGGGGGTCAGGGCTACAGGTCGCCAGTCGTTCAATGAGGAGATGGTGGAGGATTTGGGTACAGGGACGATGGTGGCCATTTTGAAGCAGGCTGGGACTACAGACAGAGAGAGGGAAAGGTTGAAGATGTGCGTGAACACTCCAGCCAGCTGAGCCGCGCATGACTTGAGGATGCGGCCGGGAATCCCGTCCGGACCAGTAGCTTTGCGTGCGTTCACCTTCCTGAAGCACTTCCGCACATCCTCCTCAGACACAGTGTGCGCACTGATGTCATCCGCGGTGCGCACACAGACCTAGTGATACTGAGCCTTGATGCAGAAAAGGCCTTTGACTGTTTCGAATGGTCATATCTATATGCAGTATTAAGTAAGTTTGGAGTTGGACCTAATTTTGTCTCCTGGATTCAGTTGTTATATAGTAATCCGTGTGCCAGAATACTCACAAACAAAAAACCCTTTCCGAACCATTTAAGCTATTTGATGGCACGAGATAAGGATGCGCGCTGAGCCCTTTATTGTGTGGCCTCGCATTAGAGTCGTTGGCGGAAACAATTCGGAAACATAAAGAAATACATGGCTACAATACAGGACACACCTCCAATAAGATCTCACTGTACGCTGATGATATTCTGCTGTCTTTTATTGGTGATTCAGTGCAAAATGTAGCCTTAGTTTCCTGTTGTAGCCGAGCGACATGCCCCCAGTGTTGTCTTCTGCTTAGGAAAATCTCAGTACAACAATGTACGTACAGAAGCCCGTCTGACATCATGTGACGTGAGAAGCCAATCTCAGGTTAGTAATTCATATAGGCATGTAGACATGGTCAAGACAGCTTATGAAGTTCAAACAGAGCATCAGGTAGAAAGGTGAGTGGCATGGTTGTTTGTCTGAGTGTTTCAGAAAGTGTTGATCTATGTTCCTACTCTGTCACAGTCCCTGTTTTGTGTTTTGGGGGATGTTTTCAGTTTTCTTTAGCTTGTATTTTTGATCATTTTTGTTTGCCCACCTGTAGCAACGTGTGGTTTGCAATATCAATCTAGGAAAATGCTATAGATGTGCAAAGGTGTGCATGGGCTAGCAACTAGCAGTGGATTCTCTGTGTTCTCCAATAGTCACACAGCAGCTTCATCCTGTATTTGTTTTTATTGCTCCCACCGCAGACACATTTGGACGATGGGTGGACTGAACATTGTCTCGTGGTTTGTAGTGATCCATTTTGGTTCACTTGTAGTTCACTTGGGTTTTTCTCTCATTTCAAACTCATCAACTGTTTCAGATCAGAGTAAACAAACCATTTATGTGAAAATTCCCCTATGTTTTCTGATTTCATACTTTCGTACTCATGCAGTATCTTTTTGATTTCAGTCAGGTTTTTCAATCTCAGTTTTTTCCTGCTTTCCTTGTGTTTCTGTTTCTGGTTCAGTCTCATTTGTGTGTTTGTTTTCTTTTCTGTCTTCTCTGTCAGTCATGTGTCCATGTTTGTCCAGGGGCCCGTTCTTCGTACGTCGCTTACTACATCCAAGATCAAATGACACATCCAAGACCAAATCATCGCGCTAACCGTGAGCTCGCTAATCCGGTTCTCCGAACACACCTGCTGTTGACGATTAGTATAGCTGGATGAAGTAATGTGAGATCACTGGGTGTCGTAAAAGGGGCTACGCATCGATAGTAGAAACATTGATCGGCAACCCTTTGATTGGTCGGCGAAAATGTCGAAGGAGCGCGTTCTGTATTTTTCGGCAGCAGAGCAAGAACTCTTGAGTGAGGGATTTCAGGAGTTTCAGAGTTTAATTAAAACGCAAGGGAACACTGCAAAGGCTGCAAAAGCAAGGAGAGAGGGCTGGCAGAAAGTTGCTGACAAATCAAACTCGTAAGTAATTTCATATCACACTATATTATCCAATATTATATTACATTATATTATATTATGTTATATTATATCCCCTTTCACATTAGAGCCACAACAGGACCCACTAGAACATGGGAACAAGTAAAAGTGAAATATAAGAATATTCTACAGAATGGTAATATTTATCACTTATATTGCTTTTCGTCTCTTGGAAAGAGACCCTGAAATAATCTGTTTGTTTGTTCATAACAGCAACCAAGAAAAGGGCAGAGCAGAAAAAAGACAGGTGGTGGTCCTGCACCCCCTCGTCAACAAGTTGGTTAAGTAAATAATACCCTCACGGGAACATCGATATCTCTCAATGAGCACACTGCCGCACTGAGCTAAAGGATCCTGTCTATCCCGCAATATACGCTGAATTCTGAAAACTCTCCTTATCAATCTTGCACCTTCCGCAATGGGTTGGTCGCGTATACGGACAGGACATGGCTGCGACAGGCTTCCCAAATCCACCTTCGCTTTTATAGCCGTGGTCTCTCATCTTGATTACACGAAGTAATTTGCAATTACTACTCTGAAATATGAATTACATCTGTAATAATCACATACATGTAATAGAATGTTAATAGTACATTTCCCTTTTTTAGGAAATGACCTGTATGTATCTGTGTGAGATCAATAAAAGGATCAAGTGCTGCATTATCTTTAGTTACATTGATGTTATTTATTTATGGTGAAACAGTGGTGAAATATCGCTGTTGCTTTCGTATACATGAAGCGGACATACCTGCGTGGCCGCGATCTAATCCTGTTTACATAAAGTAAACCTGCTCCCGAGCAGGTTTACGCTTACGGCTCTGTTGCTATGACAGCAAGTCCCGGATGGGCTTCGGGGAACCGAACGATCCAAGATCACGCGAAATCGTCAACAATCTAATCCAGCTAACTTACTTAGCGAGGTACGAAGAACAGGCCCCAGCTCTCAGTGTTTGTTACTACTCGTTTTGTTTAGATAGTCCCTCGTCTCGTGTTTGTTGTGTTTAGTTTTGCTTCCCCTTGTCTTGTTGTCTGATTCCATTCAGCTGTGTTCCCCGGTGTTTGGGGAGGAATTTTCCTGGTGTGCGTTTATTCTACGAGACTCTGTTGGGACTTTGTTGCCTCATCCTGTGTTGTTTTGTCCTCACTTACAGTTTGTGTTCCCTTAAGATTAGTTGAAGTTTGCTTTCCTAGTTTTATGTGCTGTCTTTTAGTTTGAACTCTTTTTTGAACGTAGATGATAGTAAGGGTGTGCAGCTACTGCATTGCATTTGGGTAATCTCAGTATCTCACTGAACATGCCTCTTTACTGGCCAGCATGTCATGGAGTGGGTGGGAGGAATCATCTAGCATTGTTCTCGTCTTGGACAACATCCACCTCTCGTAACTGTAACTCTCTCTACTCCAACACGCTTCCCTTTACCGTCTGCAGTTAGTTCAAAATGCTGCTGCACGGGTTCTAAAAGGTACTAGAAAGTATGATCACATCACCCCAGTTCTAGCTAATTTACACTGGCTCCCTGTCAAATACCTTATACTCTAAAATTCTCTTCCTTACTTTTAACATTTTAAACAATTTGGCACCCAGTTATCTGACTGAACTCCTCAGCTTGTATAACCCCAGGACAGCACTAAGTTCATCTTGCCAGATGCTCTTAGAACAACCTAGATCGCGGCTGAAGTCCAGAGGTGATCGGGCTTTTGTAATTGCAGCACCGACACGCTGGAACAACCTCCTGTAGTTCTGAGTCTATTCATTCCTTTAAATCGCGTCTTAAAACTCAACTTTTTACTTTGGCTTTTGAATCAAATTAGTTTAAATCATCATCAGGCCTGTTTTATGTTTGTCACCTTTGATTTTTTTTGGTGTGTTTGTTGTTTATTTGTTAACTTTTTTCCCTTGCATTGCCTTTCAATGACTCGAATATTTTTGCTGATTGTTAAGCACTTTGATCAACCCTGTTGTTTTAAATGTGCTATATAAATAAATAAACCTTAAACCTCTCGTACACCACCTACACCAGAGTGCAGCTCCACCCCAAAATGTTACTGGCCTTGCAGATGAGTTTATTGAGTCTGTTGGCATCCCAACCCTCAACTACAGCATGCAACACCATTGAGGATGGCACTGGCTGAAAATCCCGAGCATTGTCTGACAGATGTTAAAAGATTACAGCTGCCTCAGGAAATAGCGACAGCTCTGACCCTTCCTGTAGTGTGAAGTAGTATTTTTCTTTTAACCCGGTCCAGTTTATTGTCATTGTGTACTCTGAGGTATTTATTATCCTTCACTGTGTCCACTTTGACCCCCTGAATTAAAACAGGTGTCACTGGTTTCCTGGTCCTCTTAAGATCCACATTTATTTCCTTGGTGTCTGTCACACTGAGCTGCAGATGATTCTGTGTGCACCACATTATATGACTCCATCTCTTTACCCTGACCGATGCAACTAACCATCACAGAGTAAGCAGAGAACTTCTGAAAATGGCAGGACTCTGTGCAGTGGCTGAAGTCTGTGCAGTCAATAGCTGCTTGTGGTGCCCCTCTGTTGCTGATAGTTTTTAAACCAAAGTTTTTCTTTATCTAAATAACGCACTAGCATATCAAGTTGTTTTACCTCTTCACTCTAGTTATACCGTCTATAATGCATTTACTATCAGTTTAACTCTTTGCTCCTCTCTCATACTTCCTTACTGTAATTTTAAAACTATCCATTAATCCTTTAGATATATTTTTACAGGTACATCCACATGTATTTGGACTCTCACACAAGTTGTTGTTTTTTTTAACTGTTTACTGAAACAAATTCCAATTATAGTTAAATAACAGACATAATCTGTAGACTCTCAGGTTTCATTTGAGGGTATCAGTACATTACAATACATACATTCAAATTAGATGAAGGTGTTTCGATTCGATGAAATGTTGTGGTTTGTGATCACACGCTGGCTGTTTTGATGTGTGGCTCCTCCCATTGGTGTATGTGTGTTCTTTGAATCTCCTCCCTCCAGGCTGGGTGTGGGGGTGTGTCTGTGTATTTGCTGGTGAAACAGGTTAGAGAGCTTATTGGCTGATTCAAACAAGCTCTTGAAGTCTGGATTGGATGATTGAATGGACAGCAGCCTCTTAACCTCCAGCTGACAGCGCCCTCCCTTGTCTGCTCTACACCCAACAAAGAGCTAGTTGTTTGTAGTTCTGAGCATCTGTGTGAGAAAGTCTTTTCGTACAGTGTGAGCTGTTTGTAATTACGATATCTTTGTGTTGAGCTAAAAGCATTTTTGTGAAGTCTTATTCATGTGTACACATTGAGCACTGCAGCAGTGAGTGAGAAGCCCTTTTTCTCTTTTTTGTAGGAGCTTAGGTTAGACAATTGTCTTGTTTGCTTTTACTTTCTGAAGACGGGAGAAACCTTTTTGTTTGTTATTTTGATATTGTTCATATTTGAAGAATATAAACTGCTGATTAGCCCCTTTAGTTAGTGTGTTGCTGGCCTGTCATGGGAGTCGTGGGAGTGGGGAGTCGCACCTGCATGTTGGGTCCCGGTTACCCGTAGGCCGGGTCATAACAAAGGGTCGAGGAGTTTCAGCCCCTTAAAATGCGTCTACCAGATCAACTGCCCATTTGCACATGTGCGAAGGTAACTCTACTTGGACAAACTGCTCGAAATTTGTTGACAGAAACATTTCAGTGATATTGAGTCATTCTGCACTCCAGATGCGTTAATTGCATTAAACATTTTTAATCGTGTTAACGGATTAATTTGCGTTAACCCATTATTTTTGACCGCACTACTTTAAACACAGTCATGTAATCTTTATCTATTTTGGGATTAGGAACTTCTGTATCATCATTAAATATCCACTAATGGTATCCAACTCTTGCTTCTTAAAACCACCCTCTCTAGGATGTTTATTGTCGGTTGACTCAGCCAAGTCAGTCAGAAATGACTCCACACAATCAAAGAATTTTATTTTGGAATATTTTTTTGTTTTTAGTAATTCCTTCCTTGCTTTCCTTTCTTTCCACAGCAAATCATATTCTGTTTTATTTTTCATTGACATACTCTTAATTTAATGGCCCCATAATAAAGTATTATATACCAGCTAAATCTCAATCACTGATCCCGAGTTTCCTCTTCTTCATTTACGGCACCAACAAATTACTTTGGACATCATGAGTAGGACAGTATGTTGTTGCATGTCAGTGCTGCTTTATTGATCGAGACTCACCAGCCCTTTTATTTGATAAACACTTCTACAAAATAGAAGTATGGGGCTGTACTGCTTCCTGTCTATTGTAATGAGGAACGTTGGGTTGCTAGCAAACAAAACAAAGGAGCTAACAGCGATACTGCAGAGTCAGAGGGAATATGGAGACTGCACAGAGACCTGCTATCTTCACTCTCGTTGGTTTGATGCATCAGTGAAGGTGATGAGATGGAGTGCTGGGCTGGGCTGGACTCCTTTGTCATGCGGTGTGAACACAAACATCTAGAGATCAGTGTGACAAAGATCAAGGAAATGATTGTGGACTTTAGGAGAACCAGGAAACCAGTGACCCCAGTTTCAATGCAGGGGGTCGATGTGAAAATAGTGAAGGACTATAAATATCTCAGAGCACACAGTGAGAAGAAAATGAAGCTTATACATGATTTCAATAAGGGAGCTCTGAGGTCTCACATCTGTCTGATGTCACTCATGCTGTGTGATTAGTGTGGTATCATACATAATTTTTATAACTTATACAATTCATATACATACATGTCATAGAACCCTCCAACGCATAGTGAGAGCTGCAGAGAGGATCATTGGTGTCTCTCTCCCCTCCCTCCAGGACATTTACAGCACCCGTCTCACTAAAAAAGCCCTTTGCATAGCGGCTGATCCCACGCACCCAATGCAAAGCTTCTTCAAGCTGCTGCCGTCGGGGAGGAGGCTGCGGAGTCTCCAGGCCAGGACCAGCAGGCTGAAGGACAGCTTCATCCATCAGGCTGTCAGGAAGCTTAACTCCCTCCCGATTCTGCCCCCTCTCCCCTCTCTCCTCCACGGTCTCACTGAACTCTGTCACACACACACACACACACACTCTGACTCACTCACTGGCCTGCACCAGTTACCAGTCACTTTGTGGAGCATTGGACTGCCATTACCTCATAAGACTTTGTTGTTACACTATCTCTTACCGTACATTACCAAATCTCCATTTGCACTATTTGCCTATTTGCACTACTCTGCCTGGTTTACACCCAATGTCATTTACCCATTATATTGTATATTGTATAGCTTTCTTGTTATATGTAAAATTGTATTGTATTTATTAAAATTTTTACTTTTTAATTATTTTACCTGCATTTTTTAATCACTCTTATATTTAAATGTTCATTTGCTATTTTATCTAGGGATTGAGAGTAACGTCGTTTCTATTCTCTGTATGTCCTGTACATGTGGCAGAATTGACAATAAAGTTGACTTTGACTTTGAATTCCTCATTTAGCCCCACATAATAACTGGTGTTGTAATTTAAACTGGTCATATGTTTTCAGTCTCATTTTCCCTCCGGCTGTGGCATCAGCTGAGCTGCAACACCATGAGACACGTGTCTGTTTAGAGCCGATCCTTATCTGAAAAGGAAGCTAAAGAAAAACATGCATTTTTATTTGCTGAGATGGTTTGTAGTGGACTCACCAGTTTATTTCTGAATTGCTAAAACAACTCTCATTCTTCGAACTCATTTATTGAATCAACACATTACAAATAAACTCAATCAACACTGGCAATGTTTGCATATTCCCCCTAACACCTGGGATTGATTATTTAAAGATAGTTTTCACAATAACCATCGATTACCTGTGCCTATGACGAGTTTCCTGAATATAATAGTATTTAAGGAGATCGGTGGAAGAACTATGAGGTAAACGGTCGCTAATCTAATCGATGTGCGTCATTAAATATATTTATTTCTAAACCAAAAAGCCTGCTCACACACAGGTTCGCCAATAAACTGTATGATGCCTTTAAATTTAAATCACGTTTTATAATTTGAGATCAGAAAAGTCACACTGAGAGTAAACGCAAGCTCCAGCAGCTCTGCGCTAACAAAGCAAGGCACACTGGCTGCGATGACGTTATGTTGACCACACAGATGTCCACGTTAACCTGACCAGCACAGGTTAGCGTGGGCGTGATTCCTAAACAAGCAGCAGGTGTTAAACAGCTGGTTGTCATCCGCGTGACACACAGGGAGACCCGTCAGTGAAGCCGTCCAATCGGCGGATGCAGCACGTGGAACACGGAGAATATGTAAAAAATCTAATCCGGTGTAAAAGTCATTTAACGTGAAACACCGGGAGCTACTAGCAAGTTCCACGAGCCACCATTTCTGTATTTAAAAAAAAGGTTTACGCTTCGTAATTACACGTCACCTTTCGTCACTACCGCACCTGCGCAGTCGTCGTATACATTTAGCAAAGAACGGTCACAGAAAGGCAGAAAGAGAGAAAATACACTAACCTAACCGGAGGAAACGATTTTATGTCCGTAAGGATTAAAGCTATAAGAGCCGATAGAAGCCGACTACAGCGGAGGAGTCGGAGCAGTGACGGGGACGGTAAACAACCGTCGATGTGCCTCTGATATCCGGACATACAAGTCATCTTTTTTTCCTGAGTAGGAAGAGACGAGTCGCCGACAGAGAAACATCCAGACTGCAAGCATGAATCCCGAATAGTGAGTTTCACATTAAACACAATCAGCTGCACGGCTGTTGTTATTGTCTTCTTCCAGGAAGTATCATTGTGTTTGGCTAGTTTTCTGCTACATCACACCAGGCTGGTTGTGCTAATGGAGAACAGCGGCTCGGCTTCTGTAAACAGGGTGCGAACAGCTTCTTTAACGTGTCAGCTTTCCCAGTGCGGTTTCTCCACACATCAACAAATACTTTGCTTGCTCGTGTCTCCCGTTTCCCCCGTGACCGCGGACCTTTAACCACGACCCCCTAACAAAACAGTGCAGTGTACACTAATGTAGTAACAAAGAAAGAAACGCGGTTATTGTTCGTTTCAGATACCAGAGCCAAAACGTGTAACGTTACCAGCTGGTGATTGGGCTGTACTGGCGTGTTATGGCTGACCTGTAGCCTGGGCGAACAGGCTCCGCCCACTGTTTCCCCTTTCTCCATGGAGACGGCCACAGTATGGAACACTCGACAAAAATACGTTTTTAGTCCCACTTGCATTTAAACTTTACTATTTCCATAGCAATGCTTTTTAGATGTATGCAAAGGCAGCTCATTTGTGTTGTTTGTGTAGGCTGTTGCTAACCAAAAACATAGTGTCCACACTTTAGTTCGAAATTCTTGAATGTCACACCATGGAACTTGTTACATTAATTACCCTGAATGTGTCCATATCTATCTAATCTACAAACACACACACACACGTGATATAAATATTTATACGTTTAAGGAATGTACAAGGGATTATGACTGATTAATCGTACACTCATAATCTGCCTGTGCACTCCACAGTGAGTCCTGTTAAACCGCTGTGTGTTCTTGGACCTGCACCTCAGTTTCAGGGTGCTGTCAGTCTTCTTATAACCAGGGCAACTTTATGTAGAGCAGCAATTCTTTTTATCAGACAGTTCTTCTTTCCATGAGGTGCTATGTTGAACTTCCAGAATGAGAGAGTGGGGGAGCAATAACACCAGCTTCTCACCTGAGACCTCGTAACATGACGCTGAGTAGGAATAAATAGCTAACTGGGCACAATTTGGACATTTGCACTTGAAGGTGTTCTCACTTTTGTTGCCAGGTTTAGATATTAATTGCTGTGTGTTGAGTTATTTTCAGCAGAGGTAAATTTACACTGTTATACAAGCTGTACACTGACTGCTTCACATTGCATCAAAGTGTCATAGCTTCAGCGTTGTCCCATGAAAAGATATTATAAAATATTTACAACAATGTGAGGTTTGTACTCTTTTGTAAATATACATCCATTAGTGTGTAATTACATTTGATACATTTTCATAGACTTAGAATTAATCCATTAAGTTTGTGGCAGTACACCAAAGGTAGAGGACAGAGAACTCGTAGGCATCACAGGCTGTGGAGGCAAATTTAATTTCATGTTCGCACCTTCAGAGTCTCGATATTAAGGGTCATAGCTAAGTTTTGTCATCTGAGAAGGGGTCCCCTTCACCTGGGATGTGAAAACACGATGCAAAGTAACAACCGGCATCTGAAAAAAGTGTCCTCTCTTTCTTCTTTCTTTAAGTCTCATCTTCTCTAACACACAAAACACTGAAGGCCTACACTCAGAGTCAGAGTTGTTTTGTCTGCTGCAGCTATATGCAAATAAATTGGGAGGAGTAAAGGCCCCAGTATACTCACCGTTAGGCACAGGAAGTGGCTGCAGTATTCTTCTGAATGATGGGTGTTGCCACTCAGACAATATTGGTATAAAAGTGTTAACATATAAGGGGAAGAAGTGCAAATCGAAAGCAAAGACTCTGCAGCGTTTATTTATTTGCAAAGTTTTTTCCACAAACGTCCCTCCCTCTTCTTCTTTCACTTCTCCACTGCGTAAAACTCTGTAGGTCTTCTGAAAAAGAAAGTCTCACGTCAGAAGTGCTTGACTAACTGGTAGAACTCTCAAACATGTCTCACAAATTTAGAGGATCATCATTTAGCCTGGAGAAATAGTTTGTTGCTTTATAAGAAAGCCCTCCACAAAGCCAGAACATCTTACTATTCATCACTGATTGAAGAAAATAAGAACAACCCCAGGTTTCTCTTCAGCTCTGTAGCCAGGCTGACAAACAGTCAGAGCTCTGTTGAGCCAACCATCCCTTTAACGTTAACTAGTAATGATTCTGTGATTCATCTTTCTGAGTTAACTTCAGTAATTACCTCCTCGAAGCATCAACGTGTCTTCTATATCCCGATTCTACAGGAGTGCTCACAGAAGTCCTGCCATTAAGTGACGTTTCAGTCTTAAGTATGATCAAACTATCTCAATTAATCAGCACAGGCCTTAAAGCTGGCTGTAGTTAAACCGTATATATCACATTATGCTTGAATAACCTCCAAAAACAAATGTTTCAACCATAGAGTGCCTAAAATAGCGCTGGCATACTCGTTTTAAACCAACCATTTAATAGTTTTTCTACTTTGAATACTAAAAATCAGAATGAACTGAAATGTTTTATTTTAACCATTTTTTTTATCCATCAGTTGCACACAGAGGTTTTTCATAGATGGCAATGCTGTCACAGTACGTCTCTCTGAGGTCAATCATAGACCTCTAACAAACAAAGAGTCATAGCAAGAAAAAAGTAAGTCAAACAAGAATTCATGAGACTGAAACATAGGGCTGCTCAATTAATCGAATTTTAATCACGATTACGATCTGGGCTTTCAACGATCATTAAAAATGACTGAGCCGATTATTAGCCCCTCCCTCGTGCTTTACTCTCGCGCTGCTCCGTGTGGCAAATCGAGCGCACCTCTCTGCATTTCGAACACGTGTCACAACAATTAAGAGCAGCGGTCTCCAACCTTTTTTGCGCCACGGACCGGTTTATGCCCGACAATATTTTCACGGACCGGCCTTTAAGGTGTCGCGGATAAATACAACAAAATACAACTAGTACCGGTACCGAAAAAAAGAAGATTTATTCATAACACATGTGAAAAGACCCAGGAAAACCGAGTAAACGATAAAAACGATAACAAAATAATGCTGAAAACCGATAAAAACCCTGAAAACTATACATTTCACACCTGAGCCTCAACTCTCTCATACCAAACGACTCACGGACCGGTACCGGTCCGAGGCCCGGGGGTTGGGGACCGCTGATTAAGAGGAAGTTCGGAAAGCTAAGCAGAAGTTATTTGGAGAGGAGAGTGACTGCTGTTGGTTGAAAAGAGAGGTAAAACAACTTCAGTGGTGTGGAAATATTATGGGTTCGCGGAGTCAGAACTCATTTTTCATTTATTTTTTATATTGCAAACATTTGCACTGTTATCAGTATTTGCACACTATTTTATATTATTTTTTTGACAATCTTTAAAGTCATTATTCAATACATTGTTATTGTTAAATAAATATCGTCAAATAATCGAGATCTCAATTTCAGTGAAAATAATCGTGATTATCATTTTTGCCATAATCGAGCAGCCCTACTAAAACATTGAAATTAAAAAGATGCTTTTTTGTGAACATAAAATATTTACAATTTAAAAAAACGTGATGCCCTCAAATTACAGAAACAAAAGTCTAGATAGTGACTATGAAAATGACTGACCACGAACAGCCACAGCTGTCACAGCTTAACGTTTTCTTTGGCGTGTGGGGAGACGTTTAAAACATTTGTGCTTTTGCAGCTCGACTTTTCCGACTTTACCTTTTGCAGCAATAGTTTAACAGCATGTTTTGCAAATTACTGCATTTTGTTCACCGTCACCTGAAGCTCCTCCTGGCGCTGTTATTCCATGTCTGGTAGGATACAAACACACATGCTCACTGCAGTGTGCCGGGTAGAATATTCTCCAGTTGGGAGGGGGCGATAAATGATGCATTCACAGTGTGCGGAAGAAAAAAAGTGAATGTTGCCGTGGTAATTTATACTGGTTTGTTTCAGTAAAGCCATTTTAACCATTGTATGTGGAAACACTTGCCATACCTTTATCGAGTCTATGCGATATATCGCCCACCGCTGATTTGAAGAACGCTGCACTTTTCAGGGGTCGAGTCGTATCAGCTTAACCTTAGCTAACGTTTATCTGCACGCTCCTTTTGACAGTTGTGTTTGAACAGTAATTGTAAAAGGAAAAAAAGTTGCATTGTCCATTGTTATAAAGTCACATAGGTCTGATTGTTGTAAGATGAGGTAATATTGTGTATATTATAGTATATTTATGTTTTTGTTGTGACTTGGTACACATTTGTTTGAGCATCCCTACTTCAAATTAAAAGAACAATGGTTCCATTTAATTAAAGGGGGATTTGCACTTAGTCGGGTCGTATTATAAAATGTTTCCCACTGTTTTTGTTTTTTATTGCAATGGAAATTTTTCAGCCTTGTTCTTTGTATTTCAGTGACTATCTGTTCAAGCTCCTGCTCATTGGAGACTCTGGTGTAGGAAAGTCTTGTCTTCTACTGCGTTTTGCTGTAAGTAGTACTTCCTCACTGTAAGATGTTTTTCACTTCTGTTGGACTGAATGACTGTTTTTAACTGGTTTTGCTGCTGGCCTGAATCATGCTGTCCCTCCTCTTTCTGTAGGATGACACCTACACAGAGAGCTACATCAGCACCATTGGAGTGGACTTTAAGATTCGCACCATCGAGCTGGATGGCAAGACCATCAAATTGCAGATTGTGAGGGCACATGTACACACAGAGCACCACATTTATGGTCTTCTTTTGGGGCTGGTTGAGGGAAATTTGGCCAGAGTGTGACAAAACTTACAATTCTGTAATCTGTGAGATGTCAGCTTTTAGAAAGTGGATTGTTTGCTTGGTTACATTTGGTGGACTGAACATGGGGGTCAATAGTTTATATTTATATTTACACAGCAGACCTGACGCCATGACTGGTGAACCTGGAGTGAGTGAACTTTAGTTTTTGACAAGTCACACCGATGTCTCTCCCTCCCAGCTATCCCAGCTCAAGTTCCTCCAGATTTAATAATCCTCTGATAAGGAGCTCGATCTTCAGTTAACCCTACTGATTTTTAGTTGGCTCTGTGCAGGCCAGTCAGTAAAGTTGTTGTTAGTTTTCTGAAGGTAGTTTTTCACTATTAGAGAAATATGTTTTAGATCGTTGTCATTTTGGGTGACACAGCGATGATGCAAATCCGTTTTTGCTCTGACTGCTTCATGATGCAATCACTCCAGCTCTTGATACTTGGAAATGCTGTGATAACTTTGCATATCCATCTCCTGCTTTGTGAGAATCAACAACTCTTTTTCCTCAAGTCCAAACTGATGTTTGTTTTGATCGTTTGTGAAGTGACAGGTCAAATCCTTGCTGAACTTTTTATACTACATGTACATTGGACGATTTCATTGTAACCACTGGGCAACTCCTGAGAAACAGCCCTACATCATAAACCTCCTGCAACAAGCTTTACACTTTGAAACTCAGACAAGTACTGTTCTGGCAACCGCCAAACTCAGATATGTCCATCAGATCGCCAGGAGAAGTTACCCAACAGAACATGTCTACATAGCCTACCACGTCACGTCTGAGTTGCTGTCCTTCACAATTGCTTCCACTTTGTTATTGGAATATTTAGTATGAAGGTAATTTGGTGACTGTACTTGTTGCACAGGTGGCAGCCTACAGCAATATCACGCTGGCTTTAACCCCTGACAGGGACTCATTTGTAGAAGCAGTTTGCATGCCTAGGTGCTTGATGTTATACACCTGTGGCTATGGAAGTGATCGGAATACCTGGGTTCAGGGATTTGGATCGGCGAGTGAATACTTTTGGCAGTATAGTGTATTCTTGACTCTGCCCTGAGGCGTGTCTACTCAAGGTAGATGTGTTTCCTCAAAGCTTTCTAATTTACCAAGTCATTAAAAGGCTAGAGTCATCTGGAAAACAGAAATATTCAGTCTACTGGCAACTTTATAGAAATGTTACCTTTGTCAGAAATCAGACTACAGAAACTTAAAACAACGACGGTGCAGGTTAACTTTGGTCTATTATTAAGTGTATCATGGATTTAGGGTCCGTTATGGACATTTACATTTACATCTGCAGTGTTAAATGGTAAAAGCAACAGTTGACACTGCTTAACTGGTGGCTTCATGAATGTTTCATTTTTCACAAACACAATTGGTTTTCTATCATAATATGCTTGTTATCATTGTAATATATTAATATATTGTCCCCTTTGCTCCTCTTCGTCCCTCCAGTGGGACACTGCAGGCCAGGAGAGGTTTCGTACTATCACCTCCAGTTACTATCGTGGCGCCCATGGCATCATAGTTGTGTATGATGTGACCGACCAAGTGAGTGAGCATTTTTATGGAGTTATGGTCTATTTAATTAATAAATAAATATTTGCCAATACTTGCTACTTTTATCTGAAGGAGTGTTAACTTGGTAACAAATGACAGTCTTGTCTTGCTATGTTCTCCTCAGGGTTTGGAGGAAGATTTGCCCTGATTTTTGAAGATACTTTGTATTCATGTATAGAGACGGCTTTTTGTTCATATTCATTCTCATTGCACAGGAGTCCTATAACAATGTCAAGCAGTGGCTTCAGGAAATTGACCGATATGCCAGTGAAAATGTCAATAAACTTCTGGTGGGCAACAAGTGTGACTTGACGACTAAGAAAGTAGTGGACTACACAACTGCTAAGGTGTGGCTGCTTATGAATAACTGTGTCTCTCTCTCTCGCTCTCGCTCTCTCTCTCTCTCGAGGTCATTTTGATGGGACCTGATTGTTCATATCAAACATGAAGGCATATCTGGATGGATATAAAACCAGTTCATGTTATTGTTGGACTGTTGTAAATCACTGTCACCCTGTTCTCTTAAAACCTGCCTCAAAAGCCTTCAGTTGATCAGAGTGCTGCACTGAGTAGTGTCGGGGGATCGTCTAAGGAGCTTAGAAAACTTCTTCAGTTCTTAAACCAAATGTTGGAGAGTCCCAGGTATTTAATCCCTAGTGGAAGTTGCATTTTTGAGATCGTGCTGCCTCAACTGCCACTCACATCTTGCATCCGGTGATCTCACTTGAAAGGGTGACCCTGATCAAGAGTGGGTCAACTACCGTCTTACGGGACAACTCCCACCAGGGATTAAACACCTGGGACTCTCCAACATTTGGTTTTAGAACTGGAGAAGCTTCTCAGATGAGAGGTGAAACATCTTCAAGAAACTTTCTTTCTAAACTCCTTAGACTACCTGGATGACTGAGAACCCACACAGACACCTAATGGGCTGAAATATTCTGACTGCAGATTTCTGACTGTTTGCACTTGAATTTTCTTCTTATCTTTTCAGGAGTTTGCGGACTCTTTGGTGATCCCCTTTCTGGAGACCAGTGCCAAGAATGCCACAAACGTAGAGCAGGCTTTCATGACCATGGCAGCCGAGATCAAGAAACGCATGGGCCCTGGGGCCACAGCCGGCGGGGACAAGCCCAACTTAAAAATCGATAGCACCCCCGTCAGGCAGTCTGGAGGGGGCTGCTGTTAAAGGACCTACAACCATCTCAGTGATTTCTCTACTCTGTTCCCTCCCATCACCCGTAGAACTCACACCCCACCATATAGCCCACTCCCACTCCCGACTTTCCCCCTGTGACCTGCTCGGACAGAGGTCTAAACTGCAAAGTCAGATTGAATCTGTATGAGGGTTAATTCAGACCTGTTTGATTAGACAGAGAGGAAAGCAACCAGGAAACACACTGAGACCATTTTATCTTTCGCCGTGGAGGCAGAAGGAAATGAGATACGGCAGGAGATTGGCATTAATTTAAAATGACATGGAGATAAAAGATTAGGTTCAAATTCAAGTGAGGTTATTGCTACGAAACACACACACAGTAGTGATGGCACGAGTTACAAAAATTAAAGCCGTTTGGCCAAATGCATTTGTCCTTGGGCTCCGTCTGTTTTTACTGATCTCAGCCCAAACTTCACTCGCTCTGCACACACTCACTACGCTACACAATGTGGATGACCTGAACTCTGTAGGATGCTAGCAGTCTAACTGTGACGCATCGTTGTTATTCCTGAGGAGGGTCTAGGATGGATGGATGGTCTAGGGAAAGCCCAATCAGGGAGCCCCTCTCCTTCATCTGTTTCCTTCCTCTTCTGAGCCACTTTTTTATAGTGTGTTTAGACAAAAGCAAGGTGAATGTTTTTATTATGTAACTCTTGTTTGAGGAGTCAGCGTTCTTTCGCCTCAGTCAGCCAGTGTACTAAACATGCAGACGTGTGCTGTGAGCCAGCAGGAAGCAGACCCCACTGACTGTGTCGACCAGAGTCTGCTTTCTCTGTTGGTCTGTGTGTTGGAACGGTTACATTTTCCCCCAAAGTTTTTAACTCGAGCACCCGGGTCTGACTTTGCTTCATCATGTATCATTTATTGTGTAATATATAGTCACATGTTCTGTGTGGACACGCCTCGCTCACTCTTTCTCAAACAGACTGGGAC